>NW_006798027.1:880514-915954 GCF_000442215.2 Lipotes vexillifer
GGAAAGAGGAAAGGAGGAAGGACAGAAAGAGAGAAGGAAACGTAACGACTAAGCTGAAAACTGAGATGACTATGAGCTACCCCCAGTAGGAGAAACGGGGTGAAGAAGGCAGTCAAAGCCATGCTGTACGGTTGTACAGGCTATGCACTGCACATTTCTGAAGGCACCATTTACATCTGCATACATAGATCTAGAACTATGCAGTATGCAACCTGCATTGCTACAGACAGCAGGCCTAGCAACAGAGGGATAAAGAGAGAGTGTTTTAGGCTGAGGGCACATCATATGCAAAGACCTGGAAGTAAACAAGGAAAAGGAGGAGTGTTGAGTAACTAAAGAAGCTCAGATTAGCTAGAAATCTCCTTGAGGGTGGAGAACGTATTTTCTACTTCTCAGTGCCCTCCGTATGGTACCTCACACATAGTGGCAGGTGAGGAGTGGTCCCTGAATTGAAGTAAGCCTCGGCTTTCCTGTCAGTACAAGGCAAAGGGCACCCAGGACTCCATGCCGATGTCAAGCCTTATGGCCATGCCTAGCACCATAAGCAAGGTGCTCACTCCATCAGGGCCCCCACAGATGGGAGAAGAGATTTATATCACTTCCAGGCACTGTGCTATGGCCCTAGCAGGAGAAAGAGGACTTCCAAAGATTCCAGCTTTCCCCATTTCCTCTGAGAACAGAGACTTTTAGGTAATTGCCCGAGTTTATTTTCACTGTACTATCTCAGAATGTCAGAGCCATAAAGGGCTGTAGAAATTGTCTTGTCCAGTCCCCATTTTACTCTTGAGACTGTGACTGGGAGAGTGAAAGAAAATCACCTGGAGCCACCCAGCTAGTTGGTTTCAACCTTGTCCTTTGGAAGTTCCCGCACATCAAAAGTCCTCAGCCGGGACTTCCCTGGCAGTCCGGCGGTTAAGACTCTGCACTTCCACTGCAGGGGGCGTGGGTTCGATCCCTGGTCGGGGAACTAAAATCCCACATGCTGCGTGGTGCGGCCAAACAAAAAAACAGTCCTCAGCCAACATTCCTCCCCTCCATTGCCTACCTGACAGTAGGCAAGGTATAGTCAGCAGTCCTAGTCAGCCTTGAGTCTAAGCCAAAGTAATGAGCCCTAGGTGATGCTCTGTGGTTCCATCCTACTCGTGTAGCCCCCCTAGAACCTTTTCCTGCCAGCCTCTTGACCTCAAAGAACATATGCAATGCAGGTTGCCTGGATGGGCATCATAGGAGAAAATAAGATGAAAATGTTTGGAGAGAGTCACTTCCCACACCCTCCACCCTCCCAAGGAAGCTACAAGTTGTGTGTCTGCACGGGACAGGAACTTTACCTGCAAACCTGGCTTGATGACAGTGGGCGTCCTCATTCAGGCTGGGGAAGAACCATAGGAGCCCTGCAAGGACATGCTTCCACAAGCCAGCCACAGGCTCGCACACAGGGCGGTGGTCAGGTTGGTTCACCTGGCTGGGCTCCACCCTTGTGACAAGGAAAGGCCGAGGAGAAGCCCGACCGAGAGAGATTCTGGCTCTCATTCTTGGCAGTGGCTATACACATGACATTATCTCTGTTGATAAATTTCCTTTCTGTCTCTGCATAGTAAACTTGCGGCTAAAGCAGGCTTTGGCCCACAGGGCAGGCAAGTCAGAGCCCTTGAAGGCAGCCTCCTTCAGAAGCCCTGACTTGCTCGGACCCTGCATCACCCAGGAGAAACCATTCCCATTTCATCCTCCTGTGTTCTTTTCCCTGGGACAGTTCTGTTCATTACAGCTTCTCCATTTCCCCTGGGTGTGGTCAGAGCAGGATTTTACTGAGGCTCCAATTTGAACATCTTGCAAAAAAAAAAAGTTCAATATTGCCCTCTCTCACAACTACAAACAGGAAAAGGAGTTGTGTTTCAAAGTTGAAATTCTTCACTTAAGAAAGGTTGAACAGGGCTTCCCTGGTGGCGCAGTGGTTGAGAGTCAGCCTGCCGATACAGGGGACACGGGTTCGTGCCCCGGTCCGGGAAGATCCCACATGCCGCGGAGCGGCTGGGCCCGTGAGCCGTGGCCGCTGAGCCTGGGTGTCCAGAGCCTATGCTCCTCAACGGGAGAGGCCACAACAGTGAGAGGTCCGCGTACCGAAAAAAAAAAAAAAAAAAAAAAAAATCAGGCCAGAGTATATGAGAAATCTCTGTAACTTCCCACCAATTTTTCTGTAAAACTTAAACTGCTCTTAAAAAATAAAGTAATAATAAAAAATAAATGTACTGAGGGGTTTGCTAAATTCTGTCAATAAAATAGTAAAACTAAATGAAATCAAAATAATTGTTTCCAACTAGTATTTTCAGTTCTTGCTACATTTGAGTATCATATTTCATATTTTGCCCTTTCCACTTAAAATATTATGGTCAATACTTCTCCAATTTATGGTCATTGCCATCTAATTGAACTTCTATCAAAATTCCTTTATTTGGTAGTTGGCATATGTTGGCTTCCATTTTCGCAGTATTGTTTGATAGAAGTCTCTAACAGGAGTGTTGGTTTAATTCACCAAAAAAAAAAAAAAAAAAAAAAAGAAAGGTTGAACAAGAAAAAAAATGGGACACTCAGTCTTGAGGGTAACATGGCCCTTCTTTCAACTCTAAATTAAGTTATAGAAGATCCATAAAAATGGGGGACGTCTGCATTCATGCTAGAAGCTGGGTAAGGGTGCCAAGCAAATGTCAGAAAACTTCGAGGAATTTCTGTCTGATTGAGAGTAAGTGGTACAGAATGAAAGAAAGCGGTAACTCAGATTCCTGAGAAAGTAGCAAAACCTCACGGGAGGAGTAGAGCAGATCCTGGACGTCATGAACGTCTTCTAGTTTGAAGGGGTGAAAGTTGGAGGGAAGGAGAGGAGACCCGGGGCTGGGGCCTGAGGTTTAGAAGCAACTAAGTTGGAGGCTTGGGAGAGTGGGGGGAGGTGAGGGGGATAGTATATACTGTCGAAACAGCAAATGTCCAGCCAGCAGCCGCTGGAGGCACAGCAGGCAGATCTGGAGCAAAGGCAGTAAGGCAGTTTTCGTGCAAGGGCGGCTTCCTTGAGCCTCAGGCCCCTGGTGGCACAGAGGTGTTGTAGGAGCTGCTGGCCGAGGCCCAGGGTTGGGGTCCAAGGAGAGGCTCACAGTGTTGGCAGGAAAGGAGAGCTGTTTATGCACCAAGACCAGGGCCCTGTGTGGAGAATCCAGGTGCAAGGATCCCTCCTTTCTCTCCATATACTTAGGTCCCCGGCCCACTGAACTCTTCCCAGTTTTGAGATCGAACGGAAAACCAAATCAAATGGCAACTTAAAGTCAAGCCGGGCCGGAGGGATGATCGAGACACAGTGAGCGTCCAGTTTGGATTTTTGTTCTGTGGGGAATGAGGAAACAGATCTGAAGAAAAGCCTGGTTGTACAAGGATGAAATACCCAAAGAGGAGAAGACTCTATAAAATAATGATGATGATATAATGATAGTAGCAGCAGCTAACGTTTGTTGAACAGTTACTAAATGCCAGATACAGACTTCTAAGCGCTTTAATCCTCACCAAAAAAACCTATGAAGCTTATTATTATTATTATCCCCATTTTATAGATATGGCAACGGAGGCTCAGAGAGGTTTAGGAACTTCTTATACAAGGTAGGAGAGCAAAATCACATTTCTGAAAAATATTTACTGCAAAAAATACACTTTACGTGGCATCCGCTTTATCCTCTCTATAAAATTCAGGAATGCTTTCCAGATACAAAACCTGAATTAAGATGAAAGAAAAAAATAGGAAGGAAGCCGGATGACATAATGATAAAATGATGTGAATCTGACATGTTATGGTGGAATTTGAAGCCTTAGAAGCAGTAAAGAGCAGAATTTATACTGGAGAAAATGAGAATAGAATCCACTTCTTCATCTGTTGAAGGCATGGAGAGAAGAAGGGGTAAGAGGGGGTGGTGTTAGAGTTGAGAATCATGAGATGCCCAGGCTCAAGACTTGGTCCTTTCATTGGAAACATTTACACATTTTCATCTGCCTGGAAAGATCTGGATTTGATCCTGCCAAAAGAAAGAGGATCAAACCAGATGACTTCTTTGTTTGCTTTCCAGCTCTGCTATTCTGTGAGATTTTCTTCTACCAAATAGCATAAATGGGTTCTATCAAAAGTTAGGTTTTTTTGTTTGTTTGTTGGTTTTTTTCGGTACGCGGGCCTGTCACCGCTGTGGCCTCCCGTTGCGGCGCACAGGCTCCGGACGCGCAGGCTCAGCGGCCATGGCTCACGGGCCCAGCCGCTCCGCGGCATGTGGGATCCTCCCAGACCGGGGCACGAACCCGTGTCCCCTGTATCGGCAGGCGGACTCTCAACCACTGCGCCACCAGGGAAGCCCCAAAAGTTGGGTTTTTGATAGTGATTTTTTGGGGGGGTGAGACTCTTAGCTCTATTTACCTTTCTCCTATTAAAAAATTCCAGTATTTTTCTTCTTTCTGTGGGGCCCATGCCTCCCCTACTCTGAGCCTTTGTGTTTTGGGTGGGGCTCCCTCCCGGCTCCCAGCTCCCAGGGTGGGCCCTGATGGTCTTCAGCTCCCTTTTCGTGGTGGGCTTTCAAGATGAGCTGCAGTGGCCGCCTTCTGACCCCGAGGGGAGATACTGTCTGAGTACAAAATCAACACACTGGAAGAACAGAGCTGTGCTGAGTACTAATAATATTGGTTGGCCCCTGCATTAAGTTGTGCCTGACACTTAGCCCTACGCCAGGACTATCCAGTAACATAAGCCAATAAATTCCCTTTTTGCTTAAGCCAACTTGAGTTGGGTTTTCTATCACTTGTAACCAAGAGTTCCAACTGATTCGGTTGGGCAGAATAAATCAATAATACAGTCTAAAGGCAAGCTTTCTTCTCTGAGAATCTGTGGCTGTTGGATATAGCATTAATATTAACATCTGGGCTCATGAAAATATTCTATCTTAAGATACCTTTTAAGAACAATCAACAGAAGGAAAATCAATGAGCTGTACATAAATGGCAGGTACATAAACAGAACTTCATTCATGTGTGGTGTTAGTATTTTAACTGTCCTGAGGGCTGCCTTCATAACCAGGTTACTGACCCTCAGGGCCTCAAAAACCAAAGGAAATAAGAAATGGAATGAATCGAAGGCTACATGTCTTGTTTCTCGACCCCAATGCCAAGCCCACCCTGTCTGAAGACAAGCCCGCTGGTTTCCAAATGGGTAGAAACGCTCCATCTCGCATAAGACGTTCTATGGTTGTGGTTAGGGAGAAAGATGAAAAAAGGAGAAAATCTCTTTTGTTCATCTAACCACCTTCCCCCACCCTCTCACCATGCTCTGGCCACATTGCCTCCTTCCATTTCCTAAAACTTGCCATGCTTTTTCCTTCACATATGTTTTCCTTCATAGCACCTACCACTGTAGGTCATAAAATGCTTCTTGATATTTATTTGTTGAACGTCAGACTCTTCTTTAATTGTAAGGTCTGCACGGCAGTGGCCACATAGGTTTCAACCTCTATACTCAGAGGGCAGCCAAACAATAAACAAGCAATTGTTGAATAAATGAATGAATAAATGTATGAATGAGTGCTTGTGGCATCTTTGGGGTTAAGAGAGATGAAGGAGTGAGTTTTTTCATACATTGTTATTTTTTTTAAGGTGTACACATTTAAAAAAATTTAATTTATTTATTTTTCGTTGCACCAGGTCTTAGCTGCAGCAGGTGGGCTCCTTAGTTGTGGCATGAGAACTCTTAATTGTAGCATGCATGTGGGATCTAGTTCCCCCACCGGGGATCAAACCTGCATCCCCTGCATTGGAAGGTGGACTCCCAACCACTGAGCCACCAGGGAAGTCCCTCGTACATTATTTTTGACTGAGATTTTTTTTTCTTCTAAAGCTTTTGCTTTAATAAAAGGTTGATGTTTTGTCAACTGATTTCAATCTTTGATTTCGTCAGAGGAGGGGAAGGGAGGTGGGAATGCTCAGAGCCCAGGGGTGGGAGGAATGTGGGACTCGGTGCTACCTAGAAACGGATTCTGTGAGTTGATCTTTCTTTGGATGTGGGAGTGGGCTGTTGAGAGGAGGGAATGAAAGCTATGTTGATTTCACTTCTGGAAGGGACTCTAAACAGCTGCTGCCAGGAGTCATGCAGGTGGTGGGTTCTGGCTGATGGTTCAAATTCTGATTTGGAGTAAAAAAAACATTAACACATTTATCCTGCTTAGAATTTTCCAATTTGTCATTATCTGGAGACCTTGGAGAGCTACAAAGAGAGTGGAATGTGAAGCAAAGAAGAACAAGTTTCCTTTAAAAAAAAATTAGGTAAATGATGCCTCATCCATCGGGGGAATATTGTGTATCCATTAAAATAGTTTATAATAGGGACTTCCCTGGCTGTCCAGTGGTTAAGACTCCGCGCTCCCACTGCAGGGGGCCCGGGTTCAGTCCCTGGTCGGGGAACTAAGATCCCGCATGCCGCACAGCGCGGCCAAAAAATAAAACTAAAAAATAAAATTGATTGTGGTTGCACAACTCTCTGAATACTAAACAAACAAACAAACAAAACCCAAAAACAACTGAATTAAAAAATAGTTTATAATAATGTGAAACATGATTATGCTATAGCATTAAGTCTAAAAATAACAAAAAAAGAAGCAGGACCCAATCTCGTAGCTACAGAAAAATAACAACTGGGTTGATAAAAACACCCTGCCTGGCAGGGCCTGGCTTCCCTCCCCAGCAGCATCTCTTATCACCCCTCCTCCTGGAAGCCCCTGCCCCCTGCCCTCCAACCATCCTAAACCCCACATTTCACTCATGCCTTCCTCCCATTGCCACCTCTCACCTCTTCTGGATGACTCCTCTTGATTCTTCAGGTCTCAAATATCTCTTCCTTTGGAAACCCTTTCCTACACCCAGAGTCTGAGGAAGTGCCCTGAGGTCAAGTCCCTCCAGTGTGTACTTCCGGGTCATCACACTTCCAGGGTCTCTCTCCCTAGGCTGTGAGTTCTGTGAGGGTGAACAGGTCACGCTTTTCCCCTTCCTAGCACTCAGCACAGTGCCTGGCATAGGGTCTCAATAACTATTTGTTGACTGTAAACTACCTTAAGGAAATAGGCCAAAATGTTGCCAGTGGTTGACTCTAAAGTGGGGCAATGAATGCTGATTTTCCTTTTTTCTACTTTGTTGTATTTTTCCAGTTTTCTATAAGAAGCATGGATTGCATTTACAATAGAAAAGTAATAGCAACCCTTTGTAAAATATCTCTAGAGGGTATGAACAGGAGCAATATCAACCCTGTTTTTTTTTCATAGAAAGAATGGTGGGATTTCACCTGCGTTTTTAGCTTTTTATCTAGGGCAAAACATACAAATCCAGGAGGAGTGTCATGAAGCCGGCAGGCTGTTCAGGGCTCACTTCTGACATTCTCCCGGCCGAGCTTCCTGTACTGGAGGGACTAACCCTGGTGGGGACAGCCTTTTCCACTCTATTTCCAGCAACCCGCTTAGGGCCTGGAACAGAACAGGTACCTTCTCAGTAAATGTTTGCTGAATGCCTTGATACCAGTTTTAAGAATAAAATGAACTTGGATTGATGCAAAGTACAATGTATTTTGTGCCAGTGTTCTAGAAATTTGGGAAGGCATGCTAGGGGAAATTTCACTCTGCCTTAGAAATAGTAGCACAATTGGTAGGTGTGTGAATGTACAGTTATACTCCATTCATCTAGAGGTAAGATTTAAAGCAACCTCAGGACTTCCCTGGCAGTCCAGTGGTTCAGACTCCGTGCTTCCAATGCAGGGGGCGTGGGTTCGATCCCTGGTTGGGAGACTAAGATCCCACATGCTGTGCACAATGTGGCCAATTAAATAAATTCTTTAAAAAAAAAGCAAAAACCCATGTTTAAAAAAAAAAAGGACTTCCCTGGCAGTCCAGTGGTTAAGACTCTGTGGTTCTACTGCAGGGGGCACAGGTTCCATCCCTGGTCGGGGAACTAAGATCCTGCGTGCCGTGCATGGTGCGACAATTAAATAAATAAATTCCTTAAGAAAAAAAAAGAACATCTAGTGACATCCACCCCTCCTTTTACAGAGGAAGAGGCACAATTAGAGAGGTTAACAAGCCTGCCCCAAGTCACACAGGAATAAAAAAGTAAAACTGTGATATGAAATTAGCAAACAAAGAAGAAACTCCCAGGCTCCTGGCTCTCTGTGCCAAGGTAACTATAATTTAGGGTCAGCATGACCAAATGAGATCAAGGCAGGCAGGGGAGAGAGCTCTATATTTTAGGGTGATTCCTAGCAAAAATTCTTTTATAATTTTTAATTGGTCCTGAAGAGAGATTATCCTCATTTATCTGAAGTACTGATTTCTGGGCTAGGTCCCAATATTGCCAGACAGAAAAAGAACTCCTTAAATCCTTATTTATTTTTTTAAACATCTTTGTTGGAGTATAATTGCTTTACAGTGGTGTGTTAGTTTCTGCTTTATAACGAAGTGAATCAGCTATATGTGTATATATATATATATATGTATGTATGTATATATATATCCCCATATCTCTTCCCTCTTGCGTCTCCCTCTCTCCCACCCTCCCTATCCCACCCCTCTAAATCATTATTTATTTTTTCTATCTATTATTGCAAAATGGATTCAGTACAACCCCCCCCCCCGCCCCCAATACACACAGAGTTTTCCATGTGATTCCACTGGGCAGACTGGGTGCTTTATGAAGGCAGGGTCCAACTTGCCATTTTGTATAGTGCCTGTGGCTGTGCTTTTTCTGCATGAATGAATAAATGAATGAACAAATGAATGAATATTCAAGACTTAGTAGTCAGACTCTCCTATTTAACTTTCAGTGTAGCACACCCATGTCTTGAGGCGAATTCTTAAAATCCATATTGTGGATGCATTCGATATGACAGGAAGTAATTAAAACACACCGTAAGCATTGAGGGAACGCTTGTCAACGCTCATTTCTATAACAACAAACAATGTGGAAACTGCATTTTCCCCTGTAAACGGGGGCGTGCTGACATGTGGAAATGCAAAAAAGCTCCAACACAGTATCTAAAATCTAGTCGGGGAAAAAGAAATCACAGAAAGTAGTGTTTCTCCATATCTTTGATACAAGATTTACACACATGTGGTTTTGTATTTCTTTTGCTAACTTACCCTTTCCTCCATGGATAGCTGTTAACATCATATCCCTACTCAGTTCTCTTATTTAGCACCTCCTAAAAATTCAAGCTATTATTACTTTTAATGAGCAAAATTTGGGGATATCGTCCTACTCATCTGTATCTTTTCTGAGACTACAAATTATCAGGATGCACCTCATGTCTAGACACCCGCAGGTGTCATTCAAATCACCGATTTAAGCTGTTTACACCCCACATTGTCTTATTTATCTTTCAACATCAGGTCTCTGTTTAATTAAAATTTACTTTGGTTCTCCTGGTGAGCACCGGCACCATCTCCATGTCGGCACAGAAGTGGCTTTGTTCTTAATTCCATCTCTGCCTCTGTCTGCTCTAACAGAAGAACACTCCGGCGGCCCAATTCCTGAGCTTGCTTTCCTTGAGAGTTGGAGTCTTGAAAACCACAGGCGACTGCCAAGGATGTCTCCCATTTACGAGCTGTTCTCCAAAGGCTAACGCTGATCTTCCCCAGACGCTAAATCATAATCTTCATGTTTTTCGTATTTCACATTCTAGCCGCAATTTCAACATCCCATCCCCGTGACATTAGGGGATGATAAATCAGCGGGTGGGACAGCTCCCCTGTACAGACTGGTACGGGCGGACCAGGCTCTGCCAACGCCCTCACTCCTGCCAGATGTCGGCGCCCGCGGGGTTAACCCTTTCCCGCAGCTCTGCTTTCCCCTGCCGGCCAGAAGCTTCCCAGACAGCTATTTTTAACAACGTAACATAGCTTTTATTTCTTTTCATTTATAACTTTCCTCTTTTTTGTCTTTTCCCTCCTTTCCTTGCCCTGCCAAGCCTAACAGTACTTTGGGGCAAATAAAAATGCTATCAAACAGTGGGCAATGTAAATATATATTTTTTCTTAAATCAGTTAGTCTGCATTAAAGCCGTTTTGCTCCCTCCTCCTCACTGAATAGTATTAGAGGAGGATGAGGGTGGAAAAACTTATTTTAAGGTGGAGAAATACTTAATGCTAATGTTTTGTTGTTGTTATTTTTTTAAGTAGCTTTATTGAAGTATAATTTACATATCGTGGAATTCATCCATTTTGCCAGGACAGTTCAGTAGTTTGGGTATATTTATAGAGTTGTGCAACTGTAGCCATGATCTAATTTTAGAACATTTCTATTGCCACCCCCTCCCCCCAAAAAAACCCCTCAATACTCTTTTGCAGTTACTTCTGCCCGCACCCCTGCCAGCCCCCAGGTAACTGCTAATTTACCTTCTGTCTCTATAGATTTGCCTTTTCTAGGCATTTCATACAAATGGAATTTTACAATAGGTGGTCTTTTACGTCTGGCTTCTTTCACTTAGCCTAATGCTTTTGAAGTTCAGAGCTAATGGCTTTTATTAGATGGCAAATCCAAACTGTGGATGGAATGGCCAAACTGTCCAAGAAGACTACAGAATCTAATATGTACATGCTAAGTGTGCTCTCAGAATACATGCTGCATAGATGTGTCCCATGCAATAAGGTGAGAAACTCACTCCCCTGTTTAGGGTCAAGTTCTAAGGTGTGTGTGTGTGTGTGGGGGGGTGTCAGTCAAGGGCCATATGCAAATACAAAGCATTTCAATTAGTAGTTGGTATTCGTTTAAGAGAGAGTAAAATCCAAACCGTTCAATTCACCTGTTATTTAAACGACAGATCAAGGCCAGGTAACCTTATTAGATAAAGGCTACGGTTTTAAAACACTCTCCTTTTCATATCATCTAATGAGATTATATATGTTAAAGCACTTTGCATACTGAAATGATTACTCATTTTTTATGTTAATTAATATTATATATCATTAAGGGAGTAAGAAAGAGGAAGGAAGACAGAATAGGTCAAAGCTAAGCAAAAAGAAGAGAGGAGTGAAAAAGAGACTGAGGTTTGTGGGCCGAGCAGGGAGAGGAATGAAAGAGGGTAACCTGTCTGTCCCTTCCCCAGTTACATTCTTAGCAGTTAGTGATGACTTTGCACCTTTTGGCTGCTCTTTCAAACTTTCATCATGGAATATTCACAACAGCTGCCCTGACAAGGAACCCTTCTCCCACCTGAGGGTTATGGCTAGCGCATTGGTTCACAGCCATGGCTGCACATTAGAATACCCTAGGGAGCTTTTAAACTCTACCCATGCCCAGGCCAGATCCTAAATCAATTAGACCAAAGTCTCTGGAGGTAGGGCCTGGGTATAAATATTTTTGGAAAGCTCCCCAAGTGATTCAATTTAGGGCCAGGAATGAGAATCAGTGGGCTATGTAGAGCAGTGCTTATCGAATTTATATGCATATGAATCACATATGATTTTGTTATACTGAAGATTCTGATTCAACAGGTCTGAAATGGTGGCCTGAGAATCTGCCTTTAGAACAAGCTCGCAGGTAATGCTGCTGCTGCTCCTGCCCCCAGATCACACTTTGACAGGTGAAGAACTAGAGAAAAATCCAAGTTTTTTTTGCATGCACGGGGTGTTCCATCATCTGCCTCTGTTCTGGACGAGCAGCATTAACATTGCCTGAGAACTGGTTAGAAATGCAAATCTTTGGGCCTTACCTCAGGTTTATTAAATCAGAAATTCTGGGGTCATAGCCCAGCAACAAGTTGTTTTAACATGCTCTACTGGTGAAACTGGTGCACATTAAAGTTTGAGAGCCACTGACCCACTTGTATCAATATTTCCTAAACAAGCGATGCCCCTATATATGTATTTCTTCTGGCTGGAATACTTTTTTCTTTCCCATGACCCTCTTTTACCCAAGGATCTCCCTCAAATTCCTATTCATCCTCCAAAACACATCTTTTCTGTGATACCTTCTATTCAGTGTTGCAGTGATAAGTGTTTAACCATGGGCTCTCCAGAACCCTGATTTTATAGCATTGGTCAGTTTCAGGCTATCAATGTGAAGATGCTGAAAGCTGAGCTGGGACAAGATGCGTACTTGCTAACAAGAAGGCTCTTGCCAGCTGGCTCCAGCACACCATTCCCTCTATCCTATACTTAACCCACTGTGTTATGTATTTGGCTGTCTGTCTTCTGGTTAGACGTTGTGCTCCTTGAAGGCTGGTTCCATAACATTCCTCTGCCTTCTTCCATTATCTCTAAAATGGGACCTACACCCAGCAGGTCCTTCATATTTCTTTACTGAATTGAACAAAACCTCTGTTGTGACAACACCTTATACCCACACCCACATACACAACAGAAATTTTCCAAATGAAAATTGCTCCATACAGAGATAATTGTTTTAACTTAAAAACATTAATTTTATTTTATTTTTTAAAAACTTTTTATTTTATATTGGAGTATAGTTGATTAACAGTGTTGTGTTAGTTTCAGGTGTATAGCAAAGTGATTCAATTATACATGTACCTGTATCTATTGTTTTTCAAATTCTATTCCCATTTAGGTTGTTACAGAATATTGAGCAGAGTTCCCTGTGCTATACAGTAGGTCCTTGTTGGTTATCCATTTTAAATATAGCAACGTGTACATGTCAATCCCAAACTCCCTAACTATCCCTCTCCCCCACTCATCCCCCCGGTAACCATAAGTTCATTCTCTAAGTCTGTGAGTCTGTTTCTGTTTTGTAAATAAGTTCACTTGTATCATTTCTTTTTAGATTCCACATATAAGTGATATATCATATAAGCAATATTTCTGTTTCTCTGTCTGACTTACTTCACTCAGTATGACAATCTCTAGGTCCATCCATGTTGCTGCAAATAGCATTAATTCATTCTTTTTTATGGCTGAGTAATATTCCATTGTATATATGTACCACATCTTCCTTATCCATTCATCTGTCAGTGGACATTTAGGTTGCTTCCATGTCTTGGCTATTGTAAACAGTGCTGCAATGAACACTGGGGTGCATGTATTATATGGTAGCTCTATTTTTACTTTTATAAGGAACCTTCATACTGTTCTCCATAGTAAAAACATTAATTTTAGATTGAGTGTAATGTCCCATCTATATTTTATTCCAAGATTTGGGCACATGGTAAAGTCAATTATGATGGTGTCCATTAGAAACCTGGTGAATTAGAAACAGTGCTTTTGTTTAGTTTAAAAGTATGCACAGATGTGGAAGGCTCCGGGTGGTGGCCTCACCTCAGGGAGGGACCTGGGAGCCTGGGAAGTGCTCCTAGCTCTGCCATTGACCAGGTTTCAGGGCTCCCCATCCCACACTCTCATCTGCAAAGGAAGGTGCTGCATTAGATCACTAGCTCTGAAGGTCATTCTATCTCTAGTTGTTAAATTATAATTTAGGACCCCCAATGCTCTTTATACTGAGAAGAAAGCCTGACTTCAGAGGTGTTTTCTCCATTAAAAAAAAAAAAAAAGCCTTTCTATTTTATGGAATGGGTTAAGTATCTAATATGCCCTAACGCATCGAGGGCTTGTCTTGGCATCTTGTCCTCCTTCCTCCTGATGAATTGCCTGACACTTCCCTGATCCCGCAGCTCTTTTCTTTAGAAAATAACATTTGGTTCCAGTCATGGCAGAAGCTGGGGCTTTGCTGATTTAAGGCCATAAAGGAATGTGACAGCAAATTTAAATACTTTCATATCTATAAAAGTATGGGTCCTGAAATACAAATGTTAATATAAAACACTCTACATTGGCTCCTTATGTACAATAGAATTATCTCTAATTGTCAGCGGGTCAGTTACTATTTGTTCATCCCTAATTCTCTTTAGGAACTGCAAAACTTGGATTGAGTTATAATTTTCTACATTGCTAGGCCATGTTAAGACAACTAATATGAATTTCAGTGAATTAACTTTACAGTTTGAACAATTAGGAAACACTTTTTCTCTCATTAACTTAACTGCAAAACTGATTGAGTTATAATTTTCTACATTGCTAGGCCATGTTAAGACAACTAATATGAATTTCAGTGAATTAACTTTACAGTTTGAACAATTAGGAAACACTTTTTCTCTCATTAACTTAATCTTGCATTTCAATGATCACAGCATCGATTCTGTAGAGAACTTAATACATTGTAATTGTATTTTAAAATACAAATAAACAACTGTGCCAATAAAAGAGACCATTTTCAAAAGACTCCAAGGAGGCTTAAATATTTTTGGCAAGTGGAAGGTGAGAGTTCAGGAGTAACTATTTCCTTTACAATTCGAAACCATAAGTTAGGATCATTGTTTTAGAAAATAGAGCTCGAATGTATCAGCACATCTCCTTCTCTAATTAAGCAGCTTCTTTTTCAGCTCATGCTTTAATTTAACTCCAAATACTTTTTCCCTTTCGTTAGTCAACACTGACACAGACCCATCTACTTCAAAATCATTTGTATTATCCCTTCATCTGGGTTTCCAACTTGGGTTTCAACATTAGGTAGAGGAAAAGAATAAAAGCTAGTTTTGAATTTAAGCAAATAATGAATTTCAGAAAAGACCTCAGCAATGCTTTTATTCATTTCCTGTTGGGGTCTCCTTAGCATGTTAAACTGAAGCTGTAACAGCGGAATGAAATACCTTACCCACAAAAATCAGTTCAGGGCTCCTATAGTTCACTTACTAGTACTTCATTCTCCTGGTTTCAAATGCCAAAGGGTTCTTCTTTCTTCCTTCTCCCTCACATTCCATATCCAGACGATCATTAAATCCTGCCAACTATCGCTTGTAATGTGTCTAGAATATATCCTCTCTTTTTGGGGCCCTTCTCAACTTGACTCTTAACATGAGAGTGCATCATAAACACTTGGGAGCTTCATAAAAATGTACAATTCCAGGACATTTCCCCCAAGATTCTGATTCGGGATATCCGAGGTGGGTTGCAAGAAATCTGCATTTCTAACAATGTCATAGATGA
Source organism: Lipotes vexillifer (assembly GCF_000442215.2). Taxonomy (NCBI): domain Eukaryota; kingdom Metazoa; phylum Chordata; class Mammalia; order Artiodactyla; family Lipotidae; genus Lipotes; species Lipotes vexillifer. The sequence goes on from NW_006798027.1 coordinate 895,553, forward strand.
TTTGGGGGCCTGAGAGATTGGACAGTAGGGACCAGATTAAGAGGGAGGAAGCATGTTCCAGACAGTGAGGCCAGGAGGTGAAAGCTCTGGGCAGGAGGGAGCTGATAAGGAGGGACAGAAAGAAGGATGGGGAGGCTGGGAGCAGCTTGATGGTGCTGGTCCGGTGTGGGCGGGGGGAGCTCCCAGGCCATATGAAACAGGTCTGCTTTGCACAGGTGGGATCTGAGGTTCCTGTAACTCTCCGTTGAAAATGTCAGTTGAAAGCAGGAAAAGAGGATCAATAGCTGAGAAGAGAGATTGGAGCTGGATTTGATCATTAGATCTCTGGGAAAGAGCCTGTCAATTGCAATGAGAAGGGAGTCAAGAAAGAACCCCATTTATTTATTTATTTTTTAAAATTTAAAATGGGAGTATAGTTGATGTACAGTATTATATAAGTTACAATATAGTACAATATAGTGATTCACAATTTTTAAAGGTTATACTCCATTTATAATTACTATAAAATATTTGCTATATTCCCTATGTTGTACAATATATTCTTGTAGCTTATTTTATACCTAACAGTTTGTACCTCTTACTCTCCCACCGCTATATTGCTCCTCCCTCACTTCCTTCTCCCCACTGGTAACCACTAGTTTGTTTTCCATATCTGTGAGTCTACTTCTTTTTTTGTTATATTCACTAGTTTGTTGTATTTTTTAGATTCCACATGTAAGTGATATCATACAGTATTTGTCTTTGTCTGATTTATTTCATTTAGCATAATGCCCTTGGAGTCCATCTATATTGTTGCAAATGGCAAAATTTCATTCTTTTTCTGGCTGAGTAGTATTCCATTGTGTATATATGTACCACATCTTCTTTATCCGTTCATCTGTTGATGGACACTTAGGTTACTTCCATATCTTGGCAATTGTATAATGCTGATATGAACACTGGGGTACACGTATCTTTTTGAATTAGTGTTTTTGGGGTTTTTGGGTTGTATACCAGGAGTGGAATTGCTGGGTCATATTGTAGTTCTATTTTTAGTTTTTTGAGAAACGTTCATACTGTTTTCCACAGTGGCTGCACCAATTTACATTTTCCTACCAACAGGGTACGAGGGTTCCTTTTTCTCTGCATCCTCACCAACATTTGTTATTTGTGTTCTTTTTGATGATGGCCATTCTGACAGGTGTAAGGTGGTAGCTCATTGTGGTTTTGATTTGTATTTCCCTGATGATTAACAATATTGAGCACTTTTTTCATGTGCCTGTTGGCCATGTGCATTTCCTCTTTGGAAAAATGTCTATTCAGTTCTTCTGCCCATTTAAAAAATTGGGTTGTTTATTTTTTTGGTGTTGAGTTGTATGAGCCATTTATATATGTTGGATATTAACCCTTTATAGGTCATATCATTTGCAAATATTTTCTCCCATTTAGTAGGTTGTCTTTTTGCTTTGTTGATGATTTCCTTTGCTGTGCAAAAGCTTTTACATTTAATTAGGTCCCATTTGTTTATTTTTGCCTTTATTCCCTTTATGCTAGGAGACAGATAAAAAAATATTGCTATGATTTATAGCAAAGAATGTTCTGCCTGTGTTTTCCTCTAGAAGTTTTATGGTTTCAAGTCCTACATTTAGGTCTTTAATCCATTTTGAGTTTATTCTTGTATATGGTGCTAGAGGATGTTCTAATTTCATTCTTTTACATGTAACTGTCCAGTTTTCCCAACATCACTTATTGAAGATACTGTGTTCTCTCCATTGTATATTCTTGCCTCCTTTGTCGTGGATTAATTGACCATAAATGCATGGGTTTATTTCTGGGCTCTCTATTCTCTTTCATTGATATTTGTGTCTGTTTTTGTGCCAGTACCATACTGTTTTGATTACTATAGCTTTGTAGTATAGTCTGAAGTCAGGGAGTATGATTCCTCCAGCTCCGTTTTTCTCAAGATTGCTTTGGCTCTTTGGGGTCCTTTGTGTTTCTATACAAATTTAAAAATATTTGTTCTAGTTCTGTGAAAAATGCCATTGGCATTTTGATAGAGATTGCATTGACTCTGTAGATTGCCTTGGGTAGTATGATCATTTCAACAATATTAATTCTTCCAATCCAAATCTTTCCATCTGATTGTGTCATCTTCAGTTTCTTTCATCAGTGTCTTTCCAAGTACAGGTCAGAAAACAGTGACTGGAGAAGATGAGCCAGCAAACAATATAGGAGGAAGAAAGAAAAGTATTATAAAAGCCAAAAAAAAAAAAGAGAGAGAGAGAATTTTAAGAGGAAGTGGTTGACTAGCATTCTGTAGTTGACTAGCTGCTGCAGCATTTTTTGTGCCTAAATAGAGCAGGTATAAATAAATGTTTTCTAAACTGAGTGGAAATGGTACCCAGGCCAGGGAAGGTAAGAATTATGAGGAGGTTGCTGAATGAAGCAATTAGAGGGTCCCTGTGTGATGCTGGCAAGGGCAGTCTCGTTGGAGTGGGGGTGGCCAATCATAGGTGATTGAGGAGGAGCTAAGTGGTGGGATGTGTAGACAGCAAGTGTAGATGCTGAATAAGTATCACTGAGCAAGATAAGAAGAGATGGAATGGCAGTCGGATGGAGAAGCAGGGTGGGGGTGAGTTTGCCTTGAAGATGGGAGTGGTGGTAAAGAAGCAGAAATGAAGGCTATTCAATTTTTCCCTGGATAGGTGACCTCCTTCCATCTAAGGTACATGGGCTTTCAACAACTGAACTAATGAGTGAACTTCCCGTGTGGCTCCCCATCTTTGTGTTCATATGGATTGTTCAAAATGTTCAAGATTTCCTTTTTTGAAGAAATAGTTCCTTTTAGGTAAAAACCATGGTTTAAGCCATATTCTCTCCAAAGTGTTTGGCATTTGCTTTCCTGACCTAAGAGATTCATGACCTAATGTTGTCTAATCACGATGGGTGTTCTGAGTGAGGTGTCCATCTGCACTATCTCACAGTGATTCTGTAAGATGGGCCTTACTATCCCCCCTCCCCTATGAGGAAACTGGCCTGCCATGGCTTTCTGCTGATAAGTGGTCATGCTGGGATGCCAGCCTAGTTCTGTCTGTCTCCAGAGACTTGTTACCCCACCCAGTCTGCCCTTGCTTCAATTGCATAAATTCCAAAATGACATGACTGCCTTCCCTCCAAATTTCCTGACCTTTTTACATTCCAGACAGTTCTTTCTAATTGAGGTGTAGTTTCTTCAGTCGCTAGAGGCACAGCACTTGCAACTCTCCCCCTACCGAGCCTCACTGTCTGTCTCACCCCTTTGCAAACCACACAGAGATCCAGCAGAGAGGAGCTGCTGGCTGCTCACCTCCAAGAACCATGCGTCTGCCCTACGTGGTGCCATTCTGCTGTCTCTGCCTCACAAATGCAGAAGTGTGCCTGAGCCTGCCTCGTGTGTGGTCCAGCAGCTCCGACTGAGCCCCTTCCATCTTAGAGAGAAATCGCATCCACTTAGCACCCTTGTTGAAATGCTAGGCACTGTGGTAGGTGCCTGGTGGATGGTATCTCACTTCATCCAGCTGATGCCTCGAGCTAGATGCTGTCATCTCCATTGCCCTTGTGAGGTAACGGTACCTCAGAGAGGGGAGTGATTTCCAAGGACAGCTACTCTGGGGTGTCAGAGCTTGGACTCAGCCCAGGTCTATCTGCATCTTAAGACCACTTTATTACACCATCTCTCAGCACAAGGATGAAGTCACAGCAGAGGACTCTGTAGGCTCAGAGCTGGGCTGTTCCAGGAAGGATTCAGACAGGAAGAATTAGGAAAAGTGACTGGCTAAGATAATTGTCACTACTTGGCATATTTTGGTGAGCACCTAATGATTTAAATGATGAATCTATTAAATCTCACATATCCAGTAGTGAGGGTCCACTTAGCAGTATGTTCTTTGTGTCTCTTCCATATTAGTGTTTAACCAACTAGAGACTTTAAAAATATATACTTCTAATTGGAGATGTTATGAGTGGCTTTCACTGCCAGACATACTTCTGACAGGTAGCCATTGATCCAAAGACCAGGAAACTTTAGCTTGAAGGACAGAAGTGAAACAAGTGGAGGGAAAAAAGTCTTCAGGTCAACACAGCTGATCTGGGCTACCCTCAGCCTGGTTCATTGTGGAATTAAAGCAGAACTGCATGGCCCACAGCCATACAAAAATCCAGTGAAGGTGTGGCTTAGAGGGATCAGAAGTGTGCTCACGTCCCCTTCTTCTGGGGGGTACCTGTGTATTTGGTCTTAGGAGATGCTAAGTTTCCACCTGGCAGGCATGCTGCTGCCCCAGGACCAGAGCCCAGACTCCTGGCATCCCTGCCCACCTGGCAGCCTCTTTTCAGCCAGAAGAGCAGACACACTCAGAATATTCAGCACACTGATGGCTGGGAGGCCAGAGAGAATCCTCCCCCATGTCTCCACTCATGTTGCTGGGGAGATGGGGGCAGGGCGGGGTGGTAGGAACTAGGGCACACCTGTGGCCAATTGGGAAGGAATCCCCAAACTGTTCCTTCCCATATGGAATCCCTCTGGATTTTAAAATGAAAAACAGAGTAAGTTTATGAATTTTATAGAAACCCCATAGGCTTTTTTTCAAGCAATGAAGGGGTTTCTCAGGAATAGCCCAGACAATGTGTAATAAGACACCTCTGAAGCAGGCACCCAAGACACCCACTTTCTCACAGTAGTTCTAGAGTCACGACTCCTAGCCAAACATCTAGGCCTTGAAGCTCTAGACATGAGGTTCATGTGAGGAGCTTGGTTCAGGATGCTTTTTTCAGGGTGTACTCTGATAAGCTGATTTTATTTCTGTTGTTTCAGGTACCAGAGAGGGGAGCAGAGGGGAAAGTGGGTAGTAGAAAAATGCTGGATGCACTTTTAAGAAATCTTCTCTTTCTCTCTTCACGACGAGACTTCTTCAAAGAAATGTCTATCCTGTATTCTCTCCGTTTCTGTTTCCTCATTCATCCCTCAGACCTCAGCGATCTGACCTTTCCTCTCACCAATCTGTTGAAACTGCCCTCCCCCAGGTTGCCACTGACCTCCATCTTAAATGTCCTTAAGATGCATTTCAATTCCTGCTCTACTTGACTTGCTTGTAGTTCTTTATATGGATTTAAATAATTAATTTTTATCTTAGTCAAAGCTTTCACTATCCATAACACTATTAGCTGTCATTAATATATTCTCTAGGAAAAGCAAGGAATTTTAATATTTTAACCACAAAATCTGACCCTGATAAATAAGCTTGATATCAATATTCATACATTCTTTAAGTATTTATTGAGGACCTAGTGGCTGCCTGTCACTGTGCTGGGTCTTGATGATGCAATGGTCAGCCAGTCTGTGCCAACAAAGTAGCTTTCTACATGCTACAGGAAAGGAATGAGTGAGATCCAGGAGCTCTTAAGAGAATTACTCTGTGGTTAGGATTTCAGTTGTTTCTACTGGAACCACATTATTCATCTGGGCTGGTCTAGGTCTCTGGAGAGTTTAGTCCTTCATAAAGTTAAGACAATCAAAAAGTACTTTTCCATCCTACACACACACAGTCAGCAGTAGTTCAAAAGTTGGGCTAAAGTGATCAGCAGGGCATCAATTTTCTAAAGTAGCATTAAGAGACCCAAGGCAAATGTATATAGAAGATAAATTTGGCTCCAGGTACTTGTAGTATAGTTGCACCTCCAACTTGCAAGGTTTCCAATCTAGCAGGGAGAAAAGGCTGAACATGTAGCCAGTGTGGATTTGAATATATACCCACAGGGATAGAGGATGAATAATCAAGACAGTAATAGGATGAGAGAGGGATTTTCCTGTTAGCTTGGAATTGCAGTTAAGTCAGTAAGCTACTCAACCTTGTGAGAATCCAGGGGTCTTCCAGCAGGAGTGGCCACTATCTGCAAAGCTTGCTGGGAGGTGCAAGGACAAATCTTGCTTCCATAGACCCACCTACTCCCCCGCCTCACAAGAGGAGAATCCACAAGAAGGTTGCTGGCCTTAAGGGGAGTTCATTATGCACGGGCTATACCTCCCCTTCTCCATGTGGAAGAGGATGTCAAAGGGGTGCCTCCCCAAAGCCAAGGGATGGAGACTCCAAGAGAAGCACCAGTGAAGACCCCAGGTTCTAGGCAAAGGGATCAGGGGTGGGGGGTGGGGCCTGGGAGGATTGGCTTCCTGAATTCTTGCTGGCTGAGCTTTAGAACTGTAAGTTGTCAGTGAGGGATGGAAACACAGGAGTGGAGGTGGTAAAAGTCCCCTGGGAAGAGCATCCTGGGAACCTAGGAGCTTGAAGTGTTGTCTTTTCACATCCTGTAAACCCACTTTGCAAAGTCCTCAAGACCTTCAGACCCCATTCCCAGGCTACCAGCCCTCTGCAATTGACAAGAGGCCACTCTGTAGAATTCCTGGGGTGCTTCCACATAGACCACAATGTGAATTGTGCAAATGGTGGATCTACCCATCGTGTCAGTTAGGATGTGTTCAGCTGAAAGAAAGAGTAAACCGTCAATGGCTTAATCCACAATGGCATTTACTGTTCACTTAACAAGAAGTCTGGAGCTAAGTGGTTCCAGGACTGGCACAGGACTGGCACAGCAGCTCAGCCAGTCCATCGAAGACCCGGCCTCTGCCTGTTTTTGTACTCTCGCATCCTCAGTGTGTTGGCTTTTTGTCCATTGATTATCTCCCTGGGGTTGCAGCAGGGCTGCTGCAGCTCCAGATGTCATATGTTGTCACCAGTGGCCCAGGATAGAAAGGGGCAGAGACAGAAAGCCATGTCTTTTGACTGTGGTCCAGAGTTCCTGTATACCTCATTGGCCAAAACAAAGGAGAACAGGATTACTCTAAACAATGTAGGCCAGCCATGATGCTTGCCCTGAGGTCAAGGATACAGTAGGTCCTTTTATCAGTAGTTAAATAGGTTTAGAAGGCAATGACCAGAGGCTCCTAATCTGTCTTCAATTGTTTTTTTTGCTAAACTAGAACATAGGTTCATTTCATGTATTCCTTCCTTCCTTCATGAATTCAGTGGATATTTATGGGATGACTTCTACATGGTAGGCTCTGTGCCAGGTCCTGGAATCACTAGTCAGTCTCTTTAAACAACACACTCAGGAGTTCTCTCTGTCTCTTAGTCCTGTCCCCTTCTCCAGCACCTCCTGACCAGCTCCAATTTCAGTCCAGCCCCATTATTTGCCTCCTTGGTTCTCACTCCTAGCCAGAACATTGTAGATTGACCCATTAAAATATTAGATTTTCAGCCTTATAACTGGATTTTTTGACAGATCCCATCAACTCTTATACTTTTCCCTGTTAAGTTCCTCTCCCATCCCAAAGGCAGCTATTCCAAATGTCTCCCACTTCCCACTCAAACCCCATCGTACTCTGCTCATCAGATATTTTCTGTTTCCTTCCTAGGGCAAACAGAGGCCATGAATGCAGTTCTCCTGGCTTTCCTACCCTCTAGAGACAAACTCAGTTACCATAACTTCACTCATTCTCATCTAGAGCTACTCTTTTTTTTTTTTTCTTGTCCTCCTTTAAGCCCCAGCTCAAATGTCACCTCCTCTTAAATACCTTAATAATAATAATAATACCGTCAGTAGCATGTATGAAGAATCTGGCCCTGGGCTGAGCATTTAACAGGAACTATTTCAATTTCCATCCTCACACAAAACTATGAGGAGGAAATCATGTCCATTTGGTAGATAAGAAATAAAAACTTAGGTTAAGTAACTTGCCCAGTGTTAGACCAGGGTGGAGCTGGGATTCAAGCCTGGATCTGCCTGGAACTCAAAGTCCTACTCCCAAGCACTGGGTGCAGTCTTCTTGGGCTCACCCAGCCCTGTCACTTGTGTCCGCCCTGTGATGCACACACGTCCTCTCCCCACACAGCCACCTGCTGATGACATCTGTCTCCTGTCTGTTTCCCCCACCCCCGACTGGGAATGCCCAGAGGGGAGAGATTCTATCTGATTCACAATGTCCTCCCCAACACCTGCCATTCCTGTTGCATGGAAGTCACCAGTAGAGTTTTATTGACTGAGGGAATGAGGACTGACACCTAGCAGGGAGCAGGGCTGAACCAGGGACTGGCTCCCAGCAAAGTGGTTACTCTGCTATGAGGTGAGCAGTGGCAGGTTTGGGGTTTACCCCCTTTCATTATTCATTCAACAGATATCTATTGTGTGTCTTCTATGTGTCAGGCACTATTTTAGTTGCTGGAGACACAGTGGTGAGCAAAGCAGACAAAAAAAAAAATCCCCGCCCTTGGGAAGCTGACATTCTAGGGGTGCGGGCAAGTGCTTTCTCCATGCACTTTGCCCAGGTTTCCAGTCCCCGTTTCTTTCCCTCTTTTTCCTCAAGGCTGGGGCACTTAATAGGTGTTCCTTGTCAAATGTTCTTGTATCTTCTGAGAGTTATATCTCCTATGCTTATCGCTCAGGCTAAACAGCTCAAGAACCATAAATAAGAGCAGGTACTGAACAGTCTGAAGGCTTGAAAGTCCCCTTCCCCAAAGCCTCTTCTGAAGCGTCGTCCTCCACAGGGCTCCTTCCATAGTCTGGGACACATAATGCTCCATTTCCCATTTTTCTGTGACTGTTAAGTTCTGAGCTGAGTTCCTTGGGAGGGCAAGCAGGAGTGCTTTTACTACCTTTACTACTGTGCCAGGTGGCCTTCCCTCCCCCTCCTCTGGGTGAAGGAGAACACCTCAGGTTCCGGAGCTCACCCATCCCCTCCTCACCCCATGCGGGGGGTGGGAAATTGCTCTCGACCTCTGGGTCAAGGACTGGATGGGGTGGGAGGCTGCTTCTGGACCCCTCCAGACCTGGAGAGGCAGCTACTACAGTCATTCCATCAATCCATTCATCGGTCTCCAGTCTGACTATGGGTTCATTCACACCACACATCAGGAGAGATCACAGACAAGGAATGAAGCCCACACAAGGTATATGACCCCCGCTCCTTTTTTTTTTTTTTTTTTTAAAAATCTTTCCCTTTTAAAAAATTTTTTTTTTATTTAATTTCTTTTTTTTTTTTTTTAAAAATCTTTCCCTTTTAAAAAATTTTTTTTTTATTTAATTTCTTTTTTTTTTTTTTTAAAAATCTTTCCCTTTTAAAAAATTTTTTTTTTATTTAATTTCTTTTTTTTTTTTTTTAAAAATCTTTCCCTTTTAAAAAATTTTTTTTTTATTTAATTTCTTTTTTTTTTTTTTTTTTTTAAAGATCATTACCTTTTAAAAAATATTTTATTTAATTAATTTCCTTTTTTTTCTTTTTCTGGCTGCGCCGGGTCTTAGTGGAGGCATGCGAGATCTTTTGTTGCAGCGCACGGGCTGCTCTCTAGTTGCAGCGCGGGCTCCAGGGTGTGCAGGCTCTCTCCTTGAGGCATCCGGGATTAGTTGCCCTGCGGCTTGTGGGATCTTAGTTCTCCGACCACGGATCCAACCAGTGTCCCCTGCATTGCAAGATGGATTCTTTACTACGGGACCACCAGGGAAGTCCCTATGACCCCTTAAGCTTAAAGAGGGGAAGGATGGCTCTTTGCTCCTCCACACCACCCGGCGCACCCATGCTGCCTGGTGCCCGGGGGCCTTGTCTGCTCTGCAGGAGGTGGGGGGAGGGAGAGGCTCACTGCAGTGGACCTCTGCCCTTGAGCACTGAGGATCACACACTACCCATGCCACCTGTGGCCTGGAGGGCAAGCTGGAGATGCTACTGCCTCTCGCAGGAGCCCCTGGCCTCCCCAGGACGATTTCAAAGCCCTGAGCCCTGGATTCTGCTACTGACGGTGTGTCCCAGGCTGAGTCACTTGCCCGAAGTGTGCAGCCCTGCCCTCGGCCCTGGTCCCAGCCGCTATCCACTCCTTCTCCCTCTGACCCATCTTGTCTCCAAAGGGAAGTTTGTAGGCTGGGTGTGTCCTGATCGCTGATTCCAGAGTTACAAGGAATGACCGGTCCTGGGCGAGGGTTGGGAGTGAGTCTTGGTTACGGACACGTGCCCAGGGTCCTCCATCTGTCACTCGACAGGCGCGTGCCCTGCCCTCTGGTCTAATTAGAGCCACCTCGGTGCAGTCTTCTCCCCGCTGCGGTGTGGTGTCCGGGTTTTCCTAGGCACCCGTGGGAGGGCCCAAAAAACCCAACACGAGGGGATACAGCAAGGGGTTGGTCTAGCAGGACCTGACTGTGCTGTATCCAGGCTCTGGAGTCTGCAAATGGCTTAAGCCTCCGACTCTGAAGGCGCTCCCTGTGCCCTCCTCTGAGGACCCCTCTGGCAGTGGCATCCCGGGACAGGACGCTGCCTTTCCCAGATTGAGCCTGGGGCAGGCGCTCCCCAGCACCGCCAGCATGAGGTCATCCTGCCAATAGGAATTTCCTGTCACTTAAATACTGACCGGAGACTTTCCCCACCCTCCACCCATCCATGGGCTCCCAGACTCACCAAATACCTCCGGCATTCATTACCAGGCAGTGCCAGGCCCTGCCCTTCAGGCTTCATCCCCACCGCAGACGTGGGACAGGTTTCACCATCAGTGGCAGAAAGCGAAGCCGTGTGGGTGAGCGTGTTTGGTGGTGGGTGTTCTCTGCAGCAGACTAGGCAGCTTTCCTGAGTACTGAGTCCCATCTTGGTTTCACCTTTCCAGTGCTTGGCAGGGTTGGTGCAGGGATCTCTGGGGACACTCAGACCTGTTAGCAAAAAGGTACCCTGGGGGCCACACGGAGGAGTGCACAGCTTCCTTGAAGTGAGGAGACTGCACATAGCCAAAGCCCGACAGCAGTAGAAGATGCAATTATCAGGTGAATCTTAGGCTAAGAAAGTGGGTATTCACCACAAAATCTGTCTCTCCCTAGTCAGATGATGGTAACACAAACCCCTCCCTGCTAGGATGCAAGCCAGGGGAGTGGAAGAACCTGGGTGTGTGCTCACACTCACTTCCAACACGCTCTGCACGTGGCAGGAACACAGTAAACCTCTGTCCACTGTTAAAGCTGCTGGGAGAATCGTGTGACTTTTCCTAGGGCTTATTTGCCCTATCATTTCTGGTAAGGGAGGAGGGAGGGAGGACAAGGTGTCTCAGAAACAGCAGGCTCTGATGGGACTGGATCAGGACTCTGTGCGAGGTTCATTAAGGGAAGGGCTGAAGACAGGAGCAGAAGGAGTGTTTTCGAGAGGCGGGGTAGGGGTGGGGGTAGTGGAGGGATTCTGGGGGATACTGGGGTCCAAGTTCAAAATGTGACCACAGTGGGAGAGGAGGACTTCTCCTTACTCTGGCAGGGGCTTGGCGTGTGAGGGATACCAGGCACCCTGGGCCGCACTCCGGCTTGCTATTTGGAGTTCCAGGAGATCGCGTCCTGGGGCATGCATCCTGCCTGGGCGGGTCCCTTTGGTCACACTGTCACAGTCCCAGGCGCCCTCAAGTGGCTTCACAGCAGCGCACCTGAAGGAGGGGATTGAGCTCAAGATGAAGAGCACCTGTGATACTCTTCCTCCTCCTCTAAGAAATAACATGCCGAGGCTTTGAGGGAGCCAGGAAGATGGCTCGAGATGGGTCAGGAGACACTGAAACCGGAATGATTTTTTTTTTTTTAACATCTTTATTGGAGTATAATTGCTTTACAATGGTGCGTTAGTTTCTGCTTTACAACAAAATGAATCAGTTATACATATACATATGTTCCCATATCTCTTCCCTCTTGCATCTCCCTCCCTCCCACCCTCCCTATCCCACCCCTCCAGGCGGTCACAAAGCACCGAGCGGATCTCCCTGTGCCATGCGGCTGCTTCCCACTAGCTACCTACCCTACGTTTGGTAGTGGATATATGTCCATGTGGAATGATTTTTGCTGATGTGTCCCCATATGTATCCACAGGGTTGAGAGATCTGGAATATTTAAGAATATGATATTTTATCCCCCTTATTTCTCATTTGGCCCCCAATAAAGTAACATTTACTGTCTTCTGATTACAAATCAGTATTTGGTTAAGAAGAAAATTTGGACAATATAGAGAAGCCACCAAGGGAAAATAAAAATGACTTGAAGGCTTATCCCCAGAGGTGATGACTCTTTACATATTACACAATATTGTTTGTAATTTACTTTTAGTTTTTCATTAATTTTTATTGGAGTATAGTTGCTTTACAATGTTGTGTTAGTTTCTGCTGTACAGCAAGGTGACTCAGCCATATGGATACGTGTATTGCCTCTTTTTTAGATTTCCTTCCCATTTAGGGCAACATGGAGCACTGAGTAGAGCTCCTTGTGTTATACAGTAGGCTCTCATTAGTTATCTATTTTATACGTAGTTGTGTGTAATTTACTTTATCCGCTTAAAAGTATATCATGAATCTCTTCACATCTGTAGGTTCTGCCCCAAATTATTCAATCAGTTCTTCTATTGGACATTAAGGTGGCTTACAACTGTTAGCCATAAAAGAAAGCTGTGATGAATGGCACTATAAACAAAACTATGTACACATACATAATGAGTTTCTTAGGATAAATTCCTAGGAAGATAGTGGCTGGTCAAATAGTGTGCACATTTTTAATGCTTTGATACACATTGGCAAACTGCCTTCCAGAAGGTCGCTTCCATTTACACTCACACCTACAAAGCATGAGAATGCCTATTTCCCCACAACCTCACCCAAATTTGGTTTTGGTGTTTTCTACTTGGTATGTTCAGCTTTTTCTCATTAATTTTCAAGAGCTGTTGATATAACAGCAACAGCTGTTGATATTATTATCAACAGCTGTTGATATTATTAGCCCGTTGCTTATCATGTTATGAAGACTTCATTCCTGCTTGTCCTTTAGCTTTAAGCTTTTTGTTTAGGAGTTTTAAATGTTTACTTAGTCAAAATTGTCAGCTTTGGTATTACATTAAGAAAGGTTTTCTCCTTATCAAGAATATAAAAATATAATTTTCTATTCCCATTCATTTTAAATTTTTTTCACTACATTTAAATCTTTAATTCCTCTTGCATTTAGTCTGATATCTGACATAGGTAAAAACCTAACTTATTTTTTTCAAAAAATTTTGGCCAATTAACATTATCGATTGCACATGCTATCTTGTCCCTAAAGATTTAACATATGATTGCTTTGATGAATACTTTCTTGATTTTTCATGTTTATTAACCATTTGCATTTCTCCTTTGGTGAATGTCTATGCAAGTCCTTTGTCTGTTTTTCTGTTACTGCTTTCATCTCTTATGGATTGGAAAGGATACTTTATATATTGAATCACAAATACTTTTTTTTTTCACACACATACACTGTATTTTATTTTTACAAGAGATAAATAAACTGACACCAAGCATTGTAAATGGATGACCACAACAAAAGCAACAATGATTGCAATTACCAAACACGAAACACACTCACACTATGTCATAATATTGACTGAATCGCAAATACTCTTTTGCTCATTACATTGCAAATATTTCCCCCAGTTTGAACTCTAAGAATTAATTTTCTGGCATAGAGGATTTACATTTTCTCTAGTCATATTAATCTTTTAATTTATGACTTCTGATTTGGTTGTTGGGTTTGGAAAAGCCTTCCCCTTGCCAAGGTTGTATAAACTGTCACCTATAGTTTACTTTGTTTTCTTCCTTCTTTCCTTACTTCCTTCCACCTTCAACTCTAATTATTTATAGTTTATTTTGATATGTTATATTAGGCAACAATCTGACTTTGTCTTTTCCCATAAGAGTTACCCGATAGTCCCACTACTGTTTGTTGAATAGTCTTTCACTCTCTTATTTGAAATGTCACCTTTATCATAAATTCTTGCATGTAGCAGGTCCTGTTCCTTGCTAATATCCTGCCTCTGCCCTGCTTTTAATTCTGGATCATTCCAACCCTCCCCTCTTTCTGCTCCTCCTCTCTGGCTGCTGAGAGCTGCTTGGGACATTACTCAATTCCGCTGGTTGGTGCTGCTCTAAATTACAGTTTTCCGCCTTAGCTGGACCCTCAGCTTTGCCTTGCAGTCACCTCCCTTTCCCAATCTTGTAACAGCCATTTCAAACCTGCATCTGCTTCCTCCTTTACCCCATCACCAGCAGATAACCTCACCTTCTATCTGAAGAAGACATACGTTCTATTGGGTCTTTCTCAATTTCAACCCACCCACCAACCTTCCCTCCTTGAGGAATAATCATCGCCAGTATATACTGAGTGCTGGGCACTGTTTTAGCCACTTTACATGTGGTTTCATCCTCACAACAACTTTATAACGTGGGCCCTCTTATTATCCTCTGATAACAGGAAAAAAACCGAAGCCAAGTTATGTAATTTGCTTAAGGTCACACTACTAATACTGACTGAAAAGTGCGATTAGACTCCTAGGAGCGCCTTGAGAGCTCAAGTTCTTGATCGCTTCTCCATGTGATTCCTTTCAGTCTTGCCATGTGTTAACAGACGGGGAGAGTGGATTACCTTGGTTTTAATCTTCGTTCTCCGGTGTGGTAGTAAAATCATTCACTTCTTCATTTATTCGACTCTTCCACAAATATGTGAACTCCTATGTACCGGCCACTGTGCTAAGGATACAGGAGGAGGCAAAACCAGACACAGTCTCCATCCTCCCGAAGCTGATAGTCTATTGGGGCTGACAGAAATTGACCAAAGAATCACACCAACAAACACAAAAGCACGTCCCAAATAAATGCTCCAAAGGAAAGGGACGTAGTTCTTTGAGAGTAGACAGTAAAGGCTTGAGGAGTGGGGGTAAGGGTGTTAGGAGAGAGCCTTCCTGAGAAAGTGACCAGTGAGCTAATCAGCTCAGACCATAGGATGCAGAGGAGTAAATTATGCAAGGGGCAGGGACGGGCAGGATCCAGGCAGAAGGCGGCGCGTGTCAAACGGTTCTCTGCATGTTTTGTGAAATGTTGTGAGAGGTTGCTAGGCAGACACTCATAGACACAGGCCCTCTCTAGGATCCACACCCAGGTTCAACCCATAGCTGCCCCAGGCCATGGTCCCTGAGTGAAGACCTTGGACCTGAAAGGTATGAAAGGAAAGAGGCGAGCTCTCCATCCAGTAGTGCCGTGAGTAACTGCAGCTCTTCTGCCTGTGGCTTGTTGTACCTGTATAGGATGCCAGATGATAGCATTCGACTACAGACTCTCCCGACTTTCACCATGTTAACAGCTCTTATTGGAAGAGCCATAATGATTCTCTGTGGGAGGAGGGATATCAGTTTACAGGGCAAACCTGGCTTTCACATGTTTTCAGGTGCAGGGACTTACATCAGTGAGGGGCACTCCTCACCTCTAGTCTCACTCCTGACTCTCTTCATGGGAGTGCAGTGAGTTATCTGATTAGAAAAGAGCTGACATACACTGGTTTACGTGTCCGCAGTTGGAGGAGCTGATCCACCAACAGCCTGTTACTCTCCTACCCTCTCACCTGGGACAGGTACCAGGCTGCCATCCTGGGGGAGGACGTGTCCGTTACTGACCTGAATCTTCCCTGCCTGGGCTCCCAAGGTCTGTCCAGGGGTGGTATGGAGGGGGCGTATGTACTGCAAGTGTTGGCAAGCCCTTTTGGCCATGAATGTAAAGACACATTCTCTCATCAGCTTGTTAACAATAAAACTGATGGCTTAAAGTCTCTATCCATCTGCTTCACATGTCTTATATTTATCAATTGGTTCCATATTTAGGAAAGAAGAAAAGGAATATTATTTATCAACTCCCCGCCCCCCACCCACCTGTAGGACGTGTATGGAGAGTATTTTCTCCATTTAAGGCTTTGTGGTACTAAATCAACTTCTCTAACTAGATACAGGTGGAGACATCTTCAAACACAAGAATCAGTGCCCACTCCCTTCTTCCATTCCCTAGCCTGGGAGGTAATGGAGGATCTGAACGGGAAACAGGGAGACTTCGAAACTCGGCTCCAATGTGATGTCTGAAGCTAATTTCCAGGGTACACACAATTTCAAACATAGCAGCAACATACCTTACCAGCACACAGAAATTCTATCCATTATGCACAATTCTGGATCATCCATGCCTCTGTAGGCCTCCATTGATGTGGGTACTTGGGAGAGGCTATCTGGCCAATGTTCCAGTGTTCACATTAGTTACAGTTACATTTTGGCAGGGGATGCAGCCTCTCTACTCTGCAGTGTGTCTTCCCTGCCCGTTAACCAAAGGCATCACGTGGTCACTCAAGGGAACTGAAGGTGTAGAAAGAGCCTTCCCTTTTCACCGGGTCCTGCCTCCCCACACTTGTCAGCTGGTCCTCAGAGTTCTTATCGCTCAGCTGGTCCTGTAGCGGACAGGGGGCTGGCAGTAAAGGCAGGCAGTCTTGTGGGCGTGGCGGCTGCCAGGGGAGAACAAGTCGTGGCCTCTGGATAGACCTTATGAGAAGGGGACAGGCACAGAGCTCCAGGTTGAGGTGCCATAGAGGGACACATTGCACATCTCCTTCATCAGAGTCACCAGGTAGAGACAGGGGTACCGGCTGGCCGGGGGGTAGGAATAGCTCTGAAACCTTGAGAGAGGCTGGTTCACACCATTGTCTTTGGGCCCCTCTGCCAGGCTGCGTTTTGGTGATTTACTGTCTATGGGAGAGAGTGAGGAGAGTGGAAGATGATTGACACGTGTCAAAGCCACATGTGTGGGAAAAAACATCAACGTGGAAGTGGATTCTTTAAAGGCTTTGCAAGGGCAGATACATAAGAGCAATAATGGCTGGCGCTTTTGAGACCTTAAAAGTGTGCTAAGCATCATGCTAAGCCACTAAATTCCAGATAGGGAGGAAGATGAGGGGTGAAGCTGAGGTTTAGCTGAAAATGCACTTTCAGGAGTAAGGGTCCGGGCCTCCACCTAGGGTGTCAGGGGCAACCTGTCAATGACTCTGTAAACGTCTCAGCACCCACCAGTCTGAGGCTGCATGAAGGAAAGCCTCCGGGGACTGTCAGGCAGGGATGCATGATTGGGGGACAATGAAAGGCATCTACTGAAGCCTGCCTCCCAGGGGTTCTGAGCATCTCCTCTACACTGTGCCCTCTTAGACAGAACCAAGGGGCTCACTGGCTGCGGCCTGATAAAGGCTTGCCAACCCCTCTCCTCAGCTTGCTGCAGAAGCACTCCCATCTCAGAGGAACCTTCTGGAGACACCTGAGCTCCCCCACTCTGGTACCTGTTTGCAAGTGTGGACTTAGGAAGTCCAGAGTTTACAGAAGTTTTCTTGACATTTCCCCTGCTGTGACTGCTGAGGCCTCTAATAACCCCAGGATTCTCACAGGCCCCTCCCCCCCGAATTCCTTCTTGTAAGAGAAACAACAAGCCTCATCTCCTCTGTCCATGCTCTGGAGGAAATATGACCTGGTGTTTCTGGAACAGTAACAAGCACACTTAGGTTCAAATTCAGGTTTAGGATTCAGCTCATCCTCTCAACCAGAGAAGGTAAAAGAGCCAAGACGGAGGGGAAATAGCCACATGGACAGTCGTGTCTTTATTTATTTCAAAATAAGTTACCTTGGATCCCAGAGTTTACATGTTTTGAATCTGTTTCAGCGCTCTGGCATGCACCCTGGTGTGTATAATACACATGGTGGGGATGTTGCCTACAGAAGTGGGAAGTCATCTTAAGGGATTTAGGGAAAAGGTAGACCATAGGCCTTCTGAGACCTTAATCATCATTTGTGGCTGGGATGCTGATGTGTCTGAGAAACAGCAGAGCTGCTGCTCCCAAACAAAAGCAAATTTGTAAGCAAATAGGGGACTGCTATAACAGTCTCAAATACTGGGCAAATTAAGCGTATTGTTAAGTATTGAATATCACAGGCCTTGGCCAAGCCTCTTCCTCCTTTTGTCTGCTCCCCAGACCCCATTCAGTCCCTTATGCAATGTGTAGTTATTTGAGGGGGAAGCATTCCTAATGCCCCTAGAGTCTAGGCTTCCATTTTAGCTTGAATTTAGAGTTAAATGTGTAATTTGTTTGCTCAGCAGTAGTCTTTGATGGGGATGTTTATCTTGTCTGGGAAATGTTTGGAGGAATGAAACATCCTCAGAAGTCAGCTGGGCCTGTCTCTCTTCCAGAAAAGGAATCCCCTCTGTATAAGTTCTGTTCAAGGTCAAGAAATAGAAAACCCACCTCAAAATAGCTCAGACAATAAAGGGATTTATTGGGTTTTGTAACTTGTAGAGCAGAAGTTGGGCTGGTTTGGTCCAGTGGCTTAGTGAGGAAATTAAGGATGGTGTTTCTTACCATCTCTATGCTCTGACTTCATCCTCTTGGAAAGCTTCATCCTAAAGCTGGTCTCCCTTATGGTGGCAAAATGGCTGCAGAAATTCCTGGCTTCACATATGCACACATGCCCTCCAGAAGATCAGAGAGTGTCCTTTTCTAAAGTGCTCTCAAAAAGGCGAGCAAGCATTTTTTATTTTTCAGAAGTGCCTCACCTTATGGCCCAGAGACCTGAATTGGGTCACATGCTCATTGAATAGTGCTATGAGCTGATTGGCTCAGACAAATGTCATGGCAAGGATTTATGATCGTCATGGTTGACTTAGACCAAGAAGGACTCATCCTCGGAGCATTCATAGAATATGGCTGCTACACAGTGGTGTGTGGGTAAGGAGTGGGTGTTGAGGACATTACTGCATGGTCTACCACATTCTCCCTCATGTCCCTGGCAAGCTTGGTTACCCAGTTTTCAGTGCCCGGATGAAAAGCATATTACCACTGAGGCAGCTCATGCTGTTGTAGATCAGTTGTGACATGGTCCCTTCTTGTATAAGATACGGGCTGCCTCAAGGATCTGCTCCCGTCTCCACCATCTGATACCTCACAGAACAAAGCCAGTTCCTCTTTTAAGAGAGAGCCCTTCTTTTCTTCTGAGCAGAGGAGGGAGTGAGATACTGATTTTTCAGGGAACAGGGGGGGAAATGAATGGACTATCCTTCCTTCCATGCCTTCCTCAGGGCTTTGCCTCAAGAAGGCAATTCTTGGAGTGGTGTCTTAGACCAACAGCTGTGGCATATTAATGATATCCTAAAAGTGAAGATGAAGAAGATCTTTAAGACGTTTGCCTTGGTATGATCTTTGTGGGTTCCTCATTCCTTTTGGATGTGGCATGTCTTGCTTGTTCCCGTGTATGAGATGGAGCTCCTCTCCCAGAGCCAGTTTAAGGTGCATGGGATTGTGGTGTATTTAGAGATCATAAATTACCCCCGAGGGTCAGTTCTCACCTGGCCTTGTGTGTGCCTAATAAGTGGAAGGTCTGTGTCATGTTGTAAATACTATAATTTCAGTGACAAAATAAGCTACTTCTTGCCTCAAATATCAACCCACTGGCCTAAAAGTATGCCTTACCCCATGTGCTAGTACCAAAGACTGCACTTAAGCCACCTGAAAATAATAAGGTAAACTTTTATTCTAATCTTTACTCATTTCTTTTTCATGTCTTATTGCACTAGAAGAAACTTTATAAATTAATTAATAACAATGGTAACTACTAGACAGTAAACTCTTTGAGAGCAAACATCATTTTTATATATGTTTGTGTCCCAGCACCTAGCATCTGGGACATAGTTGAGAGACTGAATGTACACATGGACAATGACCAAATATAAAAACAGAACTTTTACCCACAACCTGCCCAGGAAACAAAAACCTTTTATCTACAGTAATTAGCCCAGGAAGCTGGTCTGCTACAAGCCAGACTTGCAGGAAGCCAAGTGCTATCTCTAGCAACAATCCAGGAAACTAAACAATAACTTCTCTAACAATTGGCCCCAAATGTCCAGGACATTAATAACTAAGAGTTCCCCTAATTTTTGTCCTGGTTTCCACCTTAGGGTCAACCAGAGAAAGCCAAATATGCACCCCTAACCAATCACATAGGATACCCTGCTTCTAGTTAGCCCACCTCCAGCTCCCCCATGCCAACAGCCTCCAATCAGGGCACACCTGAAGCCTTCTGTGTTTTCCCACTGTAGAGCTCACTCACTTCTCTGCCTGCCTTTGAGTCTCTGCCAAAATGCAAGTGATGGTGGTTGACTCCCTTATGACAGCAAGTTCAGAATAAATAGCCTTTGCTTTCTTCATTTGGTTGGGCTTCATTTACTTCCACAGAGTAGATGCTCAATAATTGCTGGGGGGAGGAAGAAAAGAATAAAATATAGTTAGGAAATCTAATCAGATACATTTTCCCCCCAGATTTATTGAGATATAATTGACATATCATTGTGTTAGTTTAAGGTGTACAATGTGTTTTACATAAATACATACAAATTTCATTTGCCAATTATACCTAAATAAAACTGGAAAAAATCCACATTAAAAAAAGAATGAGGGCTTCCCTGGTGGCACAGTGGTTGGGAGTCCGCCTGCCGATGCAGGGGACACGCGTTCGTGCCCCGGTCCGGGAGGAT
>NW_006798027.1:916081-931299 GCF_000442215.2 Lipotes vexillifer
GAGCCCGTGCGTCCGGAGCCTGTGCTCCGCAACAGGAGAGGCCACAACAGTGAGAGGCCCGCGTACCGCAAAAAAAAAAAAAAAGAATGAAGGAAGGAAATAGGGAATCTCTGTTTTGTTCCTTTGCTTAGAGAGGCTACTAGCTTTTTGCCATTCGACATAATTTTGGCTTTTGTTTTAGGGTAGCCACCTCTTTAGAGTGTTAAGAAGTGCTTTTCATCAATATTTGTTTAATTTTTTCTATAAAGGTAGTCCCTTGACTTTTTGTTTGTTTGTTTGTTTTGGGAGGCTTAAACAGCAGACATTTATTTTCTCACAGTTCTGGAGGCTGGAATTCTGAGATCAAGGTGCTGGCAGAGTTGATTTCTCCTGAGGCCTCTCTTCCTGGTTTATAGATGGCCACCTTCTCACTGTGTCCTCACATGGCCTTTCCTCTGTGCTTGCAGGACAGAGAGAGCAAGGTTGTGCACAAGCTCCAGCGCGCAGCTCAAGTGATCTGCTCTAATATTTCTTATTCTTTTTTTTTTTTTTACATCTTTTTTGGAGTATAATTGCTTTACGATGGTGTGTTAGTTTCTGCTTTATAACAAAGTGAATCAGTTATACATATACATATGTTCCCATATCTCTTCCCTCTTGCATCTCCCTCCCTCCCACCCTCCCTATCCCACCCCTCTAGGTGGTCACAAAGCACCGAGTTGATCTCCCTGTGCTATGTGGCTGCTTCCCACTAGCTATCTATTTTATGTTTGGAGGTGTATACATGTCCATGCTACTCTCTCACTTTGTCACAACTTACCCTTTCCCCTCCCCATATCCTCAAGTCCATTCTCTAGTAGATCTGTGTCTTTATTCCTGTCTTACCCCTAGGTTCTTCATGACATTTTTTTTCCTTAGATTCCATATGTGTTAGCATACGGTATTTGTCTTTCTCTTTCTGACTTACTTCACTCTGTATGACAGACTCTAGATCCATCCACCTCACTACAAATAACTCAATTTCGTTTCTTTTTATAGCTGAGTAATATTCCATTGTATATATGTGCCACGTCTTCTTTATCCATTCATCCGATGATGGACACAGGTTGTTTCCATCTTCTGGCTATTGTAAATAGAGCTGCAATGAACATTTTGGTACATGACTTTTTGAATTATGGTTTTCTCAGGGCATATGCCCAGTAGTGGGATTGCTGGGTCATATGGTAGTTCTATTTGTAGATTTTTAAGGAACCTCCATACTGTTCTCCATAGTGGCTGTACCAATTCACATTCCCACCAGCAGTGCAAGAGTTTTCCCTTTTCTCCACACCCTCTCCAGCATTTATTGTTTCTAGATTTTTTGATGATGGCCATTCTGACTGGTGTGAGATGATATCTCATTGTAGTTTTGATTTGCATTTCTCTAATGATTAATGATGTTGAGCATTCTTTCATGTGTTTGTTGGCAGTCTGTATATCTTCTTTGGAGAAATGTCTATTTAGGTCTTCTGCCCATTTTTGGATTGGGTTGTTTATTTTTTTGTTATTGAGCTGCATGAGCTGCCTGTAAATTTTAGAGATTAATCCTTTGTCAGTTGATTCATTTGCAAATATTTTCTCCCATTCTGAGGGCTGTCTTTTGGTCTTGTTTATGGTTTCCTTTGCTGTGCAAAAGCTTTGAAGTTTCATTAGGTCCCATTTGTTTATTTTTGTTTTTATCTCCATTACTCTAGGAGATGGGTCAAGAAGGATCTTGCTGTGATTTATGTCATAGAGTGTTCTGCCTATGTTTTCCTCTAAGAGTTTGATAGTTTCTGGCCTTACATTTAGGTCTTTAATCCATTTTGAGCTTATTTTTGTGTATGGTGTTAGGGAGTGATCTAATCTCATACTTTTACATGTACCTGTCCAGTTTTCCCAGCACCACTTATTGAAGAGGCTGTCCTTTCTCCACTGTACATTCCTGCCTCCTTTATCAAAGATAAGGTGACCATATGTGCGTGGGTTTATCTCTGTGCTTTCTATCCTGTTCCATTGATCTATATTTCTGTTTTTATGCCAGTACCATACTGTCTTGATTACTGTAGCTTTGTAGTATAGTCTGAAGTCAGGGAGCCTGATTCCTCCAGCTCCGTTTTTCGTTCTCAAGATCGCTTTGGCTATTCGGGGTCTTTTGTGTTTCCACACAAATTGTGAAATTTTTTTGTTCTAGTTCTGTGAAAAATGCCAGTGGTAGTTTGATAGGGATTGCATTGAATCTGTAGATTGTTTTGGGTAGTAGAGTCATTCCTTGACTTTTGTAGAAATTGACAGAGTAAAGTAAAAGCACATGGGCTTCCTCTACCATATTTCATTAAATATCCATGAAGATATACGAATAGAAAAACAAATCTCCCTCAGCTTCAGGAACTTTGCATAAAATTAAATGTGTCAAAATCTGGGTACTAAATACCGTACTAAATACTGTACTAAATACAGCTCCACGGGGTACTAAATAAAGCTCTGCAGGGCTGGATTAACAGCTAATTCCTCCATGCCTTTTAGTGTAATACAGTGCTAAGTGAGATCCAGCCTTGGCTGCCCTCCCCATCAACAGCCCCTAACTCATTGCTTTGCCAGCAGAATGAACCAGGCTTCTCTAGAAGTGTCTTGCCCTCTGGCGTTCCCAGCAGCACATGAATGGCCACGCCCACCAGAGACTGGGGAGGTAAGCAGGGAAGACCTTTGTCCTCAGCAGAGGATGACAGGGCTGAGATGAAGGAGACAGCTAAAATCTCTCCTTGAAGCTTCCTTTTGGCTTCATGCACAGGCAGGACTTAAAATCCAGAATTGTGTTCCACTTTCCCCCTCCTTATCCTCTGGAACAACATTCATAGTCACAAGGCGGGAGTTTCTTCCTGGCTTGCTGGGTTAAGGCTCTTTGAATTGCCTGGGGAATTGGGATAGAGACCTGTGTAAAACAAAGATCAGGAAACCTGCCCTCAACCTCAGGCTTGTGAAAGGGAGATGGAGCCTCCTGAGGGGCCCGAGGACAATCCAGGCACACTCTCCACCTGGGACACTGTTTGTTAATGGATGGAGCACCTGAAAACAGAAGAGACATGGGCTTTGTGTAAAAAAAACCTGTGAAGACACACATCACAGTGAAGACTGAGATAAAGGGCTTTCTCAGAAATACATCTGTTGCAGTAGAATTTAAATTCCAAGGGGACAGACCCTTTTCCATTCACTCTTTTATCCTAGCTCCTGGAACTGGGTTTGACACATACACATCACTTCATAAATGTATTTTAAAAAATTTTTTAAAAATTGAAGTGTAATTGATTTCCAAAGCTGTGCCAATCTGCTGGGCAGCAAAGTGACTCACTTATACACATAAAGACATTCTTTTTTAATACTCTTTTCCATTATGGTTTATCACAGGATATTGAATATAGTTCCCCGTGCTATACAGTAGGACCTTGTTGTTTATACTTCATAAATATGTTTTGAAGAATGAGTGTAACACAGAAGCAGTTTACAAAGTACCTGCTTTGTATTTTAAATAAATAACAAGACATCATTTCCTCTTTTAAGAATGATCAGGTCATGAAAGGAAAAGAATGCACTGTCCAACCCACCAGAACCATTGGTTCCGATTCAGTAGGTCTGGGGTGGGGCCTGGGATCCTGCATTTCTAACAATGGTCCACAGGAAGCTGGTGCTGCTGGGGTATGTCACACGCTGAGCAGTAAGAACTTAACAGTCTGGAAAGTAGCTGCATGCAGGGAGCATTAACTCTTCCTATGTCTCAGCACCAAGATGGTTAGCTTACATCTCAAGAGATACAGAGAGTGCAAGTGATGGTCCAGTGTGGAGGCCAATTACTCTCGAAGTTAAAAAAAAATACAGAAAACAATGTATATTTTGACTCAAATAAAAAGGAAATGACGTTCTTAGGCAGGCTTGCTATTCAGAAACAAAAGCTTTTCATCATGCTTTGATTAAAGGTAAGGCGCTTTCTTAATCTGGATCCATTGACTGAACAGCTGGACAAATCCCAGTTTGGAAAATTATTGCCAAATGTTGTGGAATCTCCCTTGCCATGCCGGTTCTCCAGTTTGGTTGGAATTCTGTGCTTGGGAAAGATGGTTGTTGGGGAAATTACTTTGCTTCGCTTAATGTCACACACCCTGGGACTTGTGCGTGATTATTACCAAAACCACCGGTAACGAACACTTTTCCAAATTATGACTCATTCCCCTTAGCTGACTCTTCACAATGTCTGCTTAGCCGTACCGTCCTGATCACTCCTTTTGTCATCTGACTTGCAGACAGGTGCCTGATCTCCTTTGATATACTGTACATGACATCCTAACAAACTCTTCTCTTTAATCAAAGGAATCAGATGTATGCCACCGTCAGAAGTTGGGTGGGGCGAACACAGAGCAGATGTGTTCCTGCAGGTCAGATGGAATGAGTGGATTTGGAACATACACTTGGCATAATCTTTAAATTAACCCTAGGATCTAATTTTAAAATAAAACCCCACATTTTTTCACAAGGCAGAGACATTGTAGCCAGCAGCTTTTAACAGCAGCAAAAAAGCAGAAGACCTGAGATAACTTTCCATAAATCCGTTTAGAAGGATAGCATTACACGTGAAAATTCTTGGGCCACAGACTCTCACCTTTTAAAACATCTAAAGAAAAAACACTTTCACATTCAAACACCAGAAGGGATATGTATCTGTGAATTTTAAAGCAGCCTTGCAAATAAAGACAAATATACTACTGACCTATACATATTAATTTTTAAAAATCATAATGCCAGATGTATGTCCACAGTAGGATGGAAATAAGTATTATTTTTTCTAACAATTCTGCAGGATTGTTTTCTTTCAAAAGGGGAACAGGTACTCAACAAAGGGTCTGTACCGATGGACATGCTCAAGAAGTGCTGGGATGAGATGCATATGGTGAGCCAGAGGTTGGACTAATTATCTGGCAAGGGCTCTTTTAAACCTGGCATATCAGAGATTCTGTGTCTGAGACAGCCACCCACTTCCTTCACTCCAGCTCGAGGCTGCTGCATGCGGTCAAGGAAGGGCCATACCGATGTGTATAAAATAGATAACTAATAAGAACATGCTGTATAAAAAAAAAAAAAAAGGAATGGCCATACTGGATGTGGCTGTCTGGGTCCAGTTCCCTCCCGCCCCTTAACCTGCCGGCTCTGGATACCCAGCGCTGCCTGCCAAACCTTTGCATAGCAGTCTCCTATCATGCCCTGCACTGGCTCTTCTCCCAGCTCACCTTCTCTGGCAAATGACACCTGCCCCTCCCAGCCCTTCCATGGTGGCCATCAATATCACTTCTGGAAAGGAAGAGAACAATCAAACTGCTCTCCTAGAATTCTCTCCTTTATCCACAAACGGCCTCCTTATTTTCATCATTTTCACTTTTGGGAGACAGGGTGAGAAAATAGACTATATTCTTTGTTTATGTAGATTTGAATCCTAGCTCTTCCACTCACTCTCTGGTGACCTTGAGACACCTGTCTATACCTAGCTACAAAGCTGGGAAATGCTGTCTCTAACTTGTTGGGCAAGTGTTCATTCAAAACTCAGGAAGTTCTATTGCTAAAAGGAAGAAGAAGAGGATGGATATTAGGGGGCAATTAGCATTCTCTGCCCTAGAGGTGAACCCGAACCCAGTCAGGAATAAAACTAATGTAAAATGTGCATCTCAAAGATCTTTGTGGCCTTGCCTGAAGAGTAGAAGAACCCAAACTCTTAGGGACAGGGACAGAAGAATGGCTGTTACACTCATAGGGAACATGCCTGCTCTGGGCCTTCTGAATTCCCTCATACTCCAGTTAAAATTCTTTAGTGTTTGAACTGACTAATGGTGGATTTCTCTAATGAGGGAGGGAAGGAAAAGACACCACTGGAGAAGAAATATTGAGAAGATGCCAGAGGCATCTGTCATGAAACTTAATTTTTGTTCTGTGTACTTTGTGTTTTGTGGCAGTAGTATACATTTAACCCCACCAGTAACCTGCCACGAGGTGAAGATGGGCCCGCTTGTGTGCAGCAAAGGAGGTAGCTTACCGAGATTGCCCTGTCCCCTGGGCCTGCAGAGCGATGATCTTTTTGCCACAGGAAATTATTCTGAGGGTTCAGCGTGACCCTCAGATAAGCCATAACAGCAGAAGACACTGAATTGTGCCTTAATATTTTGAGGCCAGACGATCATAGTAAGAAATATTTCAGGACCTCACAAAGTAAAAGCAACCCCAAATAAATGAACCCTCATAATATTTAACTGATAAGTCTTGCATGATACACATACTGTTTTCTACTCTCTGCCTTAGTTATTTGTATACATGTCTTCATTTCTTTTCTCTCATTAATTTATTTGAACGAGTGACAGAGTAACAAATATATGAGTTGAACGATTTTCCAGAGACAGAAGGACAGAATGCTCAGATGTATGACCTTGTTGTAAGACTGGAACATACAGAACATGTCATGGAGTTGTTTTGTTTGTTTGTTTGTTTGTTTTATTGGAGTGTAGTTGCTTTACAATATTGTGTTAGATTCTGCTGTACAGCAAAGTGAATCAGTTATACGTATACACATGTCCACTCTTATTTAGATTTCCTTCTCATCCAGGTCACCATAAAGCACTGAGTAGAGTTCCCTGTGCTATACAGTAGGTTCTCATTAGTTACCTGTTTTATACGTAGTAGAGTGTGTATGCCAATCCTAATCTCCCAATTCATCCCATCCTCCCTTCCCCCCTTGGTAACCATAAGTTTGTTCTCTACATCGGTGACTCTATCTCTGCTTTGTAAATAAGTTCATCTGGACCATTTTTTCTAGATTCCACATATAAGTGATACTATACGATATTTGTTTTTCTCTTTCTGACTTACTTCACTCTGTATGACAATTTCTAGGTCCATCCACATCTCTGCAATCTTCTTTATTCATTCCTCTGTCGATGGACATTTAGGTTGCTTCCTTGTCCTGGCTGTTGTAAATAGTGCTACAGTGAACATCAGGGTGCATGCATCCTTTCAATTATGGTTCTCTCCAGATATATGCATAGCAGTGGATTGCTTGTAGAAGAAATGGAAAGAGAAACAGCTGATTCAGAGGGAAGGCCTTTGCTAAATTTACTTAGTATTATAGGGAAATTAGCTGCTAAGCATATGTTCTTTTTTCTTCTCTAAGCAAAATTGGGAGGACCAATTTCTACCACATGGAAGCATTTCCAGATTGCAAAGTTATTCCAAGAAAAGGAAAAAAATAGTTTATTAATATGCAGTACACAATATGGAATTCCAAACACTGCTAGACCCACAAAACCTGTCTGAAATTAGGAAGTATGCCAATGACTTAGAAAAGAAAACCCATTCAGAATGGAAGGGAGGAGGCAGAGATAGAACAATAATCTTTCCGTTACTCTCAGTCCAGAAGTCTACTGCCCGCTGCTGCTCGTGTCCTGCAGCAGCATCATGAGATATTGTCGGGTCAGCATCTCCAAGGGACTAAAATTGCAGACAAATGAATACAAACTCTAAATGCTCAATTATTTTGTTTGTAGACAAGATGACACTTGAAGCTTTGGAATAGAATGGGAGATCCAACCATACTCATGCAAAAGCAACATACTTTTTCCAGAAGACCACGGTCAATAGTGGGAAATGCCTGCTGGCAGGAAGCTTTCAAATTACTGAGACCATGATGCTTTTAAATTACCAGACATGATTTGTGCAAACATCTCTTAGAGTCAAAATACGAATAGATAATGGACTCTGTGAAAAGAAGGATCAATGAGGCACTGCAATTTACAAACACAGAGAGGTGGACAGATGCCTGGGGAGACAGTTGGATGTTGGGATTACACCTCACCCAGGTTTTTATAAAAGCCTTGTATTGGGAGTAAACAGACAGGCTATAAAGTGTAGCAGTTATAAAATATTTGAAATCTTTTCTAATATTTCAGTTTAAGACAATGGTTCTCAACCAGAGGCAATTTTGCCCCTGGGAGGACATCTGGAACCATGCAGAGACATTTTTGTCACAACTGGCGGGAAGTTGGGGTACTTTTGATAGAAGCAAGGGATGCTGCTAAACTTGTAATGGACAGAACCTCTTCCACTCTCCATCACAATAAAGAATTATCCAGCCCAACATGTCAATAGTGTCAA
This sequence comes from Lipotes vexillifer, assembly GCF_000442215.2. Lineage (NCBI taxonomy): Eukaryota > Metazoa > Chordata > Mammalia > Artiodactyla > Lipotidae > Lipotes > Lipotes vexillifer. The sequence continues at coordinate 924,260 of NW_006798027.1, forward strand.
GGTTGAGAAACCCTGTCATAAGAGAAAAACTGCATGAAAGATTTTTAAAAGGGGCAATAATCCATGACTCCTTGAAATAGGATATGTACCCTACAGCATGAAGCTGAACCTTCCTAAGGAAGAGGGAGAGGAGCTGCATTCATGCTGTAAAACTAGCCTTCAAGACAAAGCAAGAAGAAAAGACTTGGAAACTCAAGCAGTCCCTGTAGTGAGTTACATAGTTCATCTTGGTCATACTTTTCGTTGCTAGCTGGCTCTGATAAAATCAATCACTTTTGAGAATCTTGCATATACCGTAAAGTAATCGAGAAAAATTTATTAATAAAACATAAGGAATGTTGTTGTCAGTCCATGTGGGCTGCTACAAATCTCTTGGATCCAGGTTCAAAGGCACATGGGAATGCTACAAGAGCTGGGCTACTGCATTGTCCAGATTCCAAGACAAGTTGCACAGCACCATGATGTTGGAAAGGCTCATTCTTTTTGGTGTTTGGATCAGGAGCCCAGCTTGGACTTGTGACAAGCCCACATTTCCACCAACAAATGCCAGGGGGTCTGCCCAGTATCACCTCTAGCTTTTTATTGTATCTTCTGCAGCACATGAAAGAAACTCATCTATGTTCATAAATCATAAAATAAACTGGGATTGGGAACAGCGCATAATTTTAATCTCAATTCAAACATATCTTAGGTTTTTAGATGTCCACGAATAAGCTGATTTACCTGCTTACTGTTTAAAAGTGATTTATCTTCACTTTCCTGCTTAGTTCAGAAGAAGCATATCTACATCTTTCTAAGTCTATCCTCACACCTGATTTGAATCGGGTCTCCCTTGAGATCATGTTATATCAACTCTCCCCTTTTCTGTAACTTCTCTTGGGTTCCTTCTCCTTCCTTTGCTGTCATCCCATGACTGGTTCACGCAGGGATATGAAGGTCCAGCCCCCTCGTCTAAACCAGGGGCATTTCCCAAGGGCCATCCCAGCTCCAGAGATTCCCCAGGGGAAGGACTGAGGCTCTTATCAAGATAGCATTACAGTTCTTTTCCTTTGTCTGTCCAATCCTGCTTCCATGCCCTTTCTTCCAGAGGTATTGATTTGAGAGCAATCCCTGATAAAGGTCCTGCACTATTAGTTTTCTCTCAGATTCTTCTGCCCTAGACACCCAGCTGGAGAAGCATGTGTTGGCTCTCAGCCTGATCTCTTCTCTCCATCCAGATTTCAGATTTGGACAGCTTCACCTCATCAGTGATCACATCTTCTATTTTTTTTCCGTGAGTTTTGAGGTCTGGGAAAGGAATAAAAATACCTTCATTCTTGCTATATTTAAAAAGAATACAGAGTCAAAATAACCAATGCATAAAACTTAATTTTGATCTAGTAATTTCAAACTTTTAGAAAAGTTGCAAAAACAGTACAAAGGACTTCTGTATACCCTTTATCTAGATTCACCAATTGTTTGCATATTTTTCCCCCATTTGCTTCTTTATCAACCTCTCTCTCTCTCTCTGTACACATACACATACCTATATATCATATATAAGTGCATATTGTTGTTATTATTTGAGCCACCTGAGAGTAAGTAGCAGACATTGGACCCTGTGATAGACTGAATATTTGTGTCCTGCTCCCAAGTTCATACATTGAAACCTAATCCCCAATGTGATGGCATTTGGAGGTGGGGCCTTTCAGAGGTGATTAGGTCATGAGGGTAGAGCCCTCCTGAATAGGATTAGTGGCCTTAAATAAAAGAGATCCCAGAGAGTTCCCTTGTTCCTTCTGCCATGTGAGGACACAGTGAGAACACGGCCATCTATGAACCAGGGAGTCCCCACCAGACACCAGATCTGCTGGCACCTTGATCTTGGACTTGCTAGCCTCCAGAACTGTGAGAAATAAATTTCTGTTGTCTATAAGCCACCCAGTCTACAGTTGTCTGTTATAGCAGCCCAAACTGGCTAAGACAGCCCCCCTTATCCCTAAATACTTGAGTGTGGATTTCCTAAGAACCAGGACATTCTCTTACATAATCACAGTACAAGGATCTCAACTGGAAAGTTTAACACTGATACAATACTCTCTGTCAACCCATGGTCCATATTCAGTTTTGTCAATTGTTCCAATTGTGTCCTTTTCAGCTATTCTTTTTTTTTTTTTGGATATGCTACAACATTTTCTTTTTTTAATTTTAACATCTTTATTGGAGTATAATTGCTTTGCAATGGTATGTTAGTTTCAGCTTCACAACAAAATGAATCAGTTATATATATACATATGTTCCCATACCTCTTCCCGCTTGCGTCTCCCTCCCTCCCACCCTCCCTATCCCACCCCTCCGGGCGGTCACAAAGCACCGAGCTGATCTCCCTGTGCTATGTGGCTGCTTCCCACTAGCTATCTACCTTACATTTGGGAATGTATATATGCCCATGCCTCTCTCTCGCTTTGTCACAGTTCACCCTTCCCCCTCCCCATATCCTCAAGTCCATTCTCTAGTAAGTCTGTGTCTTTATTCCTGTTTCACCCCTAGGTTCTTCATGACATTTTTTTTCTTAAATTCCATATATATGTGTTAGCATATGGTATTTGTCTCTCTCTTTCTGACTTACTTCACTCTGTATGACAGACTCTAGGTCTACAACATTTTTATTCATTTATCTGTTGATAGATATTTGAGTTGTTTCCAGTTTGGGGTGATTACAAATAAAGCTGCTATGAATATTCATGTACAAGTATTGAATGCTTTCATTTCTCTTGGGTAAATACCTAGGAGTGGAATGGCTAGTCATATGGTATAGGTGTTTGTTTAATTTTCCAAGAAATAAAAAATTGTTTTCCAAAATAGTTGTACCATTTTACATTTCCACCAACAGTATATGAGTTCAAGTTCCTCCACATCTTCACAAACACTTGACACAATCAGTCTTTTTAATTTTAGATGTTCCAACAGGCATGTGGTGGTATCTCCTTGCAGTGCTTCTTCCAGAGAAGCATGTGGGTGTCCATGCCCCCTGCCCAGGGCCAGGTTGTCTTTCTTTCTTTTTTTTTTTTCAACTTTATTATATTTATTAATTTTTACAGCAGGTTCTTATTAGTCATCCATTTTATACACATCAGTGTATACATGTCAATCCCAATCTCCCAATTCATCACACCACCACCACCACCCCCTGCCATTTTCCCCCCTTGGTGTCCATACGTTTGTTCTCTACATCTGTGTCTCAATTTCTGCCCTGCAAACCGGTTCATCTGTACCATTTTCTAGATTCCACATATATGCGTTAATATACGATATTTGTTTTTCTCTTTCTGACTTACTTCACTCTGTATGACAGTCTCTAGATGCATCCATGTCTCTACAAATGACCCAATTTCGTTCCTTTTTATAGCTATTCTTTTCTGGTTCAGAATGCAATCCAGAATTATTCTTTGCATTTAGTCGTCATGAATTGTTAGTCTCTTAAATCTGGAACAGTTCCTAGAGCTTGTTTTCCTTTCATGATTTCGACATTTTTGAAGACTACAGGTCAGTTATTTGATAGCATGTCCCTTGATTTGGGTTAGTTTGGTGTTTCCTCTGATTAGCTTTAAATTTTTAATTTTTGGCAGATGTGGCCCAGGAGTGATGTTGTGTTATTGTTTGTGTATCATGTTAGGAGGGACTTGATGTCAGTTTGTCATAATTTTGGTGATGTTAACTTTGATCACTTGGTTAAGAAGGTGTCCACCAAGTTTCTTCTCTGTAAAGTTCTATCATCCCCTTTGTAGTTACGGGAGATACTTTGAGATTATGTAAACACCCTGTTACTCATCAAACTTTCACCCACTAATTCTAGCCTTCACTGATAATTTAAAAACTATTATTTTTCCATTTATTATTTCTTCTATGCATAAGGAAGAGTTGTCAGCGTATATTTATTTACGTCAGAATGGATTTGTGGATTCTTTATTTGATTCCGTGGGTTAGAATTCACCCAATTTGATGTTCAAATTGTTTCCTCATAATTATTTAATTGGACTCCCAAACTGTTTAAAGTTCAGCCAGTGGGAGCCTTGTCAGGTAGGCTCCTGTGTCCTTCAGACATGCTCCCACCATTTTTTTTTTAACACATCCATATTTTCTGGTGGGATGAGATGTTTCAGGTTCATACTGTACTATCCCTGCCCCATTCCTGGAATCAACCCTTTCTTCAAGGAGCCATTCTCCTTTTAGAGAAGAATAGTATTTAGAAATCACATCTGAGCACTGGGTGTGTTCATTGCTACTGGAGTCATTGCTTCGAGGCCCTTCCAGCTTTCAGGGCTAGGAAATACATCAATCTCTAAATAAAAACCTTATATTATAAACCATTCGTACTGATTCCTCTATTCCAATCTGACACTCCAAGGTTTACTGTAGTCTTCCTGTTTCCATGTTTCTAACGCCCTTCGTCAACAGTGAGAAACTTGGCTTTCATTATCCTCAGTGAATTCACTCATTAGCTCCAGCTTCTGAATTACTAACATCCCACTGTGAAAAAGCAAACCGACTAACTAGAATGAAATGTGTGTTTAAAGGTCTTTTTCTTTTTTTTTAGGTAAAATTTACATACAGTAAAATGCATAGATCTTAAGTATATAGTCCGATGAAGTTTGATCAGTGATTATGTAACTATCATTATAATCAAGACATAAACTATTTCCATCAGCCCAGAAAGTTCCTTCATGCCCCCTTTTAGTAAATCCTATCCCCCATGGGTAACTACTGTTTTGAATTCTATGACCACAAATTAATTTTACCTATTCTTGAACTTCATATAAATGGAATATACAGTATGTACTCTTCTTTGTCTGGCTTCTTTTATGAAACATAATATTCTTGAGATCCATCTATGAATCTCAAATTCATGTATGTACATTCACTCATTCATACATGTTGTTGCATGTGTCAGTTGTTACATTTTTATTGCTAAAAAGTAGTTCATTATGTGAATATTTTACTATTGTCTATTCATTCTCCTATTGATGGACACTTGGTTGTTTTTGACTATTATGAATAAAGTTGTTATAAACATTCTTATATAAGTCTCTTTTAGGAAAAATGTTTTCATTTTTCTTAAGTAAATACCTAGCATGTCATAGGATGGTTGTATATTTAACTTTATAAGAAACTGCCAGACCATTTTCAAAGTAATTGTGTACCAGCAAATTAGTTCATACCAACAGTATATGAGGGTTCCAGTTGTTCCACATTCTTGTCAGTACTTGGTGTTCTAAATCGTTTTAATTATAACCTTTCTAGTGGATGTGAGATGGTATCTCATAATGGTTTTAACTTGCATTTCCCTGATGACAAATGATGCTGAGCATCTTTTCATGGGCTTATTGGTCACTTGTATACCTTCTTTTGTGAAATGTCTGTTCAAAGTCTTTTGCCCATTTTTACTTGTACTGTTTGTCTTTTGATGTAGATTTGTAGGAGTCCCTTATATATTCTAAATACAAGTCTTTCTTCAGATATATGTATTGTGATTATTTTCCCCCAGCAGGTGGTTCTCCGTTTAATTTTCTCAATGGTGTCTTTTGATAAGCAGAATATTTTGATTTTGATGCCATCCAGTTTATCAAAAATTTCTTGTATAAGAAATTTCTTATTTCTTATGTGTCTTTTATAAGGAATATCTGCCTATTCTCCCGGTTTTTTATTCTAGAAAATTTGTAGTCTTAGCTTTTATGTTTAAATCAATAATCTGTCTCAAATTAATTTTTGTGTGTGGTGTGCAATAGGGGTCAAGGTTCATTTTTTTTTCCACATGTTTATCTAATTGTTTCAGCTCCTACTTACTAAAAGAATTTCTTTTCCTCCATTGAATTGCCTTGGTGCCTTCGTTGCAAATCAATTGTCTTTATATGTGTGGGCCTATTTCAGGACTCTATTCTTGCTATTAACCTATTTATCTGTTCTACATTAATACCACATTCTTCTGATTACTGTGGCTTTAATAGTACATTTTGAAATCAGGTAGTATGTGTCCTTAAGCTTCGTTCTGTTTCAAGATTCCTTTGACTGCTCTAGGTCCTTTGCATTGCCATATAATGCATTGCATTATATAATTTATAATTAACTCATCTATTTCAACAAAAAATATCCTTTGGGAATTTGATTGGAATTAATCTACAGATTAATTTTGGGGAGAAGTAAACTCTTAATAATAATGTGTCTTCTAATGTTTGAACTTGGTGGACTTTGATTTAGACTTTGGCCCTTTGAATTTCTCTCTCACAAAGTATGTGTGCATATATGTATATGTATATATGTTGGACAGCTCTACTCAATAGAAATTTCTTTACTCTTCCTCCACTGAGCTGAGAGTTTTAACGGCTAGCACCTACCTTCCTGGCTCAGAATCAGGGATATTATGTAGATAAACTGATTTTGGAAAGTTAGTGGTAAGAATGACTAGGAGAGAGGTATGGATTCCTCTGTACTTGTCGGGAGCACAGGCTATGGTTTTCCTGTATGATGGTCCAATGTGGCTCATGGCACTGGTGGGAAAGGGGTTAGAAATGGGAGGTGGGAGCATCTCGAGCTAAGATTAAGGAATTCTGCGGGAGAGATAAATTGTATAAATTTGACTAAAGTGACTGGTATTTGAAGAAGCTGAGAGAAAAAGTAGCCCCCTTAGGCAGCTACATCCCATGTAAACATATCTTCCCCAAAGGAACATATGTCCCAATCAGGGCTCGGTTGAGTCTTTGGGTCTGAAAGATAAATAGTCTTTCACTTCTCAGGTCTTGTGTGAATATTTCACTATAGCAGAAAACATGACAACTATAACATAATATAAAAATAGCTATTGTTGGGCTTCCCTGGTGGCGCAGTGGTTGAGAGTCCGCTTGCCGATGCAGGGGACGCGGGTTCGTGACCCGGTCCGGGAAGATCCCACATGCCGCGGAGCGGCTGGGCCCGTGAGCCATGGCCACTGAGCCTGCGCGTCCGGAGCCTGTGCTCCGCCACGGGAGACGCCACAACAGTGAGAGGCCCGCGTACCGCAAAAAAAA
>NW_006798027.1:931377-1048778 GCF_000442215.2 Lipotes vexillifer
CGTACCGCAAAAAAAAAAAAAAAAAAGAAAAGCTACTATTTATTGGGCACTCATTCTGTGCCAGGCCCAATACTGCCATTTTTACATATGTTTCATTTTTTACAACAACCTTTCGGGATAGATAAATTAGCTATAGTTTATAGATGAAGAAGTGAAGGACTGGAATAGTGGAGTACACCAGCACCACATGGTTAGCAAATGGAAGAGAACTTGCTCTAACTCCCACACCTCCTGGTCTCTCTGCATAGCACTGAGCTATATTCACTCACAACCTTAATGCTTCTGAGACCTCGACATCCTGGGGGAAGCCCTGTTGATGTCTAATTTACCTTCTTGGCAACTTCTCTTCTCCATAAATCTAGACCAAGGCCAGGGTGAGCTTCTCTGTCAGATTCTGTCTCCTGTGCCTTAATTAGCCCAATGGAGATGGAACACCATGGCCATCAGGCCTGGAAATTAGACCTGGGGAAATCCCTGGTGGTGTTTAGGCCATTATTACTCAGCCTGGGCTTGCTTCTGGGCTTTTAAGTGCATTAGAGCACTTTGCATTGACTTGACTGGCTGCTCGGTGCTGGCTGACTTGTCAAATTACCTCTCATTTGTACAGCTCACCTGATGTTGTTGAAGCACTTTCCTGGCATTGGGAGCTGCTGGTCATCCTGAGGGATCTGGGGACTGAGCCTAGTTTTACAGATGGGGAAGCTGAGACCTGGCTGTATTGAGTAAGTGTGTATTTGGTCTCCTTCAAAAGCTTAATGTTTGCAACTGGAGTGATTTTTTTTTTCATGTGGCTGGTTCTAAAGTTTCAATATGGCAGTTTAATGAACCTCTGAGTGAGGCTTTGTTTGGGGTATCAAAGTGAAGCAGAGAGGGAGCTGATTCATTGTTGCATACAGGTCCTATAGATCACCCACAGGAATATCTTAGATTTTGGGGTTGACAGTTGTTGTCTCAGTTATCTGGATTCATGGGCTGCTGGTCTAAAGTTACACAGGTGTCCATGTATTCTAATGGGAACTGATTTACCCAAGGCTTCCCAAGGGTGACAGCAGAACCAAGACAGACCTGTGGTCTTGTGATTTCACCTTAGATCCACGCTACCTCTCATAGCATTTACCATGTGCTAGGTTTGGAACTAGACAGACACTTGGGATGGGGCTGATTGGATGGAGTCTGAAGGGCATATACAACCAGGCACAAAGCAGAGTCTCCAGAAATGGTTGAGGCAAAGTGAAACCCAACAGTCAGCAATTAGGGCCAGAGCCTCAGTTCCCCAAAGCACTAGCAAAGACACACTAAAAAATGGGAGTCAAAGCAGCCCATCCTGTGAGCTGGGTCTCATATTGGAGGTAGAGCCAAGGTTGGTGGGAATGCCTTGTCCTGAGCCAGTCTGCCAGGAGCAGTGACCTTATTTTAAGTCCCTACCCATTAGGGGAGGGGAGCCTGAGGACTTCCTGTCTCAAGTCTGTCATTCTGGGATATGGGAGTCATACTGAGCTTTCGAGTAGGGACAGTAGGAATGGGGAGCTTGGAAGCATCAAGGTCAGGTGATGAGACAGGGGCTCATGGGCCAAACTTTCCAGATCTACTAAGTTGGGAAAATAGTGCTTCTGACTGCTGTTCCAGTATCAAGAATACCTTTCCATCTAGTTATGTCTATTTACCCCTCTCTGAAGGCACAGATCTCTACTTCAGTAAAGTTCTAAAAATTAAGGTATATAAAAATAATGGTGCGGAGTTATGGAAAGGCTCTTTCTTCAGTACTGGCCCTATGGTTGATCTGGTAGGAAGAGGTGGCTCTGGATGAGGGGAAGCTAAGTAATTTGTATTTTGAATAAGCCAACCAGGAGATTCAGAGGCAGATGGGGGACCATGGAAACATTTTAATAAACACTACCAAATCCCACTAGCACCCAACTCTGGCCAGGGCCACATGCAGAAGGGAGTCTCTGGCATAGCAGCCTCTATCCAGGATCCTCAGACAGACTTGCTGCTGTGGTCCCAGGCCTGTTACCCAAGTTGCTTGCCTGGACATTGGCCCAGTCTTATGGTCCAGATTTTGTACTTTGGGTATCTGCCCATTGTTCCTCAAATTCTTGGCCTTGGTTCCTTTGACCCAACTCCCTGCCTACCCCCCTCCCCCCAAACCCCACCCCTTGCTTCACCATCACCTGTCCTGTTGCTGTCCTGGAACTTGACCACCTCTTGTCTTTTTTTTTTTAATTAAAATTTTTTTTTAATTTTCAATTTTTTTGGCCATGCCACATGGCATGCGGGATCTTCCCTGACCAGGGACTGAACCTATGCCTCTTGCATTGGGAGCATGGAGTCTTAAGCACTGGACCACCAGAAAAGTCCAACCACCTGTCGTCGTCTTGATCCATTCCCAGTCCTCTTCCCACGACTCCATCCTAGTGGATGACTAGACAGCATGTGGTTTGGGTGCTACTTGTTACAAGTAAAACTTTGAAGTTGAGAAACTTCTAAAAGCCAGTGACCCAGGGAATATAGTGCTTTTGTACCCAATTTTCAATTGATGGTGGAACCTAGAAGCTGAAATTTTGTGAGGTTTCTTTGACTTTCTCTTTTGGGGTACACAGTGAAATTATGGTACCTTAAGAGATAAATAATTTCAGAGAACCCGTCAATTTTGTTTACTGATCTAAGACCCCCTAGATTAGGTATCATCTAAATGAGAAGTCCACATATTTATGTTGACTCTACATCTCACATGAATAGTTCTTAGAACTCAAAGGGCAGGGGCTGCCCCAGCAAAAGTTTTAAGTCCATGAAACTTGTTTCTTTCCCCTCACTTTCCTCTCAGAACTATTGTTTGAACTTTTCCACGATATCTAGGACTCTCTGCTCAATTCATCTACAAAGAAAAAAAAAAAGGAAGCAACCAAGAAATTAATAGCATAACAATTAATTCAACATGTAACTACTACCAGGAACAGGTATGTTTTAAAAGAGGGTTCAGGGTCCTTCTGGGTTTTCAGGGTCCACTGGTTAGAGTCTACCTCATCTGTCATGCAAGTGGCTCTCCTCAGGGCGATAGTTTGGAAGGTCAGGGAGTGGGGAGCTTCAGGTAGGAACTCTGGCTTGCTTTAAATTAGCAAGACCAGTGGCGGTGGCAGGCAGAACCTTTGATCAATTGAGACTGCCTGAACCAATCATTCTATACCACCCTCCTGGCCTCAAGTGATTGGTCTATTGACGGAGACTTGACTCCTGTTGGACCAGTCGGAGCCCTTCCCTGGGGCACCAAACCTTCAGTAGCTATGTTTCAGGAAGCTGGGCTGAAAGAAGAAAGCCAACAATTGGGAGCATCCTGAAGATAGAAAGTGAGACAGAATCTTCTGTGATTCTCTGAGCACAAACAGGGCTGCTTCAGGGCTCTATTAGTTTTCTAGGGCTGCTATTACAAAGTACCATAGACTAGGGGTTTAAACAACAGGAATTTATTTTCTCACAGTCCTGGAGGTTGAAAATCCAAGATCACGGTATCGGCAGGGTTGATTTCTTCTCAGGCCTCTCTCCTTGCTTTGTCGGTGGCTGTCTTCTCCCTGTGTCTTCCTTTTGTGCAATGCCTGTGTCCAAATTTCCTCTTCTTATAAGGACACCAGTCATATTGGATCACGACCCACCCCCATGACTTCCATTATAACCCAGTTACCTTTTTAAAGACACTATCTCCAAACACAGTCGCATTCTGAGGTACTGGGGGTTAGGACTTCAACATATGAATTTTGGAGACAGATTTTTCCCACCTGTTTCTACACTCCAGCCTTTCTCTGGCACTCCAAAGGTTCAGTGGCTGCTACAAATAGTATCTTTTGTTCTTACTATATTTCTACTTGGATAATGTGGGTATGTCGAGTTTTTAGGGTCTGGCTCTATTAGGTATTGAAGTTCATTTTTTGTGATATAAGTTGCAAATATTTTCTATCTGTCATCTATCTTTTTATTTTGCTCATTTAAAAAACCATACAGTTGGGCTTCCCTGGTGGCGCAGGGGTTGAGAGTCCGCCTGCCGATGCAGGGCACGTGGGTTCGTGCCCCGGTCTGGGAAGATCTCACATGCTGCGGAGCGGCTAGGCCCGTGAGCCATGGCCGCTGAGCCCGCGCGTCCCGAGCCCGTGCTCTGCAACGGGAGAGGCCACAATGGTGAGAGGCCCGCGTACCGTAAAAAAAAAAAAAATATTGCTTCTGGATATTGAGTGATAGTTGAGTTTTCTCTTGTGATAGAGATGAATATAAGTAAGGTGGCAGAGAAGGTTAGGGAGATTGGTGTAGCTGGCATCTAAGAATACCAGATGGAGAGCAGACATGGCTGAAGCAAGTAAGCCTCTCTGGGGCCTCAATTTCTCTCCTCATGGGATAAATGCTCTCCCCTCATCCACCTCCCTATCCTCCAGCCCACACTGAGAATAACCTTTGGGAAAAAATAGCCTTAAACTTTCCAGTGCCTGTATTTTTTTCTGCTCAGGAATGTATAGAAATCTGGGGGTAAAAACCATGAACAAGAATATAGTTAACAACATGTCAAATCTTTCTAGTTTTCCATCCAAGAAAGAGTGGCCCAGAATACAGGTTGGACGGAGGGGTGTTGGAGAGGGAGGGGCGGGACCGGAACTGGAAAATCATTAGTCGTCCCCCTGCGTGGGTCCTGTCTGGGATTGTTAGATCTCACTAAAACTGGAGGAGATGCACTGTTCTCTGAAGTGGGCTCATCTTGGGGGAAATATTGATTCTGACCACAGCCATCCCTGTTTCAAAAGTTATTTCATGTTTGAAGGAAGTGATTTAGTTGATAAAACAAGATAAAAATAACTCTACTTGCTATGCCTTAGTACTCATGATACCTGTCCTTAAAAAAATAACTGGCTAGAGTTTCCGTGACTGCTGCTGCTTCTAAAATAACCCCTTGGGAGGGGTCTGGACATTTATCCGAAGAGGCTGCCTGGTTTCTAAAACTCTTCAATAAGAGTAATGTCCTTTGAATAATGTCCACAACTTTTGAGGTTAAAGCAGAATTTCAGAAACCATCCAAAGGCCTCCGAGGACAGGTAGGAAGTCAGTTTTGCTATTCTGCAGTGGCAGAAGTGGACTGATGGTCAAATTAATGAAGCTTAAGCCTCGAAGACTCTAGCTTGTTGGGGGTCCCTTCCCAGGATCAGCAGGTTCCCCTCCAGGACTAAGTGGAGAAAGCAGCCACCCCAGCACACCTCTGCTCGGCTGCGCTGCTCGAGCTGGGTGTCCGTCCTCTACGTGTGCCCTGTCCCTTCCTCCTTCCCTGCTGGGAAGCCACCCCCGTGTCCCCCACTCAACAGCCAGTAACACCCTAGGCCCTCACTCCAAGCTATTGAAGAGACCAGGAGTGCAGTTACAGAAGGGGCATTAACAAAAGCCTTTGAAGTTGGAGGCTACTATTTCTGAACTATCAATACTAAAAAAATAGATTTCCATCAAGCATGCTAGAAGAAATACTGGATTACTTTTCTAGTCTTGCTGTAGAAAACAGTGTCACAAAATAAGTGTCATATGAGCAAGCATTCAAAGTCAAAAGTATGAAGCCAGAAAGGGTAAGAAAAATGTATAATAAGGTTATGTCGAGCAATTAATGGATGATCATGATGGTGGTAGTGATGATGATGGTGATGAAATAGGTAATTTTCCTGGATTGTGCCAGTCATCACTTTATTGCTTCTCAGTTCTTACCCACCCTTCTTTGCTCCGCTTTGTGATACTGGGGTGAGCCATGTAAACATTTCCCTATTGCCTGCTGGCATCATATCGAGCTTTGCTGGAGGAGGGTGCTGAAGGGACACTGGAGGACAAAGATGCTTCTCTTCTTTCTTCTGGATTTTCCTGCTTCTCTTCTCGCTTCTGGGGCTTTTGGCCACACCCCATGGTGCTTATCCCCATGCAAGTTTCAGGGCCACCCCAGCGGGTGGTTCCAGCAATTACTCCCAGCACCACAGCCAGCTCCTGGCACATCTCCCAGGCACCCAGCTGGAGGATTGCCAACAAATCTCGCCTGATGGGCAACTTTCCAGTGCGTTTCCCCTGCAGAAGCTTTTCAGCGAGTTCCGCTTGCACCCCAGAAGGGAGCTCCTGAGTAAGTCTAGTCCGCACCCTAGCAGGTGGCTTGCTGCTTGTCAGACCTGGCCTCAGACACCTCAGCGAACTTCTGCACGTCCACGGGGCCACAGCCATACCCTCTGCAACAAGGTCTGAATCTCAGCCCTGGGGGATGGGAGGGTGGGGAGCTCTTCCAAATTTGTTCCTTTCTTGGATACTTTCAGTCCTAGAGTTTATGGTTGCTCCATTTATCTACTAGTCCTATATCCTCTAGAGTTCTGTTTACCCTTTAAGTTAATCCCCTGTTACCAATAAATTTTTTTTTAACCAATGAATAATTCTTTATATTAAACATTTCTTACATTCCAGTTACTTTGTGGATTCTGCCTCCAGCCTGGACCCTGACTAATATAGGTATTTATTAGCTCTTAAATTTGAATTCATTAACATTTCTTTTTCCACTCTAAAAAAATATTCACTTATAACTGATTTTGTATTTGTTCTATGGTATTCTTTTTTAAGAGGGTCTACCAAATTACATAAGCTTCAGGCCCTGCAAAACTAGGCTACCTGCTGTGAAGCTGGGAGGGACCCCAGGGACATCAGACTGTGCAGAGTGACTGCTGATCTGCCTGGGTGCCCAAGGTCATAGTTGGTGGCAGAAACTACAGGACATGGCTCTCAGGTGGGTCTTAGAGACCACAAGTCACATCACCTTGAACAAACATCCTGATATACTTATATTCTACCTCACACTACAAGCATGTGAGGTAGACACCGCATGAGAAAAGTGGGGCCTGGAGTGGGAAGGGGCATGCCCAAGGTCACGGCGAAAGTCAGTGTAGAGTCTGGGCTAGAACTTGGGTCTCCCAACTGCAAGAGCTCAGTGACCCTGTGAAGGATCAGGACGGGGCAGGGCAGAGATCAGAGTCTCTGAGGTCGACTGGAGACTGTTTCTTCCATTTCAGCTAGTGACGGGCCAAGCCTCCCTCAGAGAACAGCTGGAAAAACGGGACAAAATATAAAGTCTTCCTGAGGCCTCAGAGACCCAAAATAAGCAGTGAAAAAGGACAGTGCTAAGATCCGGGAGGCAAAGGAAAACCCGAAAGGTCAACTTAGCATTTGACGCTGCTTTTCCCTGGGGGGTCTGCCTGTTCCAGAAGAGGCAGCAGAGAAGGAGGAAAGCTGAGCTGAGCTCTTGGCGCTTCCAAGGCAGGAAGGTCATTGCTGACACCTCCTTCCCCGCATTTGGTCTGTCACCAATACTTGTCCCTTTTGCCCGAGGATGTCTCTGGAATCTGTTAAGTTCTTTCTGCTTCCCCGAACCACCGTGGTTCAACCGGCCAGCACCTCATGTCTGAAATGCTGCTTCCACACCAGTGCCCCTCCAATCTGTTCTCCACACCAAAGCTCCTCCACAGATGCGGCCAATGTGATCAGGCCACTCATCTGCTTCCTGCTTTATTAAAATTTCAATGATTTCTCATTATTTTTAGGATTCAGACCCAGATCTTTAACAGGACCTACAAGGCCCTGTGTAGTCTGATTCTAACTACTGCCCCAGACTCTTCCACCCCATACTTCCTCTGCCTTGACAGTCCAGCACCCTGATTTTCTTTCCGGTCTGTGCCCTCTCCTGCCACAGGGCCTTTGCTTATGCTCTTATTTCTGCCTGGAATGCTAATCTAATCTCTGTCCCTCAGATCTTGGATCTACCGCAGGAATGACATACTTGGAGTTTGGAAAAATGGGTCTTCTCTCTTATCTAACCAGCTTTCCATGGATATGTGAACCATGAAGACGAAACTAAGACACCAGCATCCACCTGGTACAGGGTATCTTGAGGGGCCTTAAAAGGAGAATACTCCCTATTGGAGTGAATTGTACCAGGCACTACAATATGAAAGATAGGAAATATATAAACCTGACCTTTCCCTTTCTCTAGAGAGGTCTGGTATTCTCTGGAAGCCAATGGTTGTTGCTCACAGAGTGACTTTTCCCTGCCCAGCTAATCAGATTTGTCTGAATCCTTCTCACCCCATCTGAATTTTCCAGACCCTATCAGGTTGTACATTGTAGGTAGAACAAAATGTTGCAGGGGGTCTGATGGTACACCAGCCATGGAATGTTAAGGGAGAAAACAAAGTGAATTAAACACTCCTAGCTTGTTGTTCAGCTCATGGGATCTGGTTCACTGTTAAGGGATTTAGAAAAAGTATGGGGATTGGGAGCAAACTTCATATTGAGCAACGGTTTAGCTAATAAAACTTTGTGAAAGTTACCCTTCTGGAGAACTTGAACTCGTGCTGGGACATTGCTGCCCAAACCATGGTCAACAAAGTTCTTCTAGATTGTGTAGGCCAAACAGGGTACTCTAAGTTACCCTGAGAAGCTACTGGGGGCTGAGCAGGGAGGCAGAGAAACTCTCAGGAGGAAACGGATGATCTACCCAAACGTGCAAGGTGATCACATGTGTTCCTCAGGGATCACGCTAATTTGGTTTCATGAATTTTGGTATTTTCAGCATGTTCATGTCTGCACATTGAGCATCCCTAATAGAAAGGCAATTGGCTATGTGTCTTCGCTGCCCAAATCACTCTTAGGGAGATGGCAGAAAACACTTGAAATGGGAAAAGTAGGGCTTCAGGAATTCCTGAGGCAAGAGGAAATTGACACAGTGTCGGGGAAAGAACAGTGCCATCTCTGAGAACAACTGTAATCATTTCTAGATGCCACATTTTCCATTCCATCCTAAAATTTGGGTGTCTACATCATTTCTCTCAGACTACTAGCAACTGTTATACATGTGAGAGAGGAGCATTAAGCCAGCACCCCTGCTCCATTCACTCTTCATTTGGGACATCACAGTCTTGGGTCCTCAGAGGCACATGGGTCAGTGCCCCGCCCCCATAGTCATCCCATAGTCATCTGCTCACAGCCCTGTGTGATCTAAGTCCGAGGGAATAGTCCACACAGCCAACCACGTGAGTGGCTGGCCCAGCACTGTAGTTTTAATCAGAAGAGCTTGTTCCAGTGGTATTTCAATGATCATCTAGACTTTCATTTCCTCAGTTAAGAGCCTAATTCCAAATTCTACTTCACTGGCTTTTCCCCGTGGATCAAATCTCCTATCTAAGCAATACGTACTAAAGAATCTGTACTGTGGGGTTCACCCAGATTAGGTTACATTAGATGCAATTAGCATGAACAATTCACTAAATGTGAGGGATTACAGAACCCTCAATCTGGTCCTGAGCCTTCTTTTCAGCTTTCCCTTTCTGTGATCTATTTCCTTTTCTTCTTATTTTATTTTTTTCAGGCTTTATTGAGATATAACTGACATATAACATTGTGTAAGTTTAAGGTGTACAAAATGTTGATTTGATATATATATTCAATATATATTGCAAAATGATTACCATCATAGTGTTAACTAACTTTCATCACATCACATAATTACCATTACTTTTTTTGTGGTGAGGACATTTAAGATCTACTCTCTTAGCAACTTTAGTGTATAATACAGTATTATTAACTATAATCACCATGTTGTACATTAGATTCCCCAGAACTTAGTCATTTTATAACTGGAAGTTTGTACTTATTGACCAATATCTCTCTCATTTCCTCTACCCCCAGTCCCTAGTAACCACTTTTCTACTCTGTTTCTGTGAGTTCAGCATTTTTTAGATTCTAAATATAAGTGATATCATACAGCATTTGTCTTTCTCTGTCTGACTTAGTTCACTTAGCATAATGCCCTCAAGGTCCATCCATGCTGTTACAAATGGCAGGATTTCCTTCTTTCTCACGGATGAATAATTTCCATTGAATGTACAGTTGTCCCTCAGTATCCATGGGACTCCCTGCAGATATCAAAATCCAGATGCTCAAGTCCCTTATATAAAATGTCATAGTACAGTTGACCCTCTGTATGGCAGATGCAGAACCTGCAGATACGGAGAGCCAACTGTATATACCACACATTTTAAAATCTATTCATCTGCTGATGGACACTTGGGTTGTTTCCATATCTTGGCTGTTGTGAGAGTTCAGATATCTCTTCAAGATAATGATTTCATTTCCTTTGGCATCTACTGAGAAGTGGGATTGCTGGATCATATGGTAGTTCTATTTTTAATTCCTTGAGGAACTTCTATACTGTTTTCCATAGTGGCTGCACCACTTTATGTTTCCACCAACTGTGTACGAGTGTTCCATATTCTCCACATCCTCACCAGCGTTTGTTTTCTCTTGTCTTTTGATAATAGACATCCTAACAGGTGTGAGGTGATATTTCACTGTGGTTTTGATTTGCATTTCATGTATCTGTTGGCTGCTTGAATGTCTTCTTTGGAAAAGTGTCTACTCAGTTCCTCTGCCCATTTTTTTGATTGGGTTATATGTTTTTGTTTCTACTATTGAATTGTATTAGTTCCTTGTATATTTTGGATATTACTCTCTTATTGGATATGTGCTTTGCAAATATTTTCTCCCATTCTATAGGTTGTCTTCTATAGGTTGTTGATGGTTTCCTTTGCTCTGTAGAAGCTTTTTAGTTTGTAGTCCCACTTGTTTATTTTTGATTTTGTTGACTTTGCTTTAGGTGTTAAGTCCAAAAAAAAAAAAAAATCATTGTCTAGATTGATGTCAAGGAGCTTACCCCCGTTTTCTTCTAGGAGTTTTATTGTTTTAGGTCTTATGTTCAAGTCTTAAATCCATTTGAGTTGATTTTTGTGTATGGTATAAGACAGAGATCCACCTTCATTTTTTTGCATGTGGATATCCAGTTTTCCCAGAACAATTTATTGAAGACACTATCCTTTCCCCATTCTATATTCTTGGCTCTTTTGTCATAAATTAATTGGCCATATAGGTGTGGGTTTATTTCTGGCTCTCTATTCTGTTCCATTGATCTATGTGTCTTTTTTGTTTGTTTGCCAATACCATATGGTTTTGTTACTGTAGCTTTGTAATATAGTTTGAAATTAGGAGGTGTGATGCCTCCAGTTTTGTTTTTCTTTCTAAAGATTGCTTTGGCTATTTGGGGTCTTTTGTGGGTCCTTACAAATTTCAGGATTGTTTTTTCTAGTTTTGTGAAAAATGTCATTGGGATTTTGATAGGGATTGCATTGAATCTGTAGAACATTTTGGGCACTTTGGGTTGTATGGACACTTAATCAATATTAATTCTCTACACTGAGAATTGTGAGACATTGACGAAAGAATTCAAAAGACAAATAATTGGGAAGATACTCTGTGCTCATGGATTGGAAGAATTAATATTGTGTGTGTGTGTGTTTGTGTGTACACATGTACCTATCATTTATCCTTAAAAAGGAAGGAAATCCTGTCATTTGTGACAACATGGACGAACTTGGAGGGCATTATGCTGAGTGAAATTAGTCAGACAGAGAAAGACAAATACTGCATGGCATTACTTGTATGTGGACTCTGGGAAAAAAGTTTAACTCATGGAAACAGAGCAGAAAAATGGTTGCAAGCGTTGGGAGGAATAGAGAGAGGTTGGTAAAAAGGCATAAACTTTCAGTTATAAGATGAATAAGGTTTGAGGATTTAATGTATATATGTCACGATGACTGTAGGTTAGAACACTGTATTGTATAAATGAAATTTGCTAAGAAAATAGAACCTAAATGTTCTCATCAAAAAAAAAAAAAAGGCAAACGTGTGAGGTGATGGATAGATGTGTTAATTAACTCAATGGGGAGGATCCTTTCACAATATATATGTATATCAAATCATCACATAGTATGCTTTAAGTAATCTTACAATTTTATTTGTCATTTATGTCTCAATAAAGCTGAAAAAAATCATTAAAATATTTTTTAAAAAGAAACAAAAATTAAAAATTCACCATTATATTGACAAATAATAGTGTAGAAACTCATTAAATGATTCTAAGAAAAAAAATAAATTACTTTAGTTAGAAGGCTGATTAGGTAGAGCTGGATTGAGAAAAAGCCTGAGGAATGTGTGATTGGAGTTCCAGAAAAGGAGAAGGCAATAAAAATTTTTCAAGAAAAAATAGCCAAAAGTTTTCCAAATTTGTTTAAATATATAAACTCACACATCTAAGAAGCTCATTGTTATTGACTGAATGTTTGTGTACCCTGCTCAGATTCACATGCTGAAGCCTTAACCCCCAACGTGATGGCATTTGGAGGTGGGGCCTTTGGGAGGTAATTCAGTTTAGATGAGGTTATGAAGGTGGGGGTCCCCCATGATGAGATTAGTGCCATTATACAAAGAGGAAGAGAGATCAGAGCTCTCTCCCTCTCTGCCATGTGAGAATGGCAGCCTCTTGCAGCCAGGAAGAAGGCTCTCCCCAGGAACCAAATCTGCCAGCACCTTGATCTTGGACTTCCCAGTCTCTAGAACTGTGAGAAATAAATATCTGTTGTTGAAGCCATCCAGTCTATAGTATTTTGTTATAGAAGTCCAAGCTGACTAATACTCTCAGCAAATCCCAAGTAGAACAAACAGAGAAAACCACAGTAAGGAACATCAAAATCAAATTGCTGAAAATAAGAGATACAGAGAAAAAAAATTCACAAGACAGTTAGAAATTAAAGGAATGGTGCATACAAATGAACAAAGAGAAATATTATAGACTACTGGTCAGAAGAGATGCAAGCCAGAAGACAATGGAATGGCATCCTTAAAGCACTGAAAGAAAACTGTAAACCTAGAATTTTATACCTAGTGAAAATATCTTTCAAAAATATCTTTGAAAATATCTTTCAAATGAAAGTGGAATAAGAACTTTTCCACACAAAACGGTTGAGATATTCATTGCCAGTAGATCTGAGCAAAAAAAGGAAATTATTTAGGCAGAAGGAAAATGACACCAAATTGATACTGAGATCTATACAAAAGAAAGAAGAGCCCTAGAAATGGTAAATATGTGAGTAAATATAAAATACATTTTTTAATTTGAAATTTTGTTTTAAAGATGATTGACCATTTAAAGTAAATACAATAATAATGTATTGCGGTATTTATAACATACGTAGAATTTAAAAGTATGATAAAAATAATACAAAGGATAGGAGGGGGAAATAGAAGTGCACTCTTTTAAGCTTCATGTATAATATGTATAATAAGTAAAATAGTATAATTTTATTTGTAGGTAGACTATCATGTTAGAGGTGAATGTTATAACCCAAAAGCAACTACTAAAAAAATACAACAAAGGGCTATAGTTAAAGCCAATAGTGGAAACAAAATGGAATCCCCCAAAGTACCTAATTAACACAGAAGAAAATAGGAAAAATGGAAAAGGGGAACAAAGAACAGATGGGAGAAATAGAAAACAAATAGCAAGATGGTAGATATAAACCCAACCATATTAATGGTTACATTAAATGTAATGGTTTAAACATTCCAATTAAAAGTCAGAGATTGTCAGCTTGAATAAAAAAAACAACTATATGCTATCTACAAGAAACATGCTTTAAAATAAAGACATACATGGGTTAAAACTAAAGGATGAAAAACTATACCATGCACACACTAATTAAGCCCCCCAGAAGCCTGCCTAGTCACTGCACCAGCACATGTGGTAGACCAGCTCCATTTTTTCCATGAATTCGCCGTCCCTCTAATTGCACCACACAACGAAGGTGTACACACTAGTTTCTAGGCCACTTCCCCTAGCATCTCCTCTGGGAGGCCTGAATAGGAAGTGTCTTCTATGTTGCAAGATGAGGTGTGATCCCAGTCCTCAGTTGACACATCCATTCCAAATTGGGTGCCTTTCCAATAGCTCCAGCACAGATATCATTGTTGCTTCTACGTAAATCTCTATTCCCCTCCAAGCAACATTACCATTTGTGCTGGGGATACTTATACCCCTGAAAACCATTGTTCAGCTGCCAAAGCAGGAACCTCTTGACTAAGTTTTATGGAATTCAAATGGGCATAGCAGGCACTGCACCACAGTTCCATAATCCCAGACATCTATGGCCTTTAGGTTGGAGGGAAGAATGAAGCAGCCAGTAAAGCAAATCAGTCTCACTGGTCAGTTGCTAGGCTGTTGTCCATGTTGTGGTCTCTTATCATCCCTCTCTCAGACTCTGAAGAAATCCACACATCTGCTGGTGATTAGGGGAGCAAAGAGGTGGTCTAATTCCCTCTCAACCCAGAGCACACGCACACCTAATTCTAAAGAATGTCCAACAAATTCCTTTTAAAAATGTAATTTAATTCTTACTAAAGCAGTACGTGTACATAATTTTAGAAGTCAAATGATAGTCCATGCCTTACAGGAAAGGAAGCAGTCCTTTACCCCAGGCTTCCTGTACCTCAAGTTTTGCTCCCCATCTCTACCACTCAGAATACATGCTTTTAAATCTTTCAGCCTTTTCTTCTCTTTCTCTCTTTTTAAACTTTGTTATTTCTATACAACATGCTTATATTACTACTTGTGATTTTTTACATTTTAGAAGTCATCTATTGACTTCCTATTGTTAAAATACTATTGTGTTTCCTAAACCACCATACACGCCCCCCCATCTTCCCAATTTATATAGTTTTATGTCAAATTAATCTTTTGTATTATCATTATTATAATTATGCAAATATTGTTCACAGCTATACCATGTACTGGTATCATAATACCACTACTATGATTTTTAAAAAATATTTATTTATTTATTTTGGCTGTGCCGGGTCTTAGTTGTGGCACGCGGGATCTTCGTTGCGGCCTGTGGGCTTCTGTAGCTGCGGCATGAGGGCTTCTTAGTTGCGGCATGCAGGCTTCTTAGTTGCAGCATGCAAACTCTTAGTTGCAGCATGCATGTGGGATCTAGTTCCCCAACCAGGGATTGAACCCAGGCCCCCTGCATTGGGAGTGCAGAGTCTTACCCACTGGACCACCAGGAAAGTCCCTGTATTATGATTTTATTTCCCTTATTATATCATTTAAAATAATTGCCTTATTTTTTGTTCACTTAGTTTTATAGCACTTATTTATCATTGATTCAGCCCCAGACATTCTAAAAGAACTCTAACAGTCCTCTTATGCAGTCAAACACACCAACTAATCTATCAGTTCCATGGTTTTCCCTTAGAGACAGCCCTCCTGGAGCCAGCATTCTCAGAACTGAGTGGGGGTGGGGTGGGGGAAGGAGGGCCTCACCCACTTTTACTCTCCACTCCCAGTGTTTCTCTGGTCCAGCCTCTCTGGAGGATGAGTCTCCTGTTTTCTGCAAAGAGAGGCAGGGTCATTCCCGTGGCTTTGTGGCCTGGGCTTGGAATCTGGGGGCCCAGCTCCTTTTTAGAGGTTTAAACCAGTCCTGCTTTCCGCCCTGCACTGCCAAACCCACCCTATTCTTTCTCTTTGAAGGTGCCTGTGCCTTGATTTCTGAAACTTTCCAGGCTTCTGTACTGGGAATCAGTTTTTCACCAGTTTCATCTCCTCTGCAGGCAGTCAGATTTTTGTTCTCAGAGCTCAGCTAAGGCAGCACCATTTATTCAACTGTTTTCAATTTCCCCAAATTTGGTTGACATCTCTAGTCTGTCATCTCTTCTCTTGTTCTCTTTCTAATTCTTTAAGTGTCCTTCTGTGTGATTTTTGGAAGAGGTGGAGATAAACATGTGTTATGTCTGATTTGTTTAGCTGAAAACCTCCTTCAGTCAATTCTTAACTTATGTTCCAGTGATAGAATCAATCTGTTTGGAGTAAAAAGGGGTGGTAGGGATTCGTCTACCCAGTTCATGCCCATGTACCATTTAGGAGCAGTAGGCCATAGAGTTTTAAGGGACCTTTATGGACAATCATGTTTATTTGTCTTCTCAGTATATCTTCCATGCTTGACCTCAGTCTGTAATAACTACGCAGCGCATGAGCAGAAACAGTTTCCCTTGGAACTCTTCCTTGCCATCCCCAGTCCTTTTATTCTTCATATTCTCCCTAAAGTGGCTGCTTTTGGCCATGGTCTTGGGTGTGCATTGTCAGTCTGTGGATTAGTCCTTTGGAGTGGATTTCTCTCTTTTGCCCATTGCTGCAGACAGGGTGGAGGGAGTCTCACATCCTGCTGTTTGCATGGAAAAGGCCATTATGGTCATCTGGTCTCCAGGTGGATTATCTAAAATATATCAGATATCTTGTGCTGCTGGCATATCTCCTGTATTTTATTATCCTGAAGAGTGTCTGCCCTGAAGGAGAAAAACAAATACCGTATGCTAACACATATATATATATATGGAATCTAAAAAAAAAAAATGTTCTGAAGAACCTAGGGGCAGGACAGGAGTAAAGACACAGACGTAGAGAATGAACTTGAGGACACGGGGAGGTGGAAGGGTAAGCTAGGACGAAGTGAGAGAGTGGCATGGACATATATACACTACCAAACGTAAAATAGACAGCTAGTGGGAAGCAGCTGCATAGCACAGGGAGATCAGCTTGGTGCTTTGTGACCACCTAGAGGGGTGGGAGGGAGAGGCAAGAGGGAGGAGATACGGGGATATATGTATACATATAGCTGATTCACATTGTTATACAGCAGAAACTAACACACCATTGTAAAGCAATTATACTCCAATAAAGATGTTAAAAAAAAAAGTGTCTACCTTCTTCCCAGACTCGGGTTATGTTATGAGCATGCTTTTCAATTATCTTGGCCTTGCAAGGCATGGGCTCTAGGAAAGGAGTGGAAGAGAGAAAAACCACAAATATATTTTAAATATGTTGGATGTATTAATTAGTATTTTGTGATGCCTAATCCTTTTATTTATTTATATAGCTTTAAAAACAAAGTGCAGTGGAGCTGAGTACACTGATGTTCTATCTCTTGCCTCTTCATTCTAACCATCTGGGCAGGCCTCACTAATTTGGCATAAACCTTCTTTATGTTATATAATTTGATTAATAATTCCCTATGGTGTACCAAGTTCTGTAAAACACATTTTTAAAGAATAAAGTGGAACTAAGACACTTCAAAGAGATAAATCTGATACCTTGGGTATAAATTCTGGGCATTTGTTAAATATGTACTATAAACATGAAAATAAAGTTGAAGTATCCTTAGGAGTGGCTAAAAAATAGTTACTGATATGATCAAAAGTAGAGGAAGCAGAAAGATATCAAAATTTACCTAAAATATCCCAAAAGAGTGGACAGGAGTGCCATGGGCAGTTGTGCAGGTTGTGTCCTGAAGAAATGTCCAGTTGAGGAAGCAAAAGCTTACACTCCACTCCCCAGGTTGGGTGCCCATGGGAACGCATGGATGCTGTAGGGGCTAGAGACTACTTTATCATATGTGAACTAAAATAGATCATACAACTATGAAATTTGGGGAAATGTATCATTAAGGGAATGGATATTTTAGCTCTTAGGCAAATTGGGCTTCTCCAGAGCCCTCCAGCAGGTTAAACCCAGATTGGGGGGCACCTGGTACTTCCCTGCTAGACACTTTATCTGGGTTTTATGGAGGACAGAAAGACCAGGCCTGGGCCTCCAACTCTCAGACTGTACAGCTGAAGCACCCAGTTTCAAGAGTTTAAAAGGTTCTAGGTTTTCAGAGAAACTTGAGCATTTCAGGCCTGAAATTAAATTATTTGCAAAAGCCTGAACATCTAAACTTCCAAAGCCACTTAAAATTAGGCCCCGCATATGTCTGGAAGTCAGGAAATATGACAAAAGTCAAAGGGTCAAGATTGTATAAAAAGTAAACTCAGATCTCAGGGGATGATTCTACCAATGTCCTCAGGGGGTGGGGAAGCAGCTCGGGCTCTCTTCCTGAAACTGAAGACCTTGCACATGGGCTGGGGCCAAGTCTGGAACATCCAGCATTTGCTGCCTGTGGGGAGGGGATGCCCCCCTCCTGGAGGTGTGTGTCAGGGCCAGACTCCTGGGGAGTGAGCTGCAGAGAGGTGAAGAGGAGGTGGGGCTCCCTTCCCTCACCATCAGAGGGAAGCAGGGGAGGAAAACGTGGGTTCCCAGGATCGCATTCAAGTGGGCAGGAGGGGGCTGGAGGGAGCTAACACCAGATGGACTCAATTTTCTATATAAAAATCAGGTGAGGTCGTTCAACAAGCATCAGTGGGGGGAGAGCAAAAGCAGAATGGAAAACAGAGAAGAGATGGGCTGTTTTTGAAGTTTCTAGCCTTAAATGTATTGCATGGGGGTGGCCAAGATTAGGTAATTGGTGATTTGTTTTGTTTTTAAGAAGCAATGGACCTGCAAAGGAGAAACTTCAGGGCATTTGTTCATTGTCATTGATTTAAGCATTATGATTTAATTCCTGTTTTTAAAATGGCTGTTCTACGTAGTGAAAATCTTTCAAAGTTATAAACTTTGTGTATTTTTGTGTGTGTGCATCTAGAGTGCAGATACTTTACGAGTACCCCTTAACGTATTTTAGCAAAGTGAACCCTCTCATGTACCCTGCACCCAGTCTGAGAAATGGAACATAAGTAGCCCCCAGAAGCCTCCCTGGGACCCCCTTCCAGCCCTGACTGCCCCTCCCACAGGTTACCAGGATCCTCATTTCTAACAGCTTTGGTCAGTTTTGCCTAAAACTAATGAACTTAAACGTCAATCCATTCATGATCTGCAAACCCACGGGTGAGATCTTAAGTCACTCACTTCTCAAATTTTGTGGGGTGACAGAGTTCATTAGGTTCTGTACTAGTCAGTGTGTGTGTGTGTGTGTGTGTGTGTGTGTGTGTGTGTGTGTGTGTACACGCCTGTACAGAGATGGGCCAGACAAAGTTTCATCTTCCAGCAGCTTGCTTGAGGTAAGCTTCCAGCCCACGAAGAGGGTGGAGGGCACCGTGTGTGTCAGTACCCCTGATGGTCCTCCGTCACTTCAGCTGCGTCAGCTCTCTTGTTCCCTGGCCCGGGTGGGCAGAGGGTGCATAAGGGTCAGGAGTAAGGAAAAGTCACGAGAATGGAATGGTGCTAACCTGTACGATACATGCTCACCAAGCTGTTTTCCAGTTCAGAGTCTGGTTGGGAGGAGAATAAAGTCACAGCTTACTATAGAAATGAGGGTCATGTTAGGGCACAAAGGAACCCAGCCTCTATGTAATACCGTATGACTGCCCTGGTCAGGGAAAAGCAGGGCAGTGGTAGGGACAGACACCGGTTAGCTCACTCGACTCCAGCTTCTCCTAAGGCTGCATGAGACTCTCCTCGGAAACCTACTCACAAGTTTCAAATGTCTGCTCCTACAGGACAAATGGATTCATCTCTGCTGGTCCAGCCCCCAGCACAAGGCCAGGTGCATAGCAGGTGCTCAATATGTGTGTGTTAACTGAATGAACTTTACTGAAGTGTACTTTAGAGCAAGGAGCATTCATACACATTAAAGTCCTGATTCTCTCCAGGCCAGTGGGTGGACTTCCGAGGCCTGAGTTTGAGAGATGGATCAGTTACCTCTTGTTGGGGACGCGTTGTCTCTCTGAGCTTTGAATGAGAGACTGTACATATCTCACAGGCTTGCCGTGAGAGTGCACAGTGGCATGTACCATATATACACTGTGACTTTTTTCCCTTTGCATATCCAGGGGCCTGATATGGCCTGGGCCACAGAAGGTGGTTGCAGGCCACTGGTTCCATGCTTCAGGGGTGAGGGCACATTCTACTGTTTGGACAAAATCAGTTTCAGGATCCAACACCCACTTGGGCCAAGGTGATAACAAATAATACCAGCCTCTGAAGTTTACCAGCAGAGTTGCTGAGCCACAGGAGAGAAAATGTTGCCCCCATGGCCAAGGGAAAGACATACCTGTAACTCAGTTGTTTTCCATCCATCCAGTTCGCTTAAACACAAGGAGCTGTTTATGGTGCATGCCCACTATTCATCTAATGAGCGTGTGTTAAATAAGAAAAGCTGCCTCTGGGGTCTCTACAAGACTGTCATTTACAGCCTTGCTACTCAAAGTGTGGTCCCTGGACCAGTAGCACTCGCATCACCTCGGGGCTTGTTAGATGTGCAAAATCTTAGGCCTTGGGGCCTACTGCAGACCCAGGGAATCAGAGCCTGCATTCTAACTACATACCCAGGGGATTCATGTAGACATTAAAGATTGAGAAGCACTGCCCTAGGGAGCTATGGAATCTCACATTTGACCATGCGTAAAGTTCTGCTGTTTCACTTTGAGGTCCCTCGCTGCCCCCTATAGACAGTAATCATAACAGCAATGAACCAACTTTAAAAATATTAATACAAATCAACACAGACACTGTGTAAACTTTTCTTGTATGATTACAAGAGGCACATACAGAACAAGTGGGAGATTCTCGAAATACCAGATGCTAAGGGCATTTCTCCTACATTTGTAAATGCACCAAATCCTACACTTAAAGGGAACCACAGTTTCTTCTCACAAGGGTAGTGGAAAGAGGATATGAATTCAATTGGGGATTGATTTATCCCCTGAAAAATGGGGGCTTATAGGAAAATGGGTGGAGAAAAGCACACTTTTTAGTAGCCCAGCAAGTATTGTTTTCTTAAAATTGAATGTCTATGTCTTTTTGGGTTTTCTTAGAATGATTCAGGGACCTAAAATTCCATAATTATTACCTCTAAGTCCTGAGAATCGATGTCTTAACGTCCTTCAGTGCTTCAGTTGGCACATGTTATAAAAGGAATTTGACATTTTTCCCAAGGCGAATGGGGACAGGGTTAGAGCATTAGTCCCAGTAGGTGCCTGGAGTAGAGACGGGTAGAGGATACGTGCAACCTTGGACTCCTGGGGTCTAGGGCCAGAATCTCCTGCCAGTGAGGGCCCACAGACTTCTATGCAACTCTGAGCAGTGACCAGAAGAGGAATAAGTCATGTGTAATAATGATACTAATGAGACTGTCTCATGCATTTGACAAAGCTTCCCTGAGTCCTACCATACCTGTCAGGTCATTGTTATCAACCTCATGGTCCACTTAACGAGCTGCGGAACTTGCAGGTTCAAGGACAAGGCCATAGCCGGGTGAGAATTCCCTGTTCTCCATGGCAGCACTGCTGTGGATGCCCACCCAGATGTGCCTATGGGAAAACCCTGTTTCTTGTGGTCCCTCCCTCTGCTGACCATCCTGGCAGGATTCCTGGCCTTTAGTCCAGCCTCTGGCTGCAGAGCTGACTCTCGTCATTCCATGGGAGTCAGTACTGGCAGGACCGTTGCTCACATCACCTTGAATACGCAACACGAACAGCAACCTCTCACATTTCCTTGGCTTTTCAACTCCATCTACTTTGACCACAGCTCCTCCCTAATCACCCCCACCCCCCAAGCACACAACTTCTTGCTAAATCTAATACACTACTTTGCATCTTCGTCTGCCCTCTTCATAGTCATTTATTCACTAAATGAATATGTTTCTGGAGTGGCTCTAGGCCTCCATGTCATCTTCTGGTATTGGGAGCATGGCAGTAAATAGAGTAGAATAATCTCTTACCCTTCTAGAGCTGCTCTGCGCAACACAGTAGCCACTAGCCACATGTGGCTATTTAAGTTTTAATTAATTAAAAGAAAATAAAGTAGAAATTGGGAGCCACAGTTGCCACCTTTTAAGTGATTGACAGCCACAGTTGGCCACTGGTTCTCAGTATTGGACAGCACAGATAGAGAACATTTCCATCATCATGGGAAGTTCTATTGAACAGTGTGGCCATAGAGCTTTTTTATTCATTCTGGGAGTGGAGTTGGATGATACAAAATTAAAAATTAGGTATTATTAAATATCTAGAGTAAAGAGAAAAAAAAATTGAGGAAAAGGGGATAGATAATGATAGAATTGGGATGCAGGGGGCTGCTTAGTAACCACTGGCTCTATTGGCCACTTCCTCTTTCTTGAAATTCCTCCTTTAGTACCATGACCATCATTCTCTATTTATTCTCCTCCTACCTCTCTGGTTAAAGTTTTAGTGACAGAACAGCTCTTCTTGAGATTCTTACACAGTAAGAACTGCAAGAGATCCCTTGATTAGCCAAAGTCCCAGAAGCGATCCAGGATCTCAGGGTATCCAAACTGCAGCAACATTTTGCACTCAACACCATTCAGATGAGCTTCTGTGACAAGACTAGAGGTGCTAGTGTGCTCTTAAAAAACTTTGAAATTATAAGTAAATGACATGCTGATAAACTTACGGTTCCTAAAGGTTTACCTCTGCCACTTCTCAGAAGCACCACAAGGTGGCAGCAGTAGTTTACAAAAGCCATCAGGGCACCACTCACTAATTCCTCATCCCTGGCATTTGTTTAAAAGTAAATCTTCTGGGGTAAAATGTGAAAATGAAAACTGCACCTATGCAATTAACAAATTCTAATTAGCATTACACCATGACCCAGAATTCTAACTGAACATTTTTAGAGTACAGAACAATGGAGTCATGCATTGTGTATAACTATGAAAGACATTAATTCTCCAGTTAATTATATTTACTTTCACTGTGTGCTTATTGTAGCCCTTCACCCAATCCTCGTTTTTAAACACACAAAAATACTTCAGTGTTTTTCTTCTACATTTTAAAATGGAAAGATTTCTATGGCCTTTTCTGGAACCCATCAATTGATTTTCCATCAGCTTCATGTAAAACAATAAGTGAAGAAAATCTATACATTTGTTCCCAGTTGTGATCTTGCAAGTTCAAGGCAAATTGCCATGTTCAACATCTGGGATTCATCATGTCTGCTCTGTTACCTCATCGATGGGCACACATCTTTCCCAGATGTGCAAAATAAAAGGCCTGTGAAGGTACAAGGAACGCAAAATAATAGCCATGCTCCCAACTTTCTGCGCAACCAGGTATGTGGAGATTTTAAATTGAGGGAAGGAATGCTTCTAGGTCTGGTCTATCTAAATACTTGGCATAATGCACAAATGCCACATAATGGGCCAGAGCTCCACCCTTTCACGCATGAGTAACCCAGAGTGCCTCCCTAGAAAGGAGTCTGGGTGAGAGCTTTTTTTCAAGAAAAATAAAAGAGTAAAGCTGGAAATTGAGAGGCCATGGTTAAACTAACATTTTAGGATTATTTAAGACGTCAGTATTTGAACTCAGCTCTCCAAAGACTGCCAAGAACTGCAATCTGGAGCTTATAGCAGGCCACAGGCTTAAAGTCATGGAATTCAAGGCAAATGGAAGATGTAGATCCATGTCTCTTTGACACCCCCTCCCTTTTTATAAGATTTTCCTCTAATGACCATGGAGGGTGGGAGCAATTATAACTATGCTACATAAATGGCAATTTGCACTTAGAACTGTTCAAGTCTTTGATGCACTAATTTCACATCTGGGAATCCATTCTAAGGAACTATTCTTAAATACAGAAAGAAATCCTAATATGGAAAAAGATGTTTAATGTAACATTTAAGTGATGAAAAATTTTGGGGAAAAATCCTTTAAATGAGTAGTAACAGAAAATGATCAAATATAATTTGACATGTCTACATAATTGGTTATTAAGTTGTCATGAAAATAATGTGTGTGAAGACTAGACAGTATAGGAAATGCTCATGTAATTAAGAGAATAAAGAAAATAAAGTAGTACGCATAGTCATGACCCTGCTGTGCTTAAATTTTGCATGGGAAAAAGGCTGTAAAAGAAAAATATGCCAAAATATTAAGAGCAGTTGTTTCAATGGGGATTCCAAAGGTAAAATGTCCTCCTTTTTACTTTTTGATAGTTTCAAATTCTAGGTGTTATTGTATCATGGAAAATATATACTTGTGAAAACTTTTATTTTGAATTTAAAATAATTTCGCTATTCTTTTATCTCAAAATTTCTGTTTGTTTTCTCTCCATCTTTGCCTCCCTGGCTTAAAACCAACACCCTGCATCCTAGTCTCAAACTGGTTCTTTTTCTGTTTCAGACAAAGGAAACTGGACCCACTCTGGTCTTTGCTGGAGGCTTTTCAGCTGGCTGGGGCTAGAGCATGATCTGGTTTAAGTTGAAGGAGGTGACGAGGTGGCCCTAGTTCATGCGCCCTGGCCGCTGCTCATTCTAATCATGCTATGGCTTCCCTACAATGTTTAATTATTGATGTTGATAGACAATATAAGTTCAAATATTTTATAGAACAATGATAACCGCTAGTGGGTAAAAATTGGGTACATAACTCGCAAAAGTAAAGGGGAAGGAAAAGCAAAGAAAACCTTTGAAGCAAATAGACACTAGTGATAGAAGGAACTATTTGAAGGGGGGAAAAAACCCCAGATAACATGCCATAAAATGACAAAACTAGGACCAAATATATCCTTTTCATAATAAATATGAATGCTTTAAATCTCTCTAGGCAAATACATTTAAAACATATTTTGGCCCACAAACAAAATTAAATTTTATTCTCTTTATAAGAGCACATGCCAAACAAAATGAAAGGTCAAAAGTAAAGGATGTATACTTAAAGTTTCTGAGAGAGTAGATCTTAAATGTTCTCATGTCACCAAAAAAAAAAAGAAAGACAAATGAGGTGATGGAGGTGTTAACTAACCTTACTGTGTGATCATTTTGCAATATATATGTGTATCAAATCACACAGTACACCTTAAACTTATGTAATATGACACGTATGTTAATTAATCTCAGTAAAGCTGGAAAAAAGAAGAGACAGGAGGAAAAGGACCAATTAGGACATACGAAGCACATACAAACAAAATGTAGGGATACAAAAAAATTACATGTGACAAAGTAAAATAGAAGCAAAAATCCATAAGTAGGACAGATATGTTATTTTATATGGATAAAATTCCAATCCACAAGGAAGATATGGAGGTCACAAACACAGGCAAAATATGACAGCCCTAAAGTATTTAAAGGCAAACTCCCAAATGAAGGCACAACAGACATAATTATAATTGTTAACAAGAGACTGTAGACTACTTCTCTCAGCCTCTGGTAAGTGAAGAAGAAATCAGGACACAGAGCATTTGAACAATAAGCTCAGAAGACTTGATTTATGAGATACGTGATGGGATAATATTCGGAGACATTAATCAGTAGGCTTCTCTCCCCGTCAGTCCCCTGCCCAAGGCTCTTCTGCTCCTGCCCACTCAGAGGAATGTGACACTCATGCCAGGACCAGACACAAGAGCTGCAAATACTAGATTCAAAAGCTGGCCCGACCACAAGACAGACAGATGTGAATGCACGCTAGCATAGTACTCTGTGGACCAGGGAAGGGAAAGTGGAGGGGAGAGCCAAGGCCTACAAGGAAAGGAACATAGGAGAACACCCAAGCCTCTGCCAGAACATGGGTCATCTGTCCAGAGTGCCAGAGACAACCACAGCATCCCTCTTGTCACTTACCTTGAAGACCACCAAGTGCCCAAAGATCCTTCAGTTTAGGGTGATGCTTGTTTGTGCTTCAGGACTCTCCCATTGGTTTCATACCATGTAGACAACTCTGTCAGATAGCCCAAGACATTTATATACTCCTTCCCTAAACAGATCGAGGAGCTATGGGCCCTTGGGTCCTGGAGGGGTGATGGTGATGTAAAAGGCAAGCCTTGAACTGGCCAGTGTGGCTCCAGGTAGCACGTCTTTGAAATCTCCCTCTGAGCTAGGAGCTTTGGTAGAACACATACTCCTGTTACCCATGAACTGAGAAACTGAGAATACACATTATTTCAAACCTCTGTGGTACATTTATAAAATGAAACATAATAGACTATGTTAAGAAAAACCTTCAAGACATGTTATTTGACAATAGTACCACAAGTCTCAAATTTCATATATCATGAATAATAGAAATCAAACCACCTAGAAAAGATTAAAAAAACTGTCTTGAATAACATTTGGATCAAAGAGTTATTTCCTCTTTATAATTGCAATTAAAAATTTATTTGAAACACAATCAGAAGAACTATACTACATAATGAAAACAAAGTGTGAAACCAAAGCCGTACTCAGGAGGAAAATTCATAGTTTTACATGTGTTGATTATAAAACAAGAAAGTATAAAAATAAGTAAAACACATTCAACTGAAAGGATTAAGGAGTTCCCAGATAAACATTCGTGGGCATTCGTGTTGCTGTTGTTTGTAGATACTTTTTTTGGCTACCTGGCATCTGAAGCTTCTTCCTATATTGGGGAAATACACCATGGTGTGGGTCTTAGACTCTAGAGCCGGGGCATAACATCTAGACTTAGCTCATCAGATGCTGCCCCCTGGAACTTTGAATCTGGAGTGAGTGCCTGAAAGAAGCAGAAGCTGCTTAGCCTTCATTCTGGAAGCCACAGCCTGAACATGTAGTGGAACCAGCACATCCCAACAAGCTGCCCCTGGACATGCTGGAGATCTGACCACTCAGTTTCCTAGTTCCTGCTCATCCCCCCCCACCTGGTTCCCTACATCCGCTGAACCTCTGGGCTGCCTGATAATCCTTCTCCAATACATTCTTTTCCAGCTTAGGATCAGTTTCTGTTGTGAATAACTTCAATCTCCTGAACAAAACAGAAGGCAGGAATGTATAATAAAGATAGAAATTAATGAGAGAAAAAAAATCTATAGCAATGATGAATAAACTCAAGAACTGAAAAAAATATATATATTATTTATTTATTTATTTTGGCTGCACTGTGTGGCATGCGGGATCTTAGTTCCCTGACCAGGGATGGAACCTGTGCCCCCTGCAGTGGAAGCGCAGAGTCTTAACCACTAAACCGCCAGGAAAGTCCCAAGAACTATTTTAAACAACCAACAAAATTGGCAAACCTCTGAGTCTTATCACAGAAAAAATTAAGAAAAATCACACTTTTATGAAGGAAAAACGTACATGAACGATTCTGACATTAAAAAAATGATGAGAATACACTTACAATTCTATACTTGATGAAATGAAGAGATAAATTACCAGAATTAGCTGAATTGGAATATGCTATCAACCAAGGAAAAAAGGCCAAAAAGTTTTAAATAAATCACCCCCTTTCCCAAAGGGCACAGAGTCAGACTCGTTTAGGGAGAAGTCCCTTCAAACCTGTTCTACTTAGACTACTCTTGGACACAGAGAAAGAAGGCAGGTGAGGCCCTTCCAGATGGCCCGGCCCCCAGCCGCCCCTGCCTTAGTAGCAGTTCCCCTGGGGCAGAGCCTGCCGTTGAGTGGGGTTCAGCCTGTTGTGTGGACAGGTCATCTTGCTATGCTATTCGGACCTAGCTGTTACCACCCTCATACCTTCTAGTTACCTATCTGTGGCTGATGTCAGCTGTACGTAGGCCAGTCAAGCCCACAGCGTTCATGCAAGTCATACTAATTAATCCTCTGGATGGCCGCCTTTATCTTCTTCACTAAGTTCATTGTTTTCTCCCATATCAGAGGAAGAATGCTCCTGTTCGCACCCTCTAAAGGGAAAGTGAGGAAACAGAGGCACAGGGAGATGTAGTTACCAGCCCAATCCTCACTAGGATGAAGTCAGGGATAAGGGAGTTGGGAGCTAATGGCAAAGGAGAGCCCATGTGACTTTTATCCTGGAGAAATTCAGGATGCCAGGAGTGGACGCCAGGGAACAGGTGTAAACCGGGGCTCTTGGTCATCCCAGATGGGATCTGTTGAGGGTCCAGAGAGAGGAGCTTCTTTCTTTTAGGAGGAGGGAGAGGGTTGTATCTTTTAGTGTTAAGCGTTGCTAAGAGTGGGTTCTAGGTGTTTTGGGAGCCCTAAGGACTTTTGGAGGCCAGATTCCGCTTAGATGCTGACCTGTTGGGCACAGCTCTGACACGAAGATCAGTGGGATGCTCCAGACCCCTGGCTGGACCTCCGCGCACATGGGCGCTCTGGTCTCTCTGAAAAAGGACACTCTGTAACTGATACAACTGGTAGGAGTTACCGCGGGAGCTGGGTTCGTCCTCCGGTGAATTCTCCTGGATACAGAGCGCGCTGTTTAAGGCTCCTTGGAGATAGCTGCTCTTAATACAGTTGACAGTGGGCTCAGCGCTCTATGGAGGCGAGCGCGGTATTTAACAAATTACCCAATAACTCTTGGGCTCCTAGAGGACCAGATTGTACCCAGAGCACCGAGTGGGGTTAAGAAGAGACAGACCAGCCGCCCACAGACTAATTCCTCCTACTGCAGGTCCTCTGTCCCGTTCCATTTCTCCCCACTTAGGCGTATTTCGGAGCGTCCCTTTAAAAAATCAGAAACCTACCGAAAATGCGCCTGAGGGAGGCGATATTGCCTATGAGCAAAAGCAGGTTTCGCACCAAGTCCCAGAGGCAAAGAAAGGTGATCTCTCTCTCCCCATCCAGGGCAATCGTAATGCCAGAGGCATCCCGTCCAACGCCCAGCAAGCAGCCCTGTGTGGCTCTGCTCTCCGGACCCCAGGACATCCCCACGCCCAGCCTCCCAGGCCCATTTTCCCAGCAGCTCCAGTCTTCCCGGGTCTCCACGCAACAATGAAGCGTGGGCGGCCCCAGCGGCCTCATTTGCATACCGCCGCGGCTTGGCCAATGGGCTGCGCAGGGGCTTTGGAACGCAGTGTTGCCATCAGCGTGTGCGCGTGTGTGCGAGTGTGACAGCGGCTGTGGCTGTGGCCGTGACCGTGGGAGGCTGGCCCGGCCGGAGCCCAGCCGCGCGGGGACCGGCCCCGGCGCCCGCTTCCCTAGCGTGTCGCGGCCGCGTGGCCCGGCAGAGCCCAGAGACCATCCAGCCCCGGCCGGGCGCCGTCGAGATGTCGGTGGCGGGGCTGAAGAAGCAGTTCCACAAAGCCAGCCAGGTAGGAAGGCACAGAGTCGAGAGGGAGGGGGACTAGGGAGCTTCGGGCCCTTCGAGGCTCCGGGGCCTTTGGGGCTCCGGCGCCCTTAGGGGCCTCTCTTAGGGCTCCATTTCTTCCCGCCTAGGCGGGCGCGGGGGTGGAGTGAGGGGCCGCCTGCTCTCTCCTCCGCTCCTTGGCGCCTCCTCCTTCCCAGCCCCCGGCCCCCAGCTCCACCCCGAGCCACTGTAATTCTGAGAGGTTCTGCGGAGGAAAGCACAGAGGTGGCGGGCCGCGGGGTCTCGGGCGCAGGAGAGAGAGTGGGCGTCCCGAGGCCTGGAGGCTCCGCTTGGTGCCTCTACTGAACCCGCGCCGGGAGGTGGACCACAGAGAGTGCGGTGCCGGCCGGGCCTCCCTCAAGTCCCCCACCTTTTGGTTGGGAGCCCCCGGGGCACGTCCTGCAGCTTGGGGGCGGCCGCGCGGGCGTCGGCGGATCCCGGGATGCTGTGTACTTGGCGCTCGGTTGGGCCCCGCAGCGCGCCCCGCAGCGCTTCCAGCGCGCGCCTCGAAATGGACCCCGCCCGACTGCGTCCGGCTCCCGGGCTGGGACGCTACACAGCCGTCCTTCCTCTCCCCACCGTCTTCCTGGTGTCGGCCCGGGGTTGGGCACCAGGCTCCTGCTCGCAAAGAGCCGCCAGTCTGGTAGGAGGCACTGAGACACACGTAAACAAATAGTGTTAGACACACCTCCACGCACAGGGGATGCCAGATAATACAGTAGGGGCATCAGGGAGAGCTTCCCGGAGGAAGAGTCGCGTCATTTGTGAATTAAGTATGAGGAGGAATTGTGGTAGGGGGTGTGGGTGGAAAGGATAGGCGTTCTAAGCGGAGGAAACAGGAAAACCCACAGGGCGGCATGGAGTTGGTGTGTGTGTGTGTGTGTGTGTGTGTGTGTGTGTGTGTGTGTCTGTTGACAAGAAAATTTGTATTCTAAGATTTCAGTTTCTTCCAGCTATGGCAGAGCTGACATTGTAAAATCTATCCCACACCTGCACTGCTGGACCTGTTCTACATATTTCATTCGGAATTCACATTTCAGATGAGGTCTCATCCTGCTTCTTCCACAAATTGGTCCCTGAAATGCAGCTGGAATTGGATGATTCTCTTCTGTCAGTCTCAGTGCTGTTCCCTCACTTGCATCCCTTCCATGAGGAAACTGGGTGGTGCTCAGTTTCCAGCTGGGGGCGCTGGGTGGACAGTGGTACTATTGGGGTGATAAGGAGTCCCAGATGAGGGGCCAATTAGGTGACCAGGGCGATGGTGGATTCACTGTGGGGTTTGGGCACTTTGAGAGGTTTGTGAGACATTCAGATGCCATTGGCCTGGGAGCCAGTGGGTGAGGCCAAGTTTGGAACTACAGAGTTTGGGGGGATTTCCAGCCTGAATGGAGATTTAAAAATGTAAGTGCAAATAAAAGTGAGAAAATGCACAGTGAGCTGCACATAGACTGAAGGGAGCACCAACATTTAGGGGCAACGTTTAGGCCAGGACTTGATAAACAGTAACCACTCAATAAATATTTATTAAATAAGTGAAACTTTTGGGGTGGAGGAGCACAGGAAGGAGAGAACTAGTACAACCCAGGAGAGAGGAGTGTCATGGAAACCTAGAGAGGTGGGCGCATTTAAAGGTGGGAACAGTCAGCAAGTGCTGCTGTGGGCTCAGTACTGAGGGGTGGGCAGCCTGGAGGCGAGTGCAGCTGTGGTCAGGGCAGTGTCAGCTTACTTGCTGGCTAGGCTTGCTATGCTAGCTTCCTTAGCACTGGCAAGGAACTAACCTCTTTTGAAAAATATTCTTTTATTGGATATGAACTTCATGGGAGCAAATCTCAGACATGAGCAAGACACAGCTCTTGGATGATTGAAATTGGTTTCTGACCACTAACCAGAGTGAATGGTTGAAATCCCAGGAAGTTATTGGCATTGGTGAAATAATATGCTAGTGATGAGGTCATTTAGTTTAACTACCCATAATCAGCCCATTAAAAAAGAAATGAGCAGAGGGTCTAATTTAGCCCTTTTTTGTGTGAGCTGAAATCCTTTGTGACTTAATCTGAAAAGAAAGACATCACAGATTTTCTCTGGGCTTTATTTTATGGTCAGAGTGCCCAATAGATACATTTTTGTCTGTTCTAGGGGTCTTTCTCAGAAATCTTGCAATATGACAGATTTGGTGGAGAAACTAGACCAGGCTTAATATAATAAGAGGGAGCACAATAAAAAAAATGCCAGATGTTCTTCTCAGACAACATTTTAACAGCAGTTTTTAATTCATGAAGTACTTTCCTAGGCAGGGGAAAGGGAGTCTGGATGATGTCAATGGCTTAATACTTCCCAGGGATCCAGGACTGGCTCTGCCACTGACTAGCTCTGTGACCTGGGGAACGTGACTTAACCCAGAAGCCATGTCTCTGTTCTAAAATTGATTGTGGTGATGATTGCACAACTTTGTGAATGTACTAAAAACCATTGAATTGTATACTTTAAGTTGTGAATTGTATGGTGTAAATTATATCTCAAGAAAATACATATCGGGCTTCCCTGGTGGCACAGTGGTTGAGAGTCCACCTGCCGATGCAGGGGACGTGGGTTCGTGCCCCGGTCCGGGAAGATCCCACATGCTGCGGAGCGGCTGGGCCCATGAGCCATGGCCGCTGAGCCTGCGCGTCCGGAGCCTGTGCTCCGCAATGGGAGAGGCCACAACAGTGAGAGGCCCGCGTACCACAGGAAAAAAAAAAAAAAAGAAAAAAGAAAAAAAAAGAAAATACATATCTATCTATATATGTATCTATATAATATATCCCAGTTCTGAAATTGTTAAGTAATTCACTTAAAGTATTTCAGAGAAAGACAAAGATTATAAAGTGGACCTTTTACAAATAAGGGTTCCAGTACCATGACAAATTGAGATGATTTTTCTCAATGACAGGCAAGGTAAAATAGCTTATAACTTCCTGGTTGCCTGTCCTTCTTCCTTGATACCTTACCTGTCTCTGCAGGAAAAGAAAAATCCCCTTACTTTACAGAGAACGAAGAATTGTAAACCCCAGGGATTCTGCATCATGTCGGCAACCTGTGGAGGCTTACAGGAAAGAGGAGGAAATCAAGTAAAATGAGAAGAGTACAAGTTGAGTTAATAACGAGATTTAATTAATCCTTTCCTTCAGCATTTGGGATTATAACCCAAGTGTCCCCAGATCGTAATTAAATACCTTTTTTCTCTTGAAAAGTTTTCTGTTTTTTAAAATGGTGTATTTTTTTAAAAATAAAACTTTATTTATTTATTTATTTTTGGCTGCATTGGGTCTTCGTTGCTGCATGTGGGCTTTCTCTAGCAGCAAGCGGGGGCTACTCTTCATTGCAGTGTGTGGGCTTCTCATTGCGGTGGCTTCTCTTCTTGTGGAGCATGGGCTGTAGGTGCTCGAGCTTCAGTAGTTGTGGCACACGGGCTCAGTAGTTGTGGTGCATGGGCTCTAGAGCGCAGGCTCAGTAGTTGTGGTGCATGGGCTTCATTGTTCCGCGGCATGTGGGATCTTCCCGGACCAGGGCTCTAACCCGTGTCTCCTGCATTGGCAGGTGGATTCTTAACCACTACGCCACCAGGCAAGTCCCTGAAAAGGGTTCTTAATCGAGCGGTTTACTTTTCTACTGGTAGGGATGCAGCTTGAGTTATTAGAGGTAAATACAAATAGCTTAGAGATGGCATTGTGGTTTCTTGTTAAGCATTGTGCCTGACCAATAAAAATATAACTTACAATAATGATATGTCACCACTCATTGATTTGTATTAATTATGTTTATTTCATCATAATTTTCTTGATAGCATTTATTGTTGGTGTAGGATGCTTAGGCCACATCTGTGCTTGCGCTGACCTGGACGCTATGCTAATAGCCAGATTTATTCCCTTTATGGACTTCTAGGAGCCTTACTCCCCATCCCATGAAAGCCTAGTTTTATTCTTTCCTCTTGTTCTTCTCTCCCCTAACTAACCAACTGGCAATGACACAAGATGGTGATTACACTTGTGGGCTTTATGTTAAATTAACTTCTTTTTGCCCTTATGTAGCAGTGCTCTTTCATGTGACCCAGGAACACAGTAGGGAATGGGGAGCCCCTAACAAAGTTTTTTTTTGTAACCTTCCCCCCTTCTCTTTTGATGCATTAATCAGAAAACTGATGAGTGGTCATAAGGGGCCAAGACATTCTCCCTGTAATGACTAAATGCACAGGCTGACGCTTTAGGGGTAAACACTTCAGAGAAGGATATTCTTTGCAAATTATGAGAATCTCTAGGGAGGCAGTGAATGTCTCTTGTTTCACTTTCTCATTAGAGATAAAGAAAAATGCACTTTGCAAAATCCATAATGATTAATTTTTTTTTACTTAGATGCATCAGAAAATGTATTAAGCTAAAACATGCTTGCTCCTTTCCACATAGACTGCTTGATAAATTAATCCATAAATCTATGTGTTATCCATATATTTTTAACTCCGGGTGCTAGAGTAGATGCTCAAACTAAATTAGTTTTAATTTTTTTAATATCTGAAGAACACAGTATAATCCAAGCATTTCTTACCACTGATGCCGTTTCTCTAAAGTAACTGTAATTGAGGCTATCACTTGGAATTTGATTAAAAATGCATTTAAAAGCAGGGATTTGTGTGTGTGTGTGTGT
Organism: Lipotes vexillifer; assembly: GCF_000442215.2. Lineage (NCBI taxonomy): Eukaryota > Metazoa > Chordata > Mammalia > Artiodactyla > Lipotidae > Lipotes > Lipotes vexillifer. Next base: position 964,858 of record NW_006798027.1, read on the forward strand.
ACTGTTCTTTTCAGATTCATTTTTCAACTTTGCTAACAAACTGACTATAAATTATATTTCCCAGCGTTAAGTGTGTGTGTGGGTGTATCATGTGTATTTGGGGGACGCTATCATTGGCATGCTTTACCGAGAAAATAAAACTGCTGATAAACAGAACTGATACACGATTTTATTTGGCTAAATAATAAGTGAATTTATTCTGGAGAGTCTACATCAGCCAAACGTGGATAGCTAGATTTTCTTTTTCACTAGAAACCTGGGAAAGTGTTGAGTTGGGGGGAAGGGGCTGGAGGAAGCACTGGGGATGATTGAGAAGGCATTGTTGCAGTTCTAACTATTGAGTTCTTCTGTGAGATGCCTTCCGGATGAGCTCTTCCCTTGCAATTCCCAGGGTCATCCCCACATGTTTTTACCACAGCACCAGCAGCAGTGACCTTCCTGAGCCCAGTGTTGTTCCTTCTGACTTTGTAATTCATTGGATGATGGTGTCTTTCCCACCGGCATTGGCTAAATCTTTCTCAAACACTGATGTCACCAAGTACTTTGCCTGATTGAATCATCCATCAGTGGTAGAAGCTGCTGCTATTTTAGGCTGGATGACTTGGGTACTCCCTACTTATGAACCTGATATCTGAGTCATATCTCCTCATCCACGTCTGTGTTCTTTCTTTCTTATGGGCCACAGTTCAGAAGTCTGGAGGGACCTGTCAGCTAATGTGTGGGTGCTCCTCTGTTTCTCCCAGTGTAACAAGGACAGGGTACACCTGGCTGGTCTCTGCACTCTGCTTTGAACCCTGTCTCCTCTCATTTTCTCAGGGATTTTGCTCCTGTTGCATCTCTCTTCTGCACTATATTTTCTTCTTTCCTTGATCATTTCCATCGGCATATGGAATGCTCTCTAGTAGTGTTGCAGGAAGGGTGACCCCTTCCAGGGCCCGAGAGTGGGCTCTTGTCTAACCCTCAGAAATGAATTGTTGGAGGAGACACACATGCTGACAAAGCTGGAGACTTTATTGGGAAGGGGCGCCCGGGCGGAGAGCAGAGGGTAAGAGAACCTGGGAGGACTGCTCTGCCACGTGGCTCACTATCTCGGGTTTTATTGTGATGGGGTTAGTTTCTGGGTTGTCTCTGGCCAATCATTCTGACTCAGGGTCCTTCCTGGTGGTGAGCGTATCGCTCAGCCAAGATAGATTCCAGTGAGGGGGATTCTGGGAGGTTGGTAGGACATATGTGTCTCCTCTCTCCTTTTGACCTTTCCTGAATTCTTCCAGTTGGTGGTGGCTTGTTAGTTCCATGTTCCTTACCAGGATCTCCTGTTGTAAGATAACTCGTGCAAGTGGTTACTATTGGGCCTGGCCAGGGTGGGTGGTTTCAGTCAGTGGTTCCCCTAACTATTGCCTATCTGATAAAACAGTATCGCCTATCTGATAAAAAAGAAAGGAAAAAAATCCTTCCTTGGTCCGAGATCCCGCTTCACCTCCATCCTATTTCTTCTCTCCCCTTCCCAGCAAAATGTACTGAGAAAGTTTTTTGTTGCTCCGTTTCTACTTTCTCATCTCCCATTCTCTTCTCAACCCATTCCAGTTGACTTTCCTCTCCATCTGTCTGAGACCACCTTACCTAGGTGGTGATTGATCTACCTCCAAGTTGCCAAATTGGATGGTCACTTCCCCGTCTGATTCTCAGCAGCCTTTGACCCAGCGGACCATTCTCTGCTTACAACTCCTTCCACACTTGTGTGGTTTTCCTCTGGCTTCAGTGCCTGTTCCCTCAGATCTCCTTTAATGGCTCCTTCTCGTCCCCTTGAAAACTTAAGACCTAGAGTGCCCCAGGGCTCTGGCTTGGAGTAATTCCCCTTTTTCTTAGCCTTGCACTCTGCCAAGGTGTTTTGTCCAGCCTCATGGGATTATACATGATCTATATGTTGATTGCTCTCTAAATTATATTTCTAGCCCAGACACTCCTTCTGAACACAGACCCATAACAAACTTATAAGTCTAACTGCCTACATCAACTCACCTCTTGGATATTTAAAAGGTTGTCCATTTCAAGATGTCCAAACCTGAACTCCTTACTTTTCATCACCCCAACCTGTTTTCCTGCTGGTGGTTTCTATTTCAGTCAATTGTTCAACTGCTCAAGTAAAATAAGACAAAAACAAGATTCATCTTTGATTTTTTTCTTTCTCTTATCTCTAATTCATCAGAAAGTACTTCCTTTTGGTTCTACTTTAAAAATGTATCCCTCATTCACTTTACCTCTTTCTGGTTCTGCTACTACTATCCTTGTTCTATCACCTCTTGCCTGCGTGGTTGCCGGAGCCTCCTCACCAATTTCCAGACCTTTCTTCCTACCAGGTACAATTCATTTACCCACAGTGACCTGAATGCTCTTCTAAAAATGTATCTCAGACTATGTCATTCTGTTAATGTAATGTAGACTGCTTACAAGTCTTCAGTGGCTTCCAGTTGCTTTTAGAATAAAAGCCCAACTTCCTCTTCTGGCCTGTGAAGCCTCACATAACTTGGCCTCTCCCTTCCCTCTCCTGCTGCTGTTCAGCCACACTGGCCTCTCTTTGTTCCTTTGATGTGCTAAGGTCTTCTTTTCGTTGGGCCTTTGCCAGAGCTGTTTCCTCAGCCTTGCATGCCTTTTCTCTAGATCTTTGCAAAGTGTTTCCTTATTGTCATTTAGATCATAGCACAGATTACAGGCCACTTTGCCAGAGAAGTCTTCCCCAACCACCCAATTCAAATAGGCGTATCACACTGCTCTCTATCACACTGCTTAACTTTTGAAAAACTGTATGATAAATATTTTGGTATTTTGATGACTGAGTTCAGTACAATTGGTTTCCTTTATAATCCCATGTACTTTTAAATTAAACTTTTTTATTTTGAGATAGTTGCAGATTCACATGCAATTGTGAGAAAGAATGCAGATACCTTATGCCCTTTGCCCAGATTTTTCCATCTTGCAAAAAACTATAGTACATGATCACAACCAGGATATTTACATTTACATTATCAAATATATGGATATGGTATATCTCTCCATGTATTTTGCTCTTTGATTTATTTCATCAGGATTTTGTAGTTTTTAGCATACATGTCCTGTACATGCTTTGTGAAATTTATACCTGTGACCTTGCTGAGCTCATTTATTTACACAATACAGAACAGATTCATCACCATAAGGATCATGAATGTTGCCCTCTTATGGCCTTGCCCACTCCTCTTCTGCCCCCACCCGCTCTGTAATGCCTGACAACCACTAATTTGTTCTCCTTTCTGTAATTTTGTCATTTCATAAGTGTTATATAAATGGAACCATATAGTCTGTAACCTTTTGGCTTGGATTTTTTATCTCAGCGTAATACTGTAGAAGTTCATCCAGGTTGTTGTATGTATCAATAGTTTGCTCCTTTTTTAAAAAATAAATTTATTTATTATTTTTAATTTTTGGCTGCGTTGGGTCATCGTTGCTGCACGCGGGCTTTCTCTAGTTGCGGTGAGTGGGAGCTACTCTTTGTTGCGGTGCACAGGCTTCTCATTGCGGTGGCTTCTCTTGTTGCGGAGCACGGGCTCTAGGCACGAGGGCTTCAGTAGTTGTGGTGTGCGGGCTCAGTAGTTGTGGCTCCTGGGCTCTAGAGCTCAGGCTCAGTAGTTGTGGCACACGGGCTTAGTTGCTCTGCGGCATGTGGGATCTTCCCAGACCAGGGCTCGAACCTGTGACCCCTGCATTGGCAGGTGGATTTTTAACCACTGTGCTACCAGGGAAGTCAACAGTTTTCTCCTTTTTATTACAGATATCGGTGTGTTTAACCATTTACCTGTTGAAGGACATCGGGATTGTTTCCAGTTTGGTTATTAGGAATAAAGTTGTTATAAATATTTATGTACAGGTTTTTATGTGAACATAACTTTGCATTTCTCTGGGTTGAATGCTTAGGAGTGCAGTTTTTAGATCACGTGGTAGTTACATGTTTAGTATTTTAGGAAACTTTCCCTCTTTTCTAGAGTGACTATCATTTTATATTCCTACCAGTAATGTATGAGGGTTCCAACTTTTCCACATCCTCTCCAGGATTTATTACTATTTTTTATTCTAGCCATTCTATTAGATGTATGGAGTTACGTCATTGTGTTTCACTTTGCATTTCACTAATTGCTAATGGTTTAACAACTCTTCATGTACTTATTTGCTTTCTGTATCTCCTCTTAGGTGAAATGTCTGTTCACATCTTTAGGCCATTTTTATTTTTTATTTTTTTTATTTTTATTTTTATTTTTTTTGTGGTACGCGGGCCTCTCACTGTTGTGGCCTCTCCCGTTGCGGAGCACAGGCTCCAGATGCACAGGCTCAGTGGCCATGGCTCACGGGACCAGCCGCTCCGTGGCATGTGGGATCTTCCTGGACCGGGGCACGAACCCGCGTCCCCTGCATCAGCAGTCGGACTCTCAACCACTGCGCTACCAGGGAAGCCCCTTTAGCCCATTTTTAAATTGGAATTTTTTTTTAACTGTTGACTTGTGAGAATTCTTTATAATATCCTAGAGTATCCTCCTTTGTTGGATGTATGGTTTGCAAATATTTTCTCCCAGTCTGTAGATTGTCTTTTCATCTTCTTTCACAGAGCAAAACTTTAAAATTTTGATGAAATGCAGTTTGAGAATTTCTCCTTTTATTGATCATGTTTATGGTATCTAAGAACTCTGCCTAGTCCAAGATCTTGAAGATTTTCTCCTATTTTTTTTCTAAAAGTTCTACAGTTTTGTGTTTTACATTTAAGCCTGTTGTCCATTTTGAGTTAATTTTTTATAGGGTATGACTTAGGTTGAAGGTCATTTTTTTTTTTTTTGGTTTATGAGTGTTCTTTTACCCCAGCACCATTTGTTGAAAAGGTTATCCCTCCTCCATTGAATTGCTTTTGAACCTTTGACAAAATCAGTTGGGCATACTTGTGTGGATCTATTCATGCCTTCTCGATCCTATTCCACTGATCTATCCCTTGGCCAATAGCACCCAGTCTTGACTGTCACTACATGATGTCTTGAAATCAGACTGATTCTTTCCACATTATTCTTCTTTCTCAAAATTGTTTTAGCTATTGTAGCTCCTCTGTCTTTCCATATAAATTTTAGAATAATCGTATCTATATCTACAAAAAATATTTCTGGAATTTTTATAGGAATTGCACTAAAACTGTGTATCAGTTTGGAGAGCATTGACATGACTCCTATGTTGAATCTTTAGCGTAGAAGTCCTATACATGCTTCATTAAATTTACACTTGTGAACTTGCTGAATTCATTTATTAGTTCTGGGAGGGATTTTTTTTGGGGGGGGGTGTTTGTTTTGTTTTGGTTTTTGGTATATTCCTTGGAAATTTTTTTGTGAACAATCATGTCACCTGTAAATAAGGACAGTTTTAGTACCTTCTTTACATTTTATATGCCGTTTATTTACTCTTTTTTTGGCCTATTTCACTGGCTAGAACTTCCGACATTATTTTGAATGAATGTTGACAGTGGAATCCTTGCCTTGTTCCCCACCCTTATGGAAAGGCTTTCAGTCTTTCACTATTAAGAGTAATATTAGCTATAAATCTTTCGTGGATGCTTTTTAACACGTTGAGGAAGTTCTCTAATTCTATTATTTCTGAGTGTTTTTTAAATCATGAATAGGTGTTGAATTTTGTCAAAAGCTTTTTCTACATCAGTTTATATGATTATGTGATTTTTTTTCTTCTTTAGCCTGTTAATGTGGTGGATTACATTAATTGATTTTTGAAAATTGAGCCAGTTGGGTGTCCTTAGAATAAAACCCACTTGATCATGGTGTATATTTCTTCTTATATATTGATGAATTAATTCTATTTGCTAATGTTTTGCCATGGATTTTTGTTTCTTTATTTTTGGGATATTGGTCTTTATTTTTTGTACTGTGTTGGTCTAGTTTTAGTATCAGGTAATACTACTTTAATAAAATGAATTGGGAAGTGCTTACTCTTCTTTTTTCTGGAAGAGATTATGTAAAATTGATGTTAATTCTTTTTTAGACATTTAGTAGAATTTTCCAGTGAAAACATCTGGGCTTGGAGATTTCTCATTTGGTAGTTTTGTTAGTTTGTGTGTTTTAAGGAATTGGTCCATTTCATTTAGGTTATCAGACTTATGTGTGGAGAGTTATTCATAGTATTCCCCTATTAATCGTTATCATCAGTTCCCTTATTACATGTGTATAGGGTCTCTTTGACTTTTGATATTGGTAATTTCATACCTTCTCCCTTTATCTTTGTCAGTCTTGCTAGAGGTTTGTCAGTTATATCGATCTTTTCAAAGAACCAGGTCATAATTTCATTTTCCCCAATGTTTTGCCATTTTCAATTTCATTGATTTCTGCTCTTATTTTATTATTTCCTTCCTTTTACTTGCTTGGGTTTATTTTGTTCTTTTTATAGGTTCTTGAGGGAAGCAGACTATTGATTGGACACCTTTTCTCTTTTCTAACGTATGCAGTGAATGCTATATATTTTCCTCTCAACACTGCTTTAGTTGTATTTCACTAATTTTGATATGTTGTATTTTAATTTTCATTCATTCAGTGTACATTTTGACTTCCCTTGAGACTTTTCTTTGATCCACGATTGTTTACAGTGTTTGTAATTTTTCCTGTTTAAACCTGTTTTTGATTTCTAGGTTGATCCCAATGTCATTAGAGAATACATTCTATATGATTTTGACTTTTAAAAATTTTGTGAGGTTTATTTTATGGCTCAAAATGTGGTCTATTTTGTTATATGTTCTGAAGGCACATGAAAATAGTGTGTATATGCTGTTGTTGGGTGGAGTATTCTGTAAATATTGATTAAATCCTATTGGTCAATAGTGTTGAATTCAATAAACTTACTGGTTTTCTGTCTAGTTCTTTTAATTGTTGAGAGAAGTCTCCAAATACAATTATCTATAATTATATCTATTGTCTATATTTTCTTTCATTGCTGTCATTGCTATATTTTCTTTTCATTGCTGTGAGTTTTACCATTGCATAATTTGCAGTTCAAGTGTTTGGTAAATACACATTTAGGGTTTCTACGTCTACTTGGTAGATTTACCCTTTTAAATTCATTATCATTTAATGTCCCTCTCTGTCTCTGCTAATTTTATGTGCCCTGAAGTCCACTTTATCTGATATTAATATAGCTAATCCTGCTTTCTTTTGGTTAATGTTTGCATGATATGTATTTTTTCATTCTTTTACTTTTAACCTGCATATATTGCTTTACTTGAAGTGAGTTTCTTGTGGACAGCATAGAGTTGGGTCATGGTAATTCACTCCACCAATATGTCTTTTAATTGGTGTTTTTAGACCATTTACATTTAATGTAATTATATGTTAGGGCTAAAGGCTACCTTTTTTTTGTTTGTTTGCTTTTTGTATCTTGTCTTTCTTCCTTGCCTTCTCGTGTGTTACTTGAATTTTTTTAGAATTCTATTTTGATTTATGTATAACATTTTTGAGTGTACAGGTTTCTCCCACTATCCAAAGTAGAGTGTTCCTATGAAACCTTTCATAAGCTGAAATGGAGTAAAGTAGAGATGCAATTACCTTAGCACACATCTTGCTAAGAGATGCATAAACTAAATTGAGATAAACTACATATGCTGACAGACACAGTTCAAAGCTCAGCTTGATATCGAGATGCTGAGTATAGTTCCCAGGGATTGAGCTTAGTGGTGCCACTCTTGCTGCTCTGGGTGTGTGCTGCCTCTATTACAGCTTGCTGCAAAACAAATGCTGAACACTTTTTTTGCATTTCTCCTTTTTTCATAAAAGTAAAAATCCTCTTCAGATTTCTTTCAATTAGTGAAAACAGGTAGTAATGTAGGTCTTTTGTAAAAGCAAAGTGGCATAAAGCAAACTTTTGAAAAGTAGGGGGATACCTGTATCTCTTTGAATAGCATTGTCGGTTGCTGCTCTAGGTATTACATTCTATATATGTAACTTACTGCAGTCTACTGGTGTTATCTTTTTACCAGTTCCAGTGAAGTTTAGAAAAGTTAGTTTTCTTTAGGCTCCATTATCTTCCCCCTTTTATAATATAACAGGGTTAAATATTTCTTCTATACACATTTAGAAACATGTCATACAGTGTTATAATTTGTGCTTTAACCATCAAACATAATTTAGAAAACTCAAAGAGGAGGAATGTATTCTGTTTACCCGTATTTTTGCTTACTGTGTTCTTTCTTCCTTTCCGATGTTTCAAGGTTTCTTCTTTTATGATTTCTTTTTGCTTAGAGAGCCTCCTTTAGCCCTTCTTTTAGGATAAGTCTGCTGGTGACAAATTTTCTTAGTTTTCCTTCACCTGAGAATGTCTTGATTTCACCTTCATTTCTGAATATAGGATTCTGGGTTGACAATTACTTTCTTTCAGTACTCCATAATTTCTGATGAGAAGTCTGCTGTCATTTGAATTGTTTTTCTTTTATAGGTTACATGCTGTTTCTCTCTCAGTGCTTTCAAGATTCTTTCTTTGTCTTTAGTTTTTAGAAGTTTGACTATGATGTGTCTTGGTGTGGATTTCTTTTGCCTTATGCTGTTTGGGGTTCATTTAGCTTCTTGAATCTGTAGGTTTATGTGTTTTGCCAAACTGGGGAAGTTTTCAGCCATTGTTTTTTCTAGTGCCTTTTCATCCCTGCCCTCTTTCTTCTCACCTTTTGGGCCTCTGATGATGTGAATGTTCGATTTTTTGTTATAGTCCCACATGTTCCTGAGCTCTGTTCTTTTTTTTTTTTTCCAGTTTATTTTCTCTCTGTTGTTAAGATGGGGTAATTTCTGTTGTTATTCTTTCCAGTTCACTGATTCTTTTGTCTCTTTCCTGAATTCTGTGTTTGAGTTGCAGGTTGAATTTTTTCATTTTGGTTATTGTATTTTGCAGTTCTATCATTTCTATTTAGTTCTTTTACCTTCTGTTTCTTTGCTGAGACTTTCTATTTTTTTCATTAGTTTTGAGCGTTTATAATTGCTTCTTGGCTCCTTTAAGATCTTTATCAGATGATTTTAATAGTTCTGTAATCTTGATGTTGACATCTGTTGATTGTCTTTTCTCACTCAGTTTGAGAGCTTCATGGTTCTTGGCATGATGGTTATTTTTTTTAATTGAAGTATAAATGACTTATGACACCATGTCCCAGGTGTACAACATAGTGATTTGTTATGTCTAAGTCGTACAAAATGATCACCATGATAAGTCTAGTTAGCATCTGTTACCATACAAAGTATTACAATCTTCTTGACTATGTTGCTCATGTTGTACATTTTATCCTTGAGACTCATTTATTTTGTAACTGGAAGTTTGTACCTCTTAATCTCCATCACCTATTTCATCATGCCCACATTCCTCTCCCCTCTGACAACCGCTCATTTGTTCTCTGTATGTTTGAGTCTGTTTCTGTTTTGTTACGTTTGTCCGTTTGTTTCATTTTTTAGATTCCACTTTTAACTGAAATCAGATGGTATTTGTCTTTCTTTGTGTGGCTTATTTCACTTAGCACAATACCCTTAAGGCCCATCCACGGTGTTGAAAATGGCGAGATTTCATTCTTTCTTATGGCTGAGTAATATTCTTGTGTGTGTGTGTGTGTGTGTGTGTGTGTGTGTGTATGTATATATATATATATACACCACATTTTCTTTATCTATTCATCTATTGATGAACACTTACATTGTTTCCATATATTGGCTATTGGAAATACTGCTGCAGTGAACATAGGAGTTCATTTTTTTTTTTAAATTAGTGTTTTATTGAAGAGGTGGTCTTTTCCTCTTTGTATATTCTTGACTCCTTTGTAGTAGATTAATTGACCATATAAGTTTGGGTTTATTTCTGGGCTCTATTCTGTTCCCTTGATCTATGTGTCTGCTTGTGTGCCAGTGCCATACTGTTTTGATGATTGTAGCCTTGTAGTATAGTTTGAAATCAGGGCGTGTGATACCTCCAAGTTTGTTCTTATTTCTCCAGATTGTTTTGGCTGTTCAGGGTCTTTTGTGTTTCCATACCTATTTTAGAATTGTTTGTTCTAGTTTTGTGAAAAATGCCATTGATATTTTGATAGGGTATTTTTACATTGAATCTGTAGATTCCCTTAATAATATTAATTCTTCCAATCTATGAGCACAGTATATTGTTTCCATTTGTTTGTGTCAACTTTAATTTTTTTCATCAACATCTTATAGTTTTCTTAGTACAAGTCTTTTACCTCCTTGGTTAGATTGATTCCTAGGTATTTTATTCTTTTTGATGCAATTACAAATGGGGTTGTTTTCTTAATTTCTCTTTCTGATAGCTCTTTGATGGTGTATAGAAACACAACAGATTTCTGTATATTAATTGTTTATCCTGCAACTTTACTGAATTCATTCATTCTTATAACTTTTGGTGGCAATTTTCTATATCCAGTATATGTCACTTGCAAACAGTGACAGTTTTACTTCTTCCTTTCCAATTTGGATTCCTTTTATTTCTTTTATTTGTCTGACTACAATTGCTAAGACTTCCAATAATATGTTGAATAACAGTGACGAGAATGGGCATCCTTGTCTTTTCTCTGATCTTAGAGGAAATGCTTTCATGTTTTTACTGTTGAGTGTGATGTTAGCTGTGGGCTTGTCATATACGGCCTTTATTATGTTGAGGTACATTCCCTCTATACAAATTTTGTTGAGAATTTTTATCATAAATGGATGTTGAATTTTGTCAAAAGCTTTTTCAATCCTTATTGAAATGATCATATGATTTTTATTCTTCAGTTTGATAATGTGATATATCACATTGGTTGATTTATGGATATTGAACTGTTTTTGCACCATTGGGATAAATCCCACTTGATCATGCTGTATGATCCTTCTAGTGTATTGTTGAATTTGGTTTGCTAATATTTTTTGAGGATTTTTGCATCCATGTTCATCAGGTATATTGGTCTGTTATTTTCTTTATTTTGTGGTGTCTTTTTATGGTTTAAGTATCAGGGTGATGGTGACCTTGTAGAATGAGTTTGGCAGTGTTCCTCCTCTTTCATTTTTTGGAATAGTTTGAGAAGGTTAGGTGTTAATTCTTTAAATGCTTGGTAGAATTCATCTGTGAAGTATTTTGGTCCTGAACTTTTGTTTGTTGGGAGTTTTTAAAATTACTGATTAAGTTGATTACTGGTGATTGGTCTGTTTGTATTTTTAATTTTTTCCTGATTCAGTCTGGGAGAGTCTATGTTTTTCCACTTCTTCTAGACTGTTCATTTTATTAGCATATAATTGTTTGTAGTAATCTCTAATAATCCTTTGTAGTTATACAGTGTTAGTTGTAATTTCTCCTTTTTCATTTATTATTTTATTTGTGCCCTTTCTCTTTTATTCTTGATGAGTCTGGCCAAAGGTTTATTAACTTTGTTTATATTTTCAAAGAACCAGCTCTTAGTTTCATTGATCTTTTCTATTTTATTAGCCTCTATTTCATTTATTTTTGCTCTAATCTTTATTATTTCTTTCCTTCTACTAGCTTTGGATTTTGCTTTTTCTTTTTGTGGTTCCTTTAGGTGCAAGGTTAGGTTGTTTATTTGAGATTTTTCCTGTTTCCTTAGGTGGGATTTTATCACTATAAACTTCCCTCTTAGAACTGCTTTTGCTGCATCCCACCAATTGTGAATCATTGTGTTTCCATTTTCATTGGTCTCCAAGTAGTTTTTACATTTCCTCTTTGATTTCTTCAGTGACCCATTGGTTGTTTAGTAGCATATTGTTTAGCCTCCATGTCTTTGTGTTTTTGCGGTTTTTCCCTCATAGTTGATTTAGTCTTATTGCATAGTGGTTGGAAAAAATGCTTGGTATGATTTCAGTCTTCTTAAATTCATTAAGACTTGTTTTGTGGCCTAGCATGTGATCTGTCCTGGAGAATATTTCACGTGCACTTGAAAAGAGTGTGTTTTATGCTGTATTTGGATGGAATGTTCTATATATCTTTATGTTCATCTAGTCTAATGTGTCATTTAAGAGCAGTGTTTCCTTATTGATTTTCTGTCTGGATGATCTGTCCATTGATGTAAGTGGGTTGTTAAAGTCCCCTACTATTATTGTGTTACTATCAATTTCTCCTTTTTTATTTGTTAATATTTGCTTTATGTATTTAGTTGCTTCTATGTTGGGGATACACACACACATACACACACACACACAAGTGTTATATCTTCTTGTTGAACTGATCCCTTTATCATTCTGTAATGTCCTTCTTTATCTCATGTTACAGTCTTTGTTTTAAAGTCTATTTTGGTCCAAGTATTTCTTCCCCAGCTTTCTTTTTTATTTCCCTTTGCATGGAGTAACTTTTTCTATCACTTCACTTTCAGGCTGTGTGTGTCTCTAGATCTGAAGTGAGTCTCTTGCAGGCAATATATATATGGGTTATATTTTTATATCCATTCAGCCACTCTATATCTTTTGATTGGAGCATTTAGTCTATTTACATTTAAAGAAATTATTGATTAGGTATGTACTTACTGCCATTTTGTTAATAGTTTTGTTTTTTTTGTAGTTCTTTTGTGTTCCTTTCTTCTTTGTTTGCTTTTTTTCCTTATGATTTGATAACTGTTCTGTTGTTATGTCTGGATTCCTTTCTCTTTTTTGTGTTTTTATTACAGATTTTTGGTTTGTGGTTACCCCAAGGTTCCTATATAAAAACATATATATATATATATATATATATATGTATATACATGATTATTTTAAGTCGGTGATCTCTTAAGTTTGAATGCATTCTAACAACCCTGCATTTTTACTCCCCCTTGCCCCACATTTAATATTTATGACTTCACATTTACATCTTGTTCATCTTTTACCTACTTATTGTGGATATAGATGATTTTACTACTTTTGTCTTTTAGCCTTCCTACTGTCTTTTAAAGTGGCTGATCTACTACCTTTATTGTATATTTGCCTTTACCATTGACATATTTCCTTTCATAATTTCCATATTTCTAGTTGTGGTCTTTTCTGCTTAGAGAAGTCCCTTTAACATTTCTTGTAAAGCCAGTTTAGTGATGCTGAACTCTTTTATCTTTTACTTGTCTGTAAAACTCTTGGTATCTCCTTCAAATCTGAGTGATAGCCTTGCCAGGTAGAGTATTCTTAGTTTTAGGTTTTTTCCTTTCATCACTTTAAATATATTATGCCACTCCCTTCTGGCTTGCAAAGTTTCTGCTACAAAGTAGCTGACAAGTGTTATGGGAGTTCCCTTTTATGTAACTTGTTGCTTTTCCTTGCTGCTTTTAAGATTCTCTCTGTCTTTAATTTTTTTTCCATTTTAATTATAATGTGTCTTGCTGTGGATCTCTTTGGGTTCCTCTTGTTCGGGACTCTTTGTGATTCCTGGACCTGGATGTCTGTTTCCTTTCCCAGGTTAGGGATGTTTTTCAGCTATTATCTCTTCAAATAAGTTGTCTGTCCCTTTCTCTCTCTCTTCTCCTTTTGGGACCCTTATAATGTGAATGTTAGTATGCTTAATATTGTCTCAGAGGTCTCTTAAACTATCCTCATTTAAAAAAAATTTGTTTTTTCTTTTCAGCTTGGGTTATTTCCACTATTCTGTCTGCCAGTTTGGTGATCTGCTCCTTTGTATCATTTCATCTGTTGATTATTTCTAGTATATTTTTAATTTCAGTTGTTGTATTCTTCAGCTTTGTTTGGTTCTTCTCTGTATTTTCCAGCTCTTTGTTAAACTTCTCACTGTGCTCATCCATTCTCCTCCCAAGTTCACTGGGCATCTTTATGATCATCACCTTGAACGCTTTATTGGGTAGATTGCTTATCTCCACTTCACTTAGTTCTTCGGGGGTTTTATCTTGTTTCTTCATTTGGAACATATTCCTCTGTCACCTCATTTTGCCTAACTATTTTTATTTCTATGTATTAGGTAGGTTGGTTATTTTTCCTGATCCAGAGAAATGGCCTTATGTAGGAGATGTCCTATGGGGCTCAGTAGCACACTCCCTTCTGGCCACCAAAGCTATATGCTCTAGCAGTGCCTTCTGTGTGGACTGAGTGGGCCCTTCTGTTGAGACAGGGCTGACTACTGTGGGTACACTTGTAGGTGGGACTGTCCCCTGGGCTGGTTGGCTTCCAGGCCCTGCCTCATGTGGATGCTGCTGGCCTGCCGGTAGGTGGGGCCAGGTCCTGGCATGGCTGGCTGAGGGTCCTGGGGGTCCCGGAGCTGGTACCAGCTGGCTGGTGGGTGGGTAAGCCCCAGTGCTAATAGGCTAGAAGGAGGGCTCCAACATGGTGCTTGCCAGCATCTCTGCCCCCAAAGGGAATCCTAGTTGCCTCCTGCTTCTCTGGGAGGCTCTCCAAGGTCAGAAAGTGGGTCTGACCCAGGCTCCTTTCAAATTATTACCTCTGCATTGGGTCTCAGGACATGTGAAATTTTGCATGAGCCATTTAAGAGTGGAGTCTGTTTCCTATAGCCCTGTGGCTCTTCTGTATGCAAACCAGTTGTTCTGGGGCTTGTATTCCCAGTGCAGGACCCCCAGGCTGGGGAACCCAATGTGGGGCTCAGACCCCTCACCCCTAGGGTAAAACCTTTGCAGTTATAATTGTCCTCCTGTTTGTGGGTTGCCTAGCTGGGGGTGTGAGTCTTGACTGTAGCATGTCTCTGCCCCTCCTACCTGTTTCACTGTGGCTCCTTCTTTACATCTTTAGTTGTGGAAAACCTTTTTTGATAGTCCTCAGGTCATTCTCATCCATAGTTGCTCTGTAAATAGTTGTAATTTTGGTGTGCCCGTGGGAGGAGGTGAGCTCAGCGTCTTCCTACTCCGCCATCTTGGCCATACTCTCATGACGGTAGGATTTTTTAAATTGAAACTCTGGCATTTTAGGTATTATTTTATGAGACTGGATCTTATTTAAATTGTCTGTTTTTACTGGCTTTCTTTCCCATTGCCTTGGCAAGGAAGGGTGGTGGCATTGCCTTGTTACTTCCGAGTGGGGGTAAACGTCCAAGTTTCTCACTTAGACTGTTGACATTCAGGGTTTGTGCCTCCTTATTGCTGTGTGGGAGTGGGAGTTCTGACACCTCAGTAGGCTTGCGCTGATACCTCTCTGGCTGGGATAGGTAGAAGTGCCTTGTAGCTGTTTCCCATGTGGCCTCAACTCACACCATGGGAGGGGGTGGCCTCATTACCACAGGGTGGTGGTAGAAGTCCTGATTCTCCACGAGGCCTCCTCTGATACACCCCAGGAAGGAGGGTGAGAGGGTGCCTTACTTGTGGGAGTGGAGGTCCAGGCTCCCCCACATGTTGTCCACTGACGTTGAAGGTGTGAGCAGGGTGGAGCTTGTTGCTACCTGGTGGGGATGAAAGTACTGGCTTCCTACTTGACTTTCTCTGGCACCATCAAGGGGAAGAGAGAATTGCGGGGTCGGGGGTCACCTCATTATAACCTGGCAGAGGTGCAAGTTCCCCCATTCCACTCATCCTTTGCTAGGGTGGATGGGGGTAGGGGTCACAGTTCTTTCTGTGGCGTTTGGAATAGAGCTGGAGTAGAGCGAGTATTATCTAAACACTTCTGTCTTGCTAGACTGCTCCTTGCATGATCCTTTGGCTGGAGAGAGCAGGCCTTTATTGAGGTTACTTATTTATTTATTTTCCTGCATCTGTTGGTATTTCCAGGTTGCTGCTATTTCAGCTCCAAATCTTGGATGTATGAGGGAAAAAGAAAGCTCAGAAAGCTCACCACTGTGTCATTTCTTGGGCCCTGAGGTGCCTACTCAGTGTGCCTCCTTCTTTCCACCTATTACGGCCTTCTTGGGTTTGTGTTATATATAATGCCCAGGATTTTGGTTGTAGTTAGTGGGAGGAATAGAGAAAAGTATATGTACTCCATCTTCCCTGAAGCAGAAGTCCTTTGAGTTACCCAGATAAAATCCCTTCTTAGCAGGTATGACTGTCTGGTCATTTCTTGTCCTGGTTGTCCCTTATGGAATCCTAAGCCGTTTGAACACTGCATGGAACCATCTGCTAATGTTGAATGAACATTCAGCAAGTTGTCAGGATTGGAACCTGGATGGCTGCTTCTGTTGAACTCCAACGTGTTGTCTGCCTGGATGCTCTTGATTTGGGGAGAGAAATGTGCAAAATCCAGATGTTTTAAATGAAGTTTCCTAGTTTTGAAATATTGGCAATTAATTTAAAATTTTAAAAACCTCTGCAGGCCAAAAGAAACATGTGTGATGAATTAACATGGTCCCTTGCCATATGGTTGGTGACTTTTTTTTAAACGTCTTAGACTAGCACATATTGCTGAAACGGTTCATAGGCAGGTTGACATCTCCTCCGGTTTGAATAGTAGAAGGATGATTCCTGGTCGCCTGTGGTGTTGCCAGTACTTGCTAAGGAGATAAATATGGTTTCTATAGAGACAGCTCTTGGCTTTTCGCCTGGGACTGTTCCTGGAAACCTTGTTGGAAGGCAGATTGGATGGAAGCGAGTTGAGCATTCGCCCATGTGCTGTTGTGTTAGGCTCTCTTCGAAGGAGCTTGGCCAGCGTAATGTGGGAACTGTGGAATGATCAGGTGTGAGGGCAGAGAGCTGTCTAGTCATGATACAAATTCAACAGTGCTGAGTGGGCAGAGCAGTAGAAGGCAGGCTTTGAAGTGAGTGGGCAGCCTCACACGACTGTGGGAACATGGGCAAGAAATGAGGGGGAGTGAGCCCTTTGCTCATAGTGACCTATTCGGGACTATTTTGAGAAGAGGATGCAAGAATAGGTAGTTTCTAGAATAGTCTAGAGCTCTTCCCTGGTGCTCTCATTGAGCCTTCAGACCTCATAAGTAAAAGTTATGTATCTTAAGACAGAATTTGATAAATTTTATGCAACTCGTAAAATCTGCTTAACAAAGGTTAAACAACATCCTTGAATTTTATTTATCCTGGATCCCTGCTATTCAAATTGATGTCTTAGATCAAGTGCTTTTTCCAAGAAAGGACTGAATCGTTGTCTAAACCTCGTGGTCATGTCTCTTCAAGGGTTGAGTTCTCAATATGATGGCACGACATTCAGGACTAGGAGTAGTGTTAACAGCACGTAATGCAGAAATTTCAGAGCGAAACGACCTATACGATTCCATAATTTGGCCATAAATAACAAAGACTTAGACCCTTGGGAGCTCAAAGCCCATAACTCACTTTTTTTTTGCGGTACGCGGGCCTCTCACTGTTGTGGCCTCTCCCGTTGCGGAGCACAGGCTCCAGACGCGCAGGCTCAGCGGCCATGGCTCACGGGCCCAGCCGCTCCGCGGCATGTGGGATCCTCCCAGACCGGGGCACGAACCCGCGTCCCCTGCATCGGCAGGCAGACTCTCAACCACTGCACCACCAGGGAAGCCCCCATAACTCACTTTTATTTTTCCTGATTTTCAGCGATGGATTTCTTTCCTGGGGGACAGTGGATGGAGGCCCAGGTTTATTTTGAAGGAGTAGAAGCGGGTGTAGGAGCAACTGAGAAAATAAAGGAATTTCTCGTCTTTTTTTCTTTTCCGCCTGAGTGGGCATTGTTAAATCAGGTATATTAAATGTACCTTTCATTCAACTCCATTCCACGATGTCTTGAAGCTGAACTTCCAGGAACTTCCAGCCTCTGTGGCTGTTGGTGGAAGGAACTGGGAAGTGCAGAGACTGGAGGCCTGTATTTGAACAGTGGTTATGCCAAAATAGGGGGGCTATGAGCCTCACCAGCTGGCTGTGGTGACTAATCGGGGGACCGGGGCCTCACTGTCAGGGGAGGTAGCAGGGAGTACTGGGAAGAGTAGCATCTGGGTTTGCGAAAACTAGGTTTCCCACGTTTGCCAAGAAGTGTGACTGGGAGAGCAACTTCACTCTCCTTGGCGTTGGTTTCCTCATCTCTAAACGGCAATAATGAAACCAATATTAAAGGTTCTTCATGGGCGTTTCCATTTATCGAACATTTTTAGTTTGTACAGACTATAAGGAGGAACTTACAGGTATGTAATCTTCACAGCCACCTGCTCAAGTAGTGGCTATTTTCACCGCTTTAACAAATGAGAAAAGATGAACAGCCCTTGAAAAGTGTCTGGACCTAATTCCTCCCTGTGTCCCAGTGTTTGGCCTGAAGTCTCATTCAGAAGTGTTATCAAATGAGAGGAGGCCCAGAGACGTAAAGGGATGGCCTCAAGGTCACAGAGCTTTCTCATCTTAGAGTGAGGGCTTGACCTCAGCAATTATGAAGGCCCCTCCATTTGTTGTGCCTTCCTGTGTGATGAACGTGATTGCTCAAGAATGAATTAACTGGGACTTCCCTGGTTAAGACTTCGCCTTCCACACCCAATGCAGGAGGTGCGGGTTCGATCCCTGGTCAGGGAGCTAAGATCCCACCTGCCTCGCAGCCAAAAAACCAAAACATAAAACAGAAGCAATATTGTAACAAAATTCAGTAAAGACAAAAAAGAACTAAAGTGACATATATACACTACCCAAATGATTCCTAAGCACTATGGAGGTAGAAATCATTTAAAAAAAAAAAAAGAATGAATTAACTAATGCAGAGTCTGATAAATTAATTCCTCTGTGGAATAAAGAGAAAAGGTATGCAATATTTTTGTTTGCCATCATAATTACTTTAAAAAGATAGCTGGTTAAAATGCAATATTAAATCACATTTGAATCTGTTTGTTTATATGTATTTTATTGTGTGTACCAAGTGTCCAGGAACTACCTAAGGAACATGTAGGACGTATCCAGTGAATGTCTGATACAGCAGTGTATGCTGCCTGCTGCTTTGGCTGTTGGCCACTGTCTCCCACTTACTTGCACATGCTTGACAGTGTGCATAAGATCGGCGTGTTTTCCTTGCTTGCTTTTCTCTCCCTGTTCCCTGCCTGTTCTTGGCTTTGAAGCTGACATCCATTTTGCCCCGACAATTATTGTAGATCAGCAGCCCGTGCCACCCATCTCTCCTGGAATCTACCATCATTTCTTGCTTCTTGGCTATTTCTTATTTCAGTTTCTCCTCTCTTCTTCATTCCTCCCAGCCTCAACATGCAGTCAGTAAGTCCTGTGTAGATTCTACCTCCTAAATATTTCTCCCATTCACCCCATCCTCTCCATCCCCACCACATTCCCCTGTTCCACGGGGGCTTATGGCTCTTGCCTAAGTGAACACCGTACCTGGTTGCCACTAGTATAAATTTGACTTTGTCATTCCCCTTCCAGGCCTTGCCATGGAGTCCCTGCAGGCGTAGGGCAGACTCTCAGTTCTTTAAGTTGGTGTGTGATGGTTTCAGCTCTTTCTAGCAACGCTCAACCTCCGTTCTCCAGCAGCTTTGGGCTCATTCTGTCCTTTGCCTGTTCTGTTACTTCTGCCTGGAAAATTCTTCCCCATCTTCAGAGCCTGGAGAACTCTAGTTCACCCATCAGCTTCCTTTTATTCTTCCTCCTTCTTCTGCAAAGCTATTGCTTGCCATCACTGCTCCCTGAACCCTGGGTGTACACACATCAATAATGTCACCTTTGTTGTATTGAAATCGTTTTGGTTACTTTTTAGGCCCTTCCACCAGACATTGCAAGCTGCTTCTCACATAGAAGTCTACGTTTTTATTAAAAATTTTAAAGGTAATTTAGTTTTAATTTATTTTCATCAGTTTTTCATCATGATCCAGATATTTTTAAATGCAATGAAAATTAACTTTCCATGATATGTCAGAGACTGGAACTAAAACAAAAAACTTTTCAGACTGCAAATGAGTTATACAAATGAAAATATCAAGTGGAGATCCAGTTATCAAAATGAAAGCACTTGACATATTAAAAGTTAACAATGATTTGTTTAGAACACATAAAAAGTCAGTTTGCTACAGTTGTTGGATTTTAAAGAACTGTTGCAGAGGTTTGAAGAAAATAGATTTATTAACTTAAAAAGAACTTGAAACAAGTATTCAAAAGAAATTTGTGCCTTTATTAGAATGGCGTTAGGCTTCAAAAATGACCAGTTAAATGATTAATTTTTTAAATAAGATATGACACTATAGAACTGCAATACTGGGCCAACAGTCCTGTTTTTACCGCAAGAAACAGAATGAGAGTTAAACAGAAAGCACTAGCAGGTATCAGTTAATCTAAGATAATAGCTTCTTAGTTCCAAAAGCACTTGCAAAGAAAAACATTGGGGGGCACATGGTATGGAGGCACTTCCTAATAACTGGAATCCCATGAGTGTGTGTGTCTATGCCATGTGTCATAGGCTACTCTTTGAATTTGTCCTTTACTTGGTCACTTTTTCCCTCAAATACTAGTTTTCCTGTGACTTTTTCCCTCAAAGGATTGAAAAGTATGAAATACAAGCAAGCTCTTGCATCTTACACTTAGAAGTGTTCAATTCAAGCGTTATGTATATTTATCGGTACATTTATAGTGTACCGATAAACCCCATCAAATCTTGGCTAATTCAATAATATAGAACCTATCAGGGCACAGAAAGAACGAACACCTGCTTCTTTTTGTTACACATACGATTCAAATACTGAATCTGAAGAAAAACATTTAATCATTTTGGCTCTCCTTTACATTCCCATGCTGATAAACTTACTAAAATATTCCTGTGTAATTGAGTGTGGTCCTATTATTTCAAGTCAAGTTTAAAATCTCAAAACCAGCCATCCAGGCAAAAAAGGCAATCAGAAAGATGATTTCTTCCTCATCTCCCTAACCCCAATAACTACGAAGTCAATTTTACATGATTCCAAACACTGAATAGTGATGACAAATGCTAAGCCCAGTTTCTTCGTAATCCTTTCTGGTGTGGCATACGTGGTAGAATTCAGGTGTGGAAGCCAGCATGGATCCTCCAAACCAAATTGCCTGTGACTGCATTTTGGGTGTAATGACTTGTACATTGAAGGTTTTCATGTCAGTCTACCACCACCCAGTTCCTCACTTAATTTCAGCCTGGCATCTATAGTTCTTTTCAAATCTCTTTGCAAGTGATGTCCGATGTCCCTGAACATGGTTGAGCCTCCAGAGAGGACAATATTCTTGTAGAGAGGACATCTGACATCAGTAGGACAGTTGTGAATTACTTTATCTACAACTTCTGAGATAGGTTGAGTAAAACCTGGATTAGCAAACTCTAGATGAAAAAAATTTCAGGTCCCAAGAATTTCTCAATAACGAACACTAATGGAAAATTCTTTCTTTGAGATAGCACTGATTCCAGTATACTGTTTAATCCACTTTGCTCCATCTGTGTCATACTTGTTCAATTCTTTCACTAAATCTGGGCAGGCATAACTATAGTTTAAAGTTTCCTTTAAAGTTTCCAAAGACTGCTCTGAAGGATTCTTCTCCATCTCTCAGCAGTTGCTGAATAAAATATGTTCTTTTTCATCCTGTGTTTGGAATGTGCTTAACACAGCTGCCAGTCACATACCCTTCAGCCACAGGGGTGGCATGGGTGACACTGTTTCCACTGTCTATCAACATATTGTTTTCCTACTTGTCTTGAGGTCCAGGATGCAGCTAAGGCAAGAATGGCCTGTGCAGAAATGTACGCGCCTAGAACATTATTTCAGCAGTATATTCCCTGTTTTCTGGAGTATTCATTGGAGGTTCAGTCCAAAAAAATGGTCTTCAGGTTCTGCTCTTAAATGTTTAAAGATCACTTGATCCATAAACCTTTTCATCAAGTCCCATTCTTCAGCAATGCCACGGCAGATTGGCCACTGTTTTGCATATGAAGGTTTTTCTGTTGCTTCATCAGCAGTGAAGAAGTCTAGGTCATCAACACCTTTCATCACCCTCCTTTCAGCTTTCTCATCCTTTTTTTTTGCTGACTCCTTAATAGCAATACCCTGTACCATAGTCCAGCACACAGGCCAGCAGCCATCCACCGTCTTCCTTGTCACCTGCTGCTGCTGCTGCAACTGTCTGTTTGGTGCTGACTGGGGCCAGGGTTGAGCAGCGGGAGATAGAAGCTATCTGACCATCCACAGCTGGCCACTCTGTTTGTCATGGGGTGAGGGATGGAGACGGGAAGCAGAAGCAGAGTCTGGCTTGGTCAGTGGCTACCACTTCTACAACCCAGGCAGGTAGGCTGCCCTGGAAGTCTTTAGAAGTGCTTGTTGAGTGACTGAATGACTGTTTATGCTTACATTCTCTTCTCATGAATTCAGGCTTACAACTTTTATAGAAATTGGAGGTTTCCAAACTCCTAATAGCTGAATCATTGGGGTGTTGTACCAAAATTAAAATATTCTTTTGTATTAGTTTGATGTTTGCCTCTGGCCTCTACTTTGTTTTGAGCTTTGACTTTCATAGATTAGGAGTCGGGACTTCTTCACATCCAGGAAATGTTATCTTCATATCCAGGAAAAATGTTTTTTAGTCAATCAACTAATCATTCCATGAGTATAATCATAATGCTAATTAGCTGCATTTGGTAGAAGTGCTGGGTACTGTGCAAAGTATTTTTAGAGACAGCATCTCATTTCATCTCCTTGATACCTCTGCCAAGAAGGTACTAACCTATAATGGAAAAGAATGTGAAAAAGAATACACACACACACACACACACACACACATCTGAATCACTTTGCTGTACACCTGAAGCTAACACAACATTGTAGATTAACTATACCTCAATTAAAACAATGATTATTGGAAAAAAAAGAAGGTGCTAGTCTTATTTCTCCTTTTACAAGGGAGGAAATTAGGCTTGGCAAGGTTAAGTAAAACTTGCTCAAGGTCATACAGCTGGCAAGTGGTCTTGAAAGGACTCAAGGACAGGCCTTGAGTGATTCCAAGACAAATGCAGTACAGTACTTGTCACCATTGCATGAGATAAATCCGGTGCTACCCTCCAGTCTCTTCCTCATGATTTTCAATCTTCGAATAAATCCAAGGTGTCTTTATCATTCATTTGAACCATATGTTACCTATTTAGCCTATATTAAATAGAAGCTCTAAATCAGGAGTTGGCAAACTGGCCTGTGGGTCAAATATAGCCCATTACCTATTTTCTTTTTTTTTTTTGGTACAACCTGTGAGCTAAGAATGATTTTTACATTTTTTAATGGCTGAAAAAAATCAAAAGAATTCTGATATTCTAATAATTACATATGATTAAAATTTCAGTGTCCATAAATAAAGTTTTATTGGAACACGCACCCAGGCTCATTTTCGTGCATGCTGTCTATGGCGTAAAGCAGAATTGAATAGTTATGACAAAAGACAATATAGAGCACAAAGCCTGTAATATTGCTCTCTGGTCCTTTACAGAAAACATTTGCCAACCTCTGCTCTGAGCTGTAAGTCTAGGGAATTTATGTATGCTGGTGTGCAACATTTCTGCAGCCCTGGACAGAACACTAAAAACGTTTTGTCTGCATCTGCAATTGGGTTGTGTGTTTTTTGGAGGATCTCCAATCACTTAACAATTCTGATTCATCCTGGTGACCTGGGAAGGGACTCGCTGTGGAATACATTCTTACTTTGTAATTCAGGAGACTTGCATACCCCAAAGTCACTTCTGGTAATGCCTCACCGTCTGGCACACACCAACGAACTCCTCTATCCAGAGTTTACAGTGCTGGTGAGGAATGGCCTTGATGTGTTTACTCCGATGGGAACATAGTGTTTTCTGTTTACAGGTTGTTAGGCATTCTGCCATGTGCCGCATTGTAATTCCTCACCAGGGAAACAGTGCTTACTCCCCTCGCTGGGTTCCCTCCACTCCCATCATCATTCCCTTCTTGTTTTAATTATTCCGACTTGACTTTGCCTTCTCCTTTGCTTCTTTTTGAAAGAGTCCCAATTTGCTTTTCGTGCCAGTTCTCTACTTGCTTTTCCCAGGGCTCAAAAATGGTTCCTGAGGGTGATGTCATTTTCATGTTTATCTTTCCTCTCTAGCATGATTTTGATTAAATATGTATATTTTAATTGGTGAGCCGTGTTCTAAGGGAGTTGATCGTTGCAAGGTCCATGGCCAATTTCAGCCACAGTTAACCTGAGTCGATTTGTACAATAGCAGTGGAATGTTTTGGCTCCTATTGCAGCAGGAGTGGATCATATATGTTGTGTAGGCTTTTCAGAAACTTCATGCAGGAATTATGTGAAGCAGATGGTACCCTTTTGAGTTGCCAAACATGCGTATTTTAAAGAAATGTGGTATATCTATTCTCCTTGGTAGATTTAGATGGGGGTTCTTTGGGAATGGAAATCAGCTGAAATTGCCATAATTGAAAAATTCTAGGAAGCTTATCATCAAAATAAGGAGTGTAATATCAGAAGACCAGCGTAGATTAAGGAACAAATATTATTGGATTTATTTAATTTACTTCTCCAAGGACGAAAAACCCTGTAGTCTCCGTGATATGTCTTTTCTTTGATAAGGCTATTGATTCGTTCATTGAGATCTCCTGAGGGCATTTGGGGCAGTGAGAAAAGGTGGGTACGAGGCAGGAGAGATTGCATGGGACCAGAGAGCGAGGGCCAAGCCATTTAGCCAAAAGCTAATGGGATGGGGTGACGTCCCTCTGAGGAGACAGGACCTGGGACAACTTGCAGGTTAAGGAAGGGGCAGAGCATTGGGAGGACTGCTGCTGGGTTTCTTCTGAGCAGGTAGGAGATCTCCATCAGTCGTAGTTACCTCTAAGCATTGACCAAGCAGGGTTTGCAGAGGAGGAAGCTGGGTCTCTCCGCAGGTAAGATGAAGAGCATGATGGAATCCAGGAGCCCCACCCAGGTAGGAAGGAGAATGTAGCCGGCTTGGCTCTCTGCACTGGCACTTGCTGGGGAAATGCTTCTTTTTTTTTAAAAAAAAAAAAACCTGAGTAGGGCTTCCCTGGTGGCGCAGTGGTTGAGAGTCTGCCTGCCGAGGCAGGGGACGCGGGTTTGTGCCCCGGTCCGGGAGGATCCCACATGCCGCGGACCGGCTGGGCCCATGAGCCATGGCCGCTGAGCCTGCGCGTCCAGAGCCTGTGCTCCGCAACGGGAGAGGCCACAGCAGTGAGAGGCCCCTATGCTTCCCAGCCCTTCATTGAAAGACGACCGCAAAGGTAAATAAATCTAGCAGAGCATAATGACCCTGGGGGAGGTACTCTGACTTAAACTTGAAAGCCTCTCCTCCTTATTAGCTGAATCACCTTCCTGAGCCTATTTCCTTACCATTAAAATGCAAATAATAATGGTATCTAACTCAAGCATGCTGTAAGGATTAAATGAGATAATAAATGTAAAGTGCTGTGCAGAGTGCCTAGTGCATATAATTGCTTAAACTTTTAAAAGTTTATTTTTTTAATTTATTTATGGCTGCATTGGGTCTTTGTTGCTGTGTGCAGGCTTTCTCTAGTTGCAATGAGCACGGCCTACTCTTTGTTGCAGTGCGCGGGCTTCTCATTGCGGTGGCTTCTCCTGTCGCAGAGCACGGGCTCTAGGTGTGCAGGCTTCAGTAGTTGTGGCACGTGGGCTCTGGAACACAGGCTCAGTAGTTGTGGCACATGGGCTTAGTTGCTCCATGGCATGCAGGATCTATCTTCCTGGACCAGGGCTCGAACCCATGTCCCCTGCATTGGCAGGTGGATGCTTAACCACTGTGCCACCAGGGATGTCCCTGGGGAAATGCTTCTTAGTGCCTCAGTCTTCTTACCTGTGAAATGGAGATAACTCTTCCTAGGGCTAATGTATTTATTTATTATTGTTTTTAACATCTTTATTGGAGTATAATTGCTTTACAATGTTGTGTTAGTTTCTGCTGTATAACAAAGTGAATCAGCTATATGTATACATATATCCCCATATCCCCTCCCTCTTGAGCCTCCCTCCCACTCTCCCTATCCCACCGCTCGAGGTGGTCACAAAGCATCGAGCTGATCTCTCTTTGCTATGCAGCAGCTTCCCACTACCCATACATTTTACATTTGGTAGTGTATATATGTTAGTGCTACTCTCTCACTTCGTCCCAGCTTACCCTTCCCCCCCACCCCCGTGTCCTCAAGTCCATTCTCTACCTCTGTGTCTTTATTCCTGTCCTGCCCCTAGCTTCATCAGAACCATGGGCTAATGTATTTATGAAGCTTACATAGTATCTGGCTCAATTCTAACTTGGAGGGTTGTGGTGAGGATAAGAAGTTACGTATCTAAAGTGCTTTGCACATAATATGGTTCAATAAATGGTGATTTTATTATAATAATCATTTAGAAGGGAGCTGTGTTACCTGTTGGTGAAGAGTTTGGGGTCAGAGTCAGGGAGACCTGGTTGGAGTCCCAGTGCAGCAGTGGTGTAATCTTAGGCAAGCCCCTTCCCTTCTGTAAACCTCAGTTTCCTCTTCTGTACAATGGGGAGAAAAACAGCTCCAACATGGTGGACTCAGAGGATTAAATGAGCTAATGCATTTGAAGTATTTAGCACAGGGCTCGGCATGTAATAAACATGCAATAAACACTAGCTGTTACGTTTTTCCGCTGGCCTCCTGCCTGGGACAGAAAATCAAACCCTGCTCCTTAAAGCAGAATTTGGCCAAGCTTCACCCTTATAAGGTCCGTATGTGAGAACCCACTATTGGGTCCCTGGGGAGCAGAAGCCCTGCTTGGGTGATGACTTGGGTCTCTCAATTCTCCCTCAACCCCTCCACAATGCTACATGTTTCCATACTGCATACATTAAGGTCTGCACTTAGTAATTTATGGTTTAAGGGCTGGGTGTGTATTTTCAAGATCCTCCAAAGATGAGCACATTTGGGATCAACACTGAAGGAACACCCTTGCTGCTTCACTTACAGTGGAGGTAGTATATTCTGGTGGTTAGAGTGTTTGGGGGTGGGGGGTAGTGTAGCTGGACTGTGTATATTGTTTCCTTGGTTTGAAGGTTCCCATAAGCAGACTTCGAAACACGGATTTGTGGGGAGGCAGCTTTTTGGTTGTTGTTGGTTTTTCTTTTTTTCTTTTTTTTTAACATCTTTATTGGAGTATAATTGCTTTTTTTTTACATCTTTATTGGAGTATAATTGCTTTTTTTTTTTTACATCTTTATTGGAGTATAATTGCTTTTTCTTTTTACATCTTTATTGGAGTATAATTGCTTTTATTTTTTTACATCTTTATTGGAGTATAATTGCTTTACAATGGTGTGTTAGTTTCTGCTTTATAACAAAGTGAATCAGTTATACATATACATCTCAGAGACAGCGTGGAAGCCACGTCAGAGTTATGCCAACCAGAGGCAGGAGGCTGGGGCGTTTATCTACCAGCTGCCCTGCCAGCATTGGCTGAGGGCTGCTCCTCAGAGTGCAGCACTAGCTACACATAGCTATTGAGCATTGGAAATGTGGCTAATGCGACTGTGATAGAATTCTAAAATGTTATTTAATTTTAATTCATTAAAATTAAAATTTAAATGGCCATATGTAGCTAGTGGGTATGGATTGGATAGTGCAGCCACCATGAAGTTAGACACCAAGTGTGTTTTGTTTGCTGCTGTGTTGCCAGCCCCAGATTCATGTAACAGGCACTTAATATTTGTGGAAATAATGAATGTAACTGGAGGAAATCTGTGGCAGGGTTTTCTTTAATTGCTTTGCCAGTGGTTCCTTTCCTCTTTGTGTGTCTTCCCAACCTTACGTAAGGCACTCTACCACCTTCATTAGTAACTACCACGAGTGCTCTTTTCGGGACATCTGTGGGACTTCCACCCTGTGGCCCTTTATTTATCCCCATTGTGTGTGCCAGTCTGACCAGTGAGTGAGGGATCCATCCATCCTTGCTTTAGGCATCCTTGCCTGCTTTATGTTTTTCAGAAATTTCTCAAAGCTGCTGCCAGGTAGATTGGAGTTGCCCCAATTTGCAGAGCGGATCTAGATGATTCCAAATTTTATAGTCCTTTGGTCATTCCAGTTGTTCCAGCACCATTTGTTGAAGAGACTATCTTTGCTCCATTGTACTGCCTTTGCTCCTTTGTCAAAGATCACTTGACCATGTTTATGGGAGTCTACTTGTGAGCTCTCTGTTCTGCTCCCTTGATCTATTTGTGTATTCTTTCACCAATATCGTGCTGACTTATTTAACTGTAGCTTTATAGTAAGCCTTACAGTCTGATAACCTCAGTCCTCCAACTTTGTTCTTCAGTATCAATCTTGGCTATTCTGCGTCTTTTGCCTCTCCATGTAAAACTTTAGAATCAGTTTGTCAATATCTACAAAATAACTTGCTGGGATTTTGATTGGGAGTTTTTTTACCTTTATTATGAAAAAATTTAAACATATAGAAAACTAAAGAGAAAAATACAGTTAATATCCCGACCCCATCACCTGCATCTCACAATTGTTAACATTTTGCCACCTTTGCTTCATATTCTTTTTTCCTGAAATACTTTAACAGACCTCATAACGTTTCATTCCCAAATACTTCAGTGTGCACATCTGAAAAATAAAGGCATTTTTCTCCTTAACTATGCTATCATTATCACACCTAACAATGATTCTTTATATCATTCAATGCCCAGCCTGTATGCAAACTTCCCTAATTATTCCCAAATGTCTTTGAGAAAGAGAGAGCTCTGGACCTTTCTTCATTTTATAAGGATACCAATCCTTATCCATCCTCCTTACCTAAATGTAATTACCTCCCAAAGACCCCACCTCCAAATAACCATCACATTGGGAGCTGGTGCTTCAACATATGGAATTTGGGCCTGGGGAGACACAAACATTCAGGACACAACAATACTGTGTACAGATATTTGAGTACCTTTTCAGTTCTTTTGGGTATATACCTGCGAGTGGAATTGCTTGGTCATTTTTAAATCTCTTATAATCTAGAAGAGTTCCCTTCACCTGATTTTTTTCTTTTTGTTCTTTTTTCTCTCATGACATCAGTTTGTTGAAATGACCAGTCTAGCTGTCCCACCTTTGGGCTGTGTCTAATCATGTCCTCATGCTGTTTTTCAGCACATTTCTCTCGGCCTCGAGTTTCCTATAATTGGGCTATGATGTTTTAATTTTCTCTGTGGTCTCTTCTTTACTCAGTTCATTCTGTTGGATACATTTGCCTCTTCTGTTTTGTACTTGGCCTATTTTGGAGGAAGGTGCCCTCATTTCCTATCACAGACCCAAAGCAGTTTTTACTCTTCCCTGCAGTAAAGTTATGTGCAAGAAGGTCTTTGCTCTTATTCCTCGAGGCACTATTTTTGTTCTCCTATGCTCCAAATTCTGGTCATAGGCCTCAGACTGTTGTGTTTCTATTTACTTACCCATGAATAAGCCTAGTGTTGGCTCCTGGATGTGATACACTGTTCACTCACAGGGCCCTCCCTGACCTCACTGACTGAGGCCAGCGGCTGAGCTGGTGTCTCCAATGGGACAGTTCTGGTGTGTCACACATCTCGGGCAGCTGTTTTTGGCTGACATAGCTTCTTTTTCCCCAACCGTCCATTTTCTGACAAGTGATAAAATGGACATTGGCCCTGCAGGGCCTGAGGCCACCTCTGATCAAACTTTCATTGCATGAAAATGTATACCTGCCTGCAGGCACTATTCCAGGGTCACCCAGGAATGCAGTTGGTCTGGTCATCTCTGCACCTTGCTGGGTTGCTCCCTAGAAGCTGTTGCTTCAGGATGGATGAGGCAAGAAAGTTATTGATGAGACATAGGGACTCGACTTCTTCAGAAAGGGGTTCCCAACAGTGGCAGGCTGGTTATGTGCTTTGGATTGAATCCCTTAGAGTTTTGTGGAGGAGCAGCCAGTGGAGTTAGGGTATTGATGAGGTCACTACTAGCCTATATGGTGCTCTTTGTGAATTAGAAAAAGGCACCTTTTCCTCAAGACCCTGACTTCCATGTGCGGGAACACTGTGGTGTTCTACATACTGAATTTGTTAGAGCCGGTCATGGGATTGCTACTTACTAGAAAACTGTATGGTAAGCACACAAATCTTCAATGTCTGTACGGAAAGGGTGTGTTCTCTGAACGATACACTCAGCTTCACACCGCAGCCACTTCTGGTTTGGGGGCTGATGTTCACTTGTCAGTGACTATATACCTGAATTCCTTCCCATCAGTGGAAGATCCTTCTGATTTTGGTATATGGTAAATGCACTCTTATCTTGTCCAGACCTGTTGCTATTTTTAGTTTTCATGGGGACTTTAGTGAGCATCTAGGCGCTGTTAGTTATCTGCCTCCCCTGACCCAGAAGACTGAAGTTGACTTTTTGGCAAAGATCCTGGCCAGTTCTGAAGCTATAATGCCGTGCACCGGGGTTGAATGCGGTGCCCTGAGAGTCCAGCATGGCTTGTGCTAGTGGATGGGATGCCTTGTAAAGAGCTGGTACGTTTCATGGCTTAACGGAATGCTTTGTTTCTTCTGATGGCATTCTCCAGGCAGGTGTTATATCTTGTATGACTCCCAGGAAATGCGGCTGGCTTCTGAGTGTGACTCTAGGAATCAGGCTTATTGGTGTACTTTCCCTAATTATGATGATAAATACCTACTTGAGAAGAAAATTCCAGCATCACAGTAAAGCTAAGGGAAAAAGGCTAAAACCACTTAATTTCCATTATCTAGGGTCAACTACCATTACCTCCATTTCTCCATCCCTTTTTCCACTTTCATCCAGTTTGCTTTTCCAGGATGTTTACTGCTTCCTTTGATGGGGATGAAGACTCTCCCTCGTGCCCCCGTAGTAGTAGCGTAGTAGTAGCTGTTCTATTACTCAGTCCTTAGCCAGTGTTTGATAGCCTAGGGGCAACTTTATGTTTTTGCAAACTGCATTATTCTTCCATAACTACAAACACAAGCTTCCTTTCATATTGAATGGTCCAGTAACCCTGGGGCACAACAGTTTTAGATTTCAATCTGCCACCGCTTGGTGATCTTGGGAAAGCCACTTAACCCCTATGGGCCTCCACTTCTATTTGAAATGAAGAGGCTGAACCAGCGTGCCCTTTCCAGGTGAAATCAAGCAGGGGAATTACGCCTATTTGAGAGAGAACAGCCTGTGGCACAGGTTTGTACCTGTTGTCAGTGGAGTCTAGTGGGAATTATCTAGAGATAAAGGAGATGGCTAGCTAGCTGGACAGGTAAGAGGGAACTGAACCTGTCTCCAGGGCCTGGGCATTTTTTGGCAGGCTGGGGGAACGGGGTCATCAGGGACAGAATTGTTTGGCCCGCAGAAGTCAGCTAAGACGTTGGGAAGAGACTGATGACCTTGTGTGAGAACTAACTTCAGAGAGAAGTCCGAAGTTGGGACCCTCAGGACATTGCCACGCTTGGATATTTGGCCTCCCCTTCTCCATGGGTCTAGGCTGCCTCCCTCCTGCTGTGCCCCATTAGTAGATGCTTTGTGATGGTTTGTTGTTGTTATTTTCTGAGGACCTTGATTAGCAAAGGCTTTGCTGTCTATACACTGCACTGTTCCAGGTGACTCTTAGATGCTGGTCACTGATGGATAAAGGCCAGAAGGACACTGGGAGTCATCGAAATGGCTCATCCTCTACGTGGAGAGGAAGCCACTCAGGTGGTCTCCTGGGGATAAGAGTGTTTTTTTTTCTGGTAAGTGCAGTGGGTAGAAAATGTCATTTATAGGTTTTGAAATATCCACCATAGGCAAAGTGAAGAGGGAGAGGGTGCTCTGACACCTGGTTCTTTGTCTCTGGTTCCTGGCACACAGCTCCCCAAATCCTCGGCACCTCCTAAGTGATGAGTGTCTTTTATATGCTAATGAGATTACTGTTGAGTCGGGGCGCCTAGATAGATTTAAGATGGGGACTGGTTACCAGAAAGAACAAGGCATGAATAGGGGGTTGAAACTTTTAGCCCTACCCCCTGACTTCCAGGGAGGGGAGAGGGAGTGGGGATTGAGTTAACCACCAATGGACAAAGATTTAATCCATAATGCCTACCTGATGACACCTCAGTAAAGACTCTTAAAAGAACAGGTTCAGAGAACTTTCCAGTTGGTGAACACATGGAGGTGGTGCGCCTGGAGAGGGCGTGGGAGCTCTTTGCTGCCCGCTTCACTTCCTTGCTCTGTGCATCTCTTGCATTTGGCTGTTCCTAAGTTGTATCTTTATAATAGACTATTAATGGTAAAGTGCTCTCCTGAGTTCTGTCGGCTTTTCTAGCAAATTATCAAACCTAAGGAGGAGATTGTGGGAATCCCCAACCTTGTAGCCAAGTGGGACAGACGTGTGGGTAACTGGAGACCCGATACTTGTGTCTGGTATCTGAAGTGAGGGCAGTCTTGTGGGATGGAGCCTTGAAACCTGTGGAGTCTGATGCCACCTCCAGGTACTTAGTGTCACGATTGAATTGTAGGACACTCAGTTGGTATGGGAGAATTAGGGAATTGGTTGTTGGGTGGAAGAAAAAGCCACGCATTTGATGTCAGAGTGTTTTGAGTAAAAACAGATCACTGTCCCTGATGCCTTTTTAAGAAGATGTATAGGCTGGGATATTGTGAGTCTGGGGTGACATTGAAGGAACTGGCATCACAGAGGACATAAAGAGAAACTCTTTCACACTGGAGCCTGGCAGCCTTCCTGAGCTCCAACGGTCAGTGTTTCTTGAATGAGTGAATTGACAACATGGACTCTGGTCTGGAGAAGGTTTGATGGAGGCAAGTAGAAATGACCTTTTGGATAATTAAACTACAATGAGGTTCTTTACCAGACATCAATTACTGAAGATTTTCAACTTGTCAGTATTGTATGAAGCATTCCTTTGGGCTAGATCATTCTCTGAATTTAATTTTAGCATTTCTTCAAGAGCCTTAGCCTCTTTCTTTAGCGTGGTTTCTATGTGCATTACAATGCAGTAAGGCAGACTTTTCTCATGAAATGGTGTAGGTAAGATTGCGAGGGTCTAAGCATCTCTTCGCTTTGGAATTTGTTGAAGCTTACAGTGTAAGCAGATTCACACATGCAGAATTCAAAGTCAGAGAGATACATGTGGTGCTTGCACTATTTTGGTATGGAAGTTGGTTTCAAAAGGAGGTTGGTATTTGAAAGGCACTCTGAGGAGTGGGAGAATAAATGACATCTTCGGGTGTGTGTTCTAAGTCTCAAGCAAACCCTCCTTGAAATTTTCCAGCGAGGCCTTTGGATGACTCAGAGCTTGACTTGTCTACTTCGTATTTGCTCAGCTTCCATAGCATTTGGAAGAAGTTGGCCTGCTTGGGAATATGCTGAATTAAGGAACATAGCCAACCAATGAAAGAGGAGGAAAATTTGTCTAAAGCTAGACAAACCTTTAGTTGTTAGAGACCCTTACTTCCTGATGTGATGCAATTGGAAGGTCATGGCGTCACTCATAGGTATTCTTGTTAAAAGATAGAATCGGGATCTGATCAGTCTCTAACTATTTAATTCACAGTAAACGTTGAAGATAGCGGAACATGTTAAATAACGCCAGGGGAATGTAATCCACCAAATCTACAATGCGGAAATTCTAGAGGACAGATGACACATTTCTTCAGTAAATAAAGGGCAAAGAACAAGACAGAGAAGGAAATGCAGATGAAAGAAACTTTTAGTGGACTGGAGCAGCTACAGTTGATACCCTCCTGGGAACTCTGGTGACCCTCTGCCCAAGGGCTTTCATTCTGTCTGTAGGATTACGCATGGCAAACAGAGCAGAGTGCCAGAGAATTTATGGCCTGGAGTGTTAATGCCCCTGGAAGCAGTCTTCAGCCAGTGATGGATGGGGAAGGTGGATAAATACCCAAGCTTCCTCCCCATCTCCCAGGGCTGGGGTAACGCTCAGGGGTGCCCCACACTGTCTCCCAGAGTTGTCCAGAGGAACCATGGCTCCATTTGTCCCCAGTGGTGTGTACCCTTTGTTGGCTTTCTTCCCTTCCCTGGCTCATTTTCCTATTCTTCCACTAGTTTTCCTGCTATAACCTCCCAAATAAACAGTTTGCCCTTAAATCCTTGCCTTGGAACCTGTTTCTGGGGGAAACCAAACTAAGACAGAGACAAATCAATCCAATGAACACGTGGGCCTTATTTGCTTCCCATCTCAAACAAACCATCTGTAAAGAGGCGTAAGTCTGTTGAGGAAATACGATCACCAAGAGGGTGTCAGATGGTATTAAGGAATTATTGTTAAGTATTTTTAGGTGTGAAAATTATTTCTGGTAATGTTGAAACAAATGAGGAGCACTTACTTCTTAGAGATACATACATACTCAATTATTTGCAAATGAAATTATATGATGTCTGGGATTTGCTTTAAAATAATCAACAGTGGGGGGCGGGGGGTGTACCAGGAGGGGGATACTAGTGAAATAAGATGGGCAAAATTTTCAACAATTGTTGAAGCTGGGTGATGGCTAACTGGCGGTTCATTACGACGTTCTGTCTACTTTTGTGATATGTTCAAAATTTTCCAAAATAAAAAGTTAAAAGAACACAAAAAGAAGCACTTGAACACCCTTATGGTTCCTTCTCCTCTGAGTCAAGATTCAGGATTCAGTTATCCTCTTCCCAGCCTTGGCACTGTGACACACCAGCTCTGTTTTGGATGGGTCCGCCGATAAGCGGACGAGTTCTTGGCACGTCTCCACACTGGCAGCCTTCCTTTTCCCACTGTGTCCCCCCATTCCCATAGCCAGACTCTGGCATCCCTCACTGCTTTACCTTGGAATCTTAAATTCTATCCTATCAGCTTCTGCTCTGAAACCAACTATTCCTCTGATCCTGTTGCATCTACTCTCCAGTTTGTAAGTGCCCTCCCTCTCCCAGTGTAGTCATACCCACAGGGTCTTGACTGTTATAGCCCAGAACTGCTGGAGTGGGCAGGATGGGAGGGGTGGGCCTGGAGACTGGGGGTCAGGCCAGGTTAGTGCTGTGGTCAGTAACTCTAGTGGGCTGTGGTGACTTTGGCCTTGGCGGTACTCCAGGGGTGTAATAGTGGTGGTAGGGAGCGGGAGAGGGAGAAGTGCCGCCATGGTTCTAAGAAGAGGAATGGAAACTCCCATCAGGGGAGGTTCCAACAAGGAAAGAGTTTAGTCCTCGGGGAGAGAGGGTTGGAGAAAGCTAGGGTAGTTGTCAGGGCATCAGCCAGATGGTCTGGACTTTTCCAGAGTGAAATCAGAGCATAATTGAGAAAGTGAGGCAGAAGCCCAATCTTGTATACGGAACACATGGGCCAGGTTTAGGCTGGGCCTACCGTCCGAGGCTGACGACAGATATTCCAGGCTGTGGGCCTCAAGTGGAACGGCAGCCTCCGCCCTGTGGGGCTGGTTTGTGATGCGCTTAGTCAGTGGAGCAGGGGGGGTGAGGGTGGCCAGGGAGAACCTGCCGGCTGAAGGTCTTTCATATTTGTCTTATTTAAGGAGAGGTCTCAGCTCTGTACAAACGTGGGACCTGGTTTTATTTTTGCCGATAAGTGCTCTCCACTGTGCGGGAGCAAATTCTACTTTCCTTCTGCACATTATGACCCTCAGGATACCTTGATTACAGCCAAAGCTTTCCTGCCAGTCTCCGTGTTTACAGCACCCTTCGTTTCTGAAACTGTGATCCAACCTGTTCCCTGCGGTGCGGCTGGGGCAGGCGGGATCCTGGCTGCTGGGGTGCAGGAGGGGCTGTGCTCAGGCTCTGAGGAATCTCTTCCCTCTCCTTCTTCTAGGGGTTTCTTCCCCTGGTGCTGGGTGCAAGAGGGACAGCTGCAGAGGCCGAGTTCTTCTGTGTCTCTGACCTGGAGGTGGTGTGTGTTGCGGGGAGGTCCTGGCCTTGCTCCGGTTCTGCTTGGGGTGAACAGCTTTGTCCTAGCCCCTCGACTGCGGAGGACCCCTTCCTCCAGAGTGAGCTGGGTCTTCTCCCTTTGGTGCCATCAGTGGTATAGAATCCTACCCTCTTCTCCTGGTGCTGTGTTCCTTACTTAGCCCTGATGCTCCTGGAAAGCCCCATGGCTCCTCTCCTGCTGTTCCCAGCCTTGCAGCTTCTTGTTGAGACGGGGAACTAACTGGAGTCCTCTTTCCCACCCTCTGAGGGCCAAGGAGAGCAGTGTTCCTTCTTTGAAGGCATCTCCAAATGTTGCAAGTGGTCCCCATGGAAGACCCCGTGACTTGGCTTTGGGGAAGGGAAAGCACCTGCATTGGTTTCCCATGAGAAGGGGAAGAAATAAGAAAAACAGCTAATACTTACATAGTGCAATTCTAAGCATGTTAAAGAACTTAACTGATTTAATCCCTGTAACAACCG
The DNA here is from genome assembly GCF_000442215.2 of Lipotes vexillifer. Lineage (NCBI taxonomy): Eukaryota > Metazoa > Chordata > Mammalia > Artiodactyla > Lipotidae > Lipotes > Lipotes vexillifer. The sequence continues at coordinate 1,001,099 of NW_006798027.1, forward strand.
TTTGGAGTAGGTATTATTATACCCCTTTTGTAGACGAGAAGTCTGAGGACCAGAGTGGATATATATTGCCCTAGGTCACATAGCTTACCAGTGGCAGATATGGGATTTGAACCCAACTCATCTGGCTTAGGTGTTGCATGTCCCTCTCACCCTGAAGGACCCTTTTCCCCACAAGGCCGGCTACCACCTTCCTCTCCTGCATCCTCTCCTATTGATTTGGGGAGTGTTCAGGTGGGAGGGAGAGCATTTGGCGCGGGTGGGGGGCAGGACCAGTGTTGGCATCTCTAAGAAAGTGCAGGGCAGTGGAAGCTTGTTCACAGGTGGAAGCTTGTTGGTCACTTTGAACGTGGGATATTATGAGTTTTGGGTCTTCAGTTTGGACCTTAGCTGTGATTCCAGGTCAGTAGGAAAGTTCCACTCAGCTTATTTCTTTTTTTTTTTTTTTTTTTTTTTCTGCCGTACGCGGGCCTCTCACTGATCTGGCCTCTCCCGTTGCGGAGCACAGGCTCCGGACGCGCAGGCTCAGCGGCCATGGCTCATGGGCCCAGCCGCTCCGTGGCATGTGGGATCTTCCCGGACCGGGGCACGAACCCGTGTCCCCTGCATCAGCAGGCGGACTCTCAACCACTGCGCCACCAGGGAAGCCCCACTCAGCTTATTTCTGATGTAGCTCAGCAGTGTTGGCAGGTCCTGCTCTTTTCCTGAAGGTTCGAATATCTTATGGCTTCTCTTCCTTTTCTGCCTGCCCGGATCGCGTGCAGGGCACAGCCCCTTTCTCACAGACCCCTGCAAATCCATCACTTCCTCGTCTTTCATATGTTTCTGGAGCAATCTGACATCTGTCTTCTCTCCTACCAGGGGCTGCCAGGAACTGCTGGAGAAGATCTTATAACTGTGCTGTTGTTACAAATGTATGGCTTTGGCTTCAGGAGAAGTCACTAATCATTTATCATGTCCCGGAATGGCTTCCTCTTCCACTGTTTGTGGTGGCTCTTCCAGAATCATTGCGACCCTGAGACCTCACGGCATCAATCCTAGCCTCTCCCCCACCATCTTCAACCTCTCCTTTACTGACTCTTAATCAGCGTTGCCTCTTCTGCAAATCCTTCCCATGGCTCTGTCTCCCTCAAGCCTCTCCCATCTCCCTCTTTCCTTCACCGCTAGACTTTTACAAAGCGTATCTCTACCCTTTGCCTCTACTTCCTTATCGCGTTATCCCCCTCCACCCAGTGTAATCTGCCTTTCTCTCATTCTCTCTCTGGAACTGTTCCAGTTAATTGAAGGTTACCCACGTCTTCTTAAAAGAATCCAACAGGCATTTCTGTCTTTATCTTGTTTGGCCACTTTGCCTTATTGTGCATTTTGACTCCCTCCTTCTCGAAGGCTTCTACTTCTGCCTTCTACTGTGGTTCCTGCCACACCACTTTGCTGGTGGAACTCTTAACTCTCTGACCACTCTATTTTATTTTCCGGCTTCTCTTTCTCTTTCCACGTCTTTAAAATCAGTGATCACTAGGAGTGATCAGTGATCACCTGGTCCTCTTTCTCCTTTCACTCTGTTCATATTCCGTGATCCCCCATCCACTCTCATGATCCATGGGACCTCCTATAGATAATTCCCAGATCTGTGTTTGTGCTTCCTGACATTTCTCTTGAGCTATTGACAGTTTTCCTAAACATCTGTATCTAGAAGCCCTACCACACATCTTAAATTTTTGTCCAAAATTGTACTTTTTTTCCCCACCCAAACCTTTTCATCACTCCAATTGCTAGAAACTGTAAAACCATCCTTCACCTTTGGGCAAAGAATTCTGGAGCTTGATTACCCAGGTTTCAGTCCTGCCTCCTCTCCTGAGTAGCTGGGTGAGCTTGAGCGAGTAATTTAACGTCCCTGTGTCTTGGTTTCCTCATTTGCAAAATGAGGACAATAAATGTAACCTGCCTTAAAGGATTGATGTGAAGATGAAATTGGATAGTAAAGGCAAAACTCTTGGCAAAGGGCTCAACACCCAGTAACTTCCACTAAACGACACGTTTTGATATTGTTGCCGTTATTCTATTCATCATTTGTTCAATACATTGAACAAATTTGTTGTTCAATTGATTGTCTTTAGTTACTTCCTTGGCACTGTGCTAGGCACACACTCCACAGCCACATCTCTCCAGGGCCCACATTCTGTAGATTTTACTTCCTGAATACTTTAAAACTTGTTAACTCTTCTCTGTACCCACCATCACTGTACACTGAGGGCATACATTGCTTATACACCCACCTTTTCTCCCCCTGCAGGCCATCTTCCATACCCTGCCAGAAGGATCTGCCTAAAACACAAATCTGATTATGTCATGCCCACTACCAAACGTAAAATAGATAGCTAGTGGGAAGCAGCCGCATAGCACAGGGAGATCAGCTCGGTGCTTTGTGACCACCTAGAGGGGTGGGATAGGGAGGGTGGGAGGGAGGGAGACGCAAGAGGGAAGAGATATGGGGACATATGTATATGTATAACTGATTCACTTTGTTATAAAGCAGAAATTAACACACCATTGTAAAGCAATTATCCTCCAATAAAGATTTAAAAAAAAAAAATCCTTCAGAGGCCCCTCAGGATAAACCTCTATTGGTTCCCGTTGCTGCCCGGCCCACCGCTCCCATACCTGTGTCTGCTGACCCAGCTCTAGCCATTCAGAACCACTTGCAGGTTCCACCCCGTGCCCTGTTGGCTTACCCCGGTGGGCCATGCGCATGCTCCTCTGTGCTCATGTATGCTTCCCTTCAGCCTCCCTCCACTGTCCACCTGCTGTTTTCCTTCTCTCAAAACTCTGTTGAAACATCACCTGCGGCTTTAGGAATTTTTGCCTGTTTCCTGCACAACCACCCTCCCCCCAGAATTGGTTGCTCCATTGTCAGTGTTCTTATAGCATTTTGTACTTACCTGGCCTATTGTGTCTTTCTTGTCCCTTTGGTTTTTGATTTCTGAGGGCTCAGAAAGAGAGATTTATGATTACCAGTACAGGCATACATCATTTTATTGTGCTTCGTAGGCATTGCATTTTCTACAAATTGAAGGTTTGTGGCAGCCCTGCACTGAGCGAGTCTATTGGAACCATTTTTTCAACAGCATTTGCTTACTTCATGTCTCTGTCACATTTTGATAATTTTAACAATATTTCAATATTTTTCATTATTATCATATTTGTTGTGGTGATCTGTGATGTTACTGTTGTACATCACATGAAACTATTGTTACTAATTGGGTGGGTTTTTTTTGCTTTGCATTTTTAAATTAAGATATGCACATTATTTTTTAGACAATACTATTGCACACTTAGTAGACTACAGTATAGTGCAAACATAACTTCTGTATGCACTGGGAAGCCAAAAAATTTGTGTGACTTGCTTTATTGTGATATGCTTTATTGCAGTGGTCTGGAACTGAACCTGCAATATTGCTGAGGTATGCCTGTATTTTATCCAATATCTAATTTATTAAAGTTATAAATGTAAAAACTAATTCTACTGTAAGCTTTTAAAAACAACTTGGAAATCTTGTAAATTTATTTGTAAATCTAGTAATATTTGTGTTAAAATGAAAAGCACTCATTTCACTTGCTCATTGAATAGTGCTAAATTTATAAATTTAACCAATTAAATCCCACAAACAATACCATTTGTATAGTCTGTTAATTAATTTCTCTTAAATATTTTAAAGTATAGTTACAGGTTCAATATGTATGATTCTCATAAGGCTTAAAAAGTAAATGAAACATATGCACATAAAAATGCCTGCAAAGGTTATTACTATCATTATACCTTATTACAATCATTATATTCAACACAGGGATTTATTTCTTTATTCCACACCCCAGATAAGGGACTGTGGCCACCTGCGGTCCCCTACAAAATATTGGGAACCAAAAGGTAGTCAAGCTCCAGGTAATTGGTTAGGGATTGGGACCTGGACTCAGAATGTGGGTCCTTCCTCCAGAGTGATTCTATCTGAGCTGGCATCCATTCAGTGGGCCCCCACTGGTAGCAAGTGGCTGCCATACCAGCAGTCAACAGGACTTCCATACCCCATTCCTTTCAGTGAGATCTTGTCTAATTTAATATGTCAATTTTTTCAGCAGACTGGCACCTTTTCCTGAAATAACACATCTTGCAAAATGTCAGGGACTTGCTAGGTTCCTGAATTCTGGTTCCATTGTCCAGGATTTTATCCAGATCTCCCCATTTAGTGCCCAAGCCCTGGTGTGTTGTATAATTGTTGTTTATTTGTTTGCTCTTAAACCCCTGTATACTGATGGGATTTCATATACTTGACTTGGGTCGCAGGACGACTAGTTAAAACACTAGTAATCATTTACTCAGGGTTATAATTAGTACAGTTCTCATTGTTTACCATTCTGTGGTCATTTTACTGACTATTAATCACTGAGTCTCCAGGCCTAGAGGAGTGTCTAGCACATGAACGAGGCACTCAATAAATATTTGTTTAGTGAATGACGCGTGTTTCCTTGAGTAGATTTGGATCTCTGTGAGGATTGGAATTGTCTTATTTATTTGCTGGGACCTAGCACAGACGGGAACTGGATTGTGATAGCCACTCATTATGTACATATGAATGAATGAATGAATGAGGCAGAAATTGCTGATAGTAATTGCTGAGTACATTAAAGCAATTGGACAGAGCTTTATTTCTTGAAAGGTCCTATATTGAACCCAAACCTGGAGCATCTACTGAGATTCTCCCTGCCACCTCCTTTTGAGCCTCTCCTCCCTGAGCACACAGCTGCCACTGTTGCTGCAACTTGCTGAGCTCTCAGGGCACGCTGGAGTTCAGAGGTGAAGCCCTGGGCTGACGTATCCTTTGGGCCCCACATGCCGAGTCCTATCAAGTGCTAAATCTCCCTCCACTTTTGGTTTTGGGTGGAACGCCACACAGTGGGCATAGGGCCTGGCTGTGGAGTGGCAGCTAAGGCCTAGATGGTGAAACCCAGAAGTGTTCTGTTGTCGGCTCCCTGTAGTAAACCTTAACCAATGGGAGACCATAGGAGGGAGCTGGGCAGATGGATTTCCCTTTCTTCCTCCCTTACATGGGCTACTCTGAGGTCCAGTTTGTTCTTGCAACTCTTTCTGAGAAAGTCCCAAGTACCAAGTGGACACACCTGCCAGGTGACCTGCTGTCTTCCTGGCTTCTTTTGAAAGTGTTAGCATGATCACATGCTTTATTGCGCACTCTTTAGTATCTTTCCTTGCCTCACTCCCTTTTTCTCCTCACCTTCACAGTCCTGGGCTTGTGCCTCTGGAATAAATTGTCAGCACTTTAATCCTTGCCTCAGGCTCTGCGTTCTAGAAGGCTAAGATCCTTTGGTAAAAGTTATAGTCATAAATTTTGGAATATTTTTCTTTGCCCTCTCTCTGTTCCTGAGATTTACAACTTTTTTGGGAGTGGTTTATGCTGTTCATGACCTTAAGAGTAGAGAATACTACCTTTTCTGCTTTGCAAATAGGTTCATCTGTACCGTTTTTCTAGATTCCACATATATGCGTTAATATATGGTATTTGTTTTTCTCTTTCCGGCTTACTTCACTCTGTATGACAGTGTCTAGGTCCATGCACATCTCTACAAATGACCCAATTGCATTCCTTTTAATAGCTGAGTAATATTCCATTGTATATATGTACCACATCTTCTTTATCCATTCACCTTTTTTTGTTGTTTCCACCTGATTTTTATTCAGTGTTCCAAAGTTATTGTTTGCTTATCAAAAACAGGCAGGAACTATTCAATTTTTTGAAAGCCACCAGCTTGTAACACTGTTTATGGCACAGTTAACAACTTTATGAAAGTAAATTGAATAAATTTGTCTAAAAAAACCCTGTGTTTTTACATTCTGTGAAACTTAACAGTAGAGGCATACCTTGCTTTATTGCACTTAGCAGATACTGTTTTTTGGTTGTTGTTGTTGTTTTTACAAATTAAAGGTTTGTGGCAGCCCTGTGTCAAGCAAGTCTACTGGTGCCATTTTTCCAACAGCATTTGTTCACTCTGTGTCTTGTGTCACATTTTGGTAATTCTGGCAATATTTCGAACTTTTAAAGTATTATTATATTTGTTATGGTGACCTGTGATCCGTGATCTTTAATGTTACTGTTGCTAGTGTTCTGAGGTGGCACAAACTGTGCCCATGTAAGACTGAACTTAATCAATAAATTTGTGTGTTCTGACTTCTCTACTGACCTGCTGTTACCCATCTCTCTCCCTCTCCTCTGGCCTCCATTACATAAAAGGGCAAGGTGAAGCAGCAAGTGCTGATGTGGAAGCTACAGCAAGTTCCCCGGAAGATCTAGCTAAGATAATAAATGAAGGTGGCTACACTAAACAACAGATCTTAAATGTAGATGAAACAGCCTTCTATTGGAAGAAGATGCCATCTAGGACTTTGATAGCTAGAGAGGAGAAGTCAATGCCTGGCTTATAAGCTTCAAAGGACAGGCTTTGTTAGGGGCTAATGCAGCTGGTGACTTTAAGTTGAAGCCAATGCTCATTCACCATTCTGGAAATCCTAGGGCCCTTAAGAATTATGCCAAATATACTCTGTGTTATAAATGAAACATCAAAGCCTAGATGATAGCACATCTGTTTACAACATTTTTTTTTTCCATTTTTTTAAATGTAAATTTATTTTTTTATTATTTTTATTTTTGGCTGCGTTGGGTCTTCGTTGCTGCACACGGGCTTTCTCTAGTTGCGGTGAGCGGGGGCTACTCTTCGTTGCGGTGTGCGGGCTTCTCATTGTGGTGGCTTCTCTTGTTGCATAGCACAGGCTCTAGGCGCACGGGCTTCAGTAGTTGTGGCATGCAGGCTCAGTAGTTGTGGCTCATAGGCTCTAGAGCGCAGGCTCAGTAGTTGTGGCGCATGGGCTTAGTTGCTCCGGGGCATGTGGGATCTTCCTGGACCAGGGCTCGAACCCGTGTCCCCTGCATAGGCAGGCGGATTCTTAACCACTGCACCACCAGGGAAGTCCCTGTTTACAACATTTTAAGCCCATTGAATATTTTAAGCCCACTGTTGAGACCTACTGCTTAGAAAAAAAGATTCTTTTCAAAATAGTACTGCTCATCGACAAGGTACATGGTCTCCCAAGAGCGCTGATGATGTACAAGATCCATGTTGTTTTCATGCCTGCTATTACAGCATCCATTCTGTAGCTCATGGATCAAGGAGTAATTTAGATTTTCGAGTCTCATTATTTAAGAAACACATTTTGAAAGGCTATAGCTGCCATCGATGGTGATTCCTCTGATGGATATGGTCAAAGTCATTTGAAAACCTTCTGGAAAGGACTCATCATTCTAGAGGCCATTAAGAATATTTGCGATTCATGGCAAGAGATAGAAATAAGAACATTAACAGGAATATGGAAAAAATGGATTCCATCCCTCATGAATGACTTTGAGGGGTTCAAGACTTCAGTGGAGGAAGTAACTGCAGATGTGGTGGAAATAGCAAGAGAACTAGAATTAGAAGTGGAGCCTGAAGATGGGACTGAATTGTTGACATTTCCTGATAAAACTTGAATGGATGAGGAGTTGCTTCTTATGGATGAGGGAAAAAAAAGGTTTCTTGAGATGGAAGCTACTCCTGATGACGATGCTGTGAAGATTGTTGACGTGACAACAAAAGATTAAATTTAGTTGATAAAGCAGTGGGAGGGTTTGAGAGGATTGACTCCAATTTTGAAAGAAGTTCTACTGTGGATAAAATGTTACCAAACAGCATTGCCTGCTACAGAGAAATTGTTCATGAAGGGAAGAGTCAGCTGATGTGGCAACTTCACTGTTGTCTTGTTTTAAGAAGTTGGCACAGCCTCCCAACCTTCAGCAACCACCACCCTGACCAGTCAGAAGTCATAAACATTGAGGCAGACCCTCCACCAGCAAAAAGATTACGACTTGCTGAAGGCTTGGATGATGATTAACATTTTTTGTTAATAAAGTATTTTTAAATTGATATGTATGTTGTTTTTTTAGACATAATGCTATTGCATACTTCGTACACTACAGTATAGTGTAAACATAGCTTTTGTATGTGCTGGAAAACAAAAAAAAATTGTGTGACTTTATTGTGATCATCACTTTATTGTGGTGGTCTTGAACTGAACTCACAATATCTCCAAGGTATGCCTGTATAAACAACCCAAATTATGAAGGCTGTATCTTAGGGTAAATTCCAATTTTAGATTTGTAAAGTGCATCATAAAAGTACTTTTTGCTCCAATATTTTTGTCTCCTCCTGACTTATAAAATTTTTTTAAAAAAATTTACTTTGCTTATTATGGTCCTTAATGGGAATGTAAAGGTGGAATTCAGAATGGGATTATTGATATCACGAGGAGAACAGACATTTGAAGGTCGATTTATTCATTTTCTTGTTTGGTTGCAAGATCTTAGTTACTTGTTCTAGACATATGAGAACCTATCTTGCATTTAAGACTTACCGGCCTCCTTTTGGACAGTTTGTAGGAGAGGAAAGAAACCTGATGATTCATTAGGAAAATAGGTATTTTATCAGTAATGTTAATTGCAGTTATTTCACATTCAGACAAATTTAATAGAGATCAGATTTCTCTCTAGGAATAATGTAAACTGATCTGGAGAATGACTTAAAGTCATCAGAAGATGTGGCTATGGTTTTAGACTGTGACAACTGTGTATCTAAATTACAGCCTTCTCTCTGAGGGTCTAATTTGGTGTTCAGGAATCACCTTCTCCGAGGAGGATGCGTTTTCCTCACCAGTGTGGAAATGGAAAGCAGAATTGCCGACCAAAGGTGTGGATCATTTACAGAGCATGATAATCACAAAAGAAACCTTTGGCACCTTCCTTGGGGCTGCCTCAGAGCTCCAGCAGTTCTGGTACCTAGAGTGAGTGAGGTCTGTAACAGTTACCACATTTCATGGAATGTGAGTGTAGATAGGAAACACCCAGTAGGAGACAGGGTGAGGCTGCTGCACTTAACTGCACCTACTTCCTGGATTCAGTTTTGTGTTGGTCCTAGTTCTCAGCACACCTGTCTCCCATACTACTCAGGAATAGAACTTAACATCTTATGTGTTTGTGTTTTATTCATTTCTAAGAACTTTGTTATATAGTTCGCACCCTTGTCAGCACTTGGTATTGTCAGACTTTCAGATTTTTTGCCCCTCTGGTAAATATGTAATAATAACTCATTGATGTTTTAATTTACGTTTCCTTGGAGACCAAGAGGTTGAACATTTAAATTTATTCATTGGCCACTTGAATTTCCTTTTTAGTGACATACCTGTTCAAGTACTGTGTCCATTTAAAAATATTTTTCTTTTTCTCATTTATTTGTGGCAGTTTTAAAATATATTCTGGGTACTGGCTCTTTGCTGTTATATGTTATGCACATATATTTTCCTACTCTCTGGCTTGTCTTTTTACTCTCTAATGACTGGATGGTGTCTTTTGACAAAAAGAAATTCTTTATTTTAATGTAATAGGGTTTATTTATTTATTTATTGTAGTCAGTTTTATTAGTCTTTCTTATCATGGTTTCTAATTTTGAAATCATGTTTAGAAAGGCTTCTAACTGAGACTGCACCAATATTCACCTACCTATGGTGGCTTCACTTATATCGTTTCATTTTTTAAATATTTAAAATATTTATGAGTTCATCAGGAATTTTTTTGAAGTTATAGTTACAGCAATTTAAAAAATTTTTCTCATTGTTATCAATATGGTTAGTGAGTTTACTAAATGATTTGGCTTCTTCCTACTGAACTTAAATGCTACCTGTAATGTAAAACTAGATCCTACGTATTGGTTCTATTTCTGAACCTTCTATTTTGTTCATTGCTCTTTCTATTGATTTGGACACTTTCTGTTTTTTACATTTTTATTTTCAAGACGGGTTTTAGGATCTCTTTGTCAGTTTACTCAAAATGTTGGCATAAGCATTGCTGTTGGGGTTGTGTTATGTAATTATCTGTGGAAAAACAGCTGGTTTAGGATTTTGAATCCTCCCACTTAACGAATTTATCATATCTTGCCATTTACTTTTGAATTCTTTTATGTCCATCAGTAAGTATTTTGTAGGTTTTATTTCAATATAGGTCTAACAAATTCTTCTTAAGTATTCAAAGTACTTAATGTTTTTTGCTGCTGGTGTGAATTGGCTCTTTTCTCCTGTGCGTTTTTTAATGTGTGGCTTTTCAAGCCCCTTCTCCTTCAGAGATCAAGGGCTTCTAGGAGTGGATGACAGGTGCGGAGTATCACAGCTCTGTTCTTACTTGTTTACGATAATAAGTTTTTTTTTAAAATTTATTTAATTTTGGCTGCACCGGGTCTTAGTTAGAGCACACAGGATCTTTAGTTGTGGCATGCTGACTTAGTTGTGGCACGCATGTGGGATCTAGTTCCCTGACCAGGGATCGAACCTGGGCCCCCTGCTTTAGGAGCACAGGGTCTTACCCACTGGACCACCAGGGAAGTCCCAACAGGTTTTATTTATATAAATAAATCTCCTGCTTAAAAATATGTAATTTTCCCGACTGGCTATTATTGAAATTTGAAAATCTATTTTTGTATATACTTATTTTCAACTAACAACCTTTACTGATATCTTTCATTGGTTTGAATTTCTTTTTAGTGATTCATCTCGGATCTTTTCAAGTATTCATTTGTTCATCTGAAACATATTTATTGAGTACATACTATATCCCAGACACTTTTCTAGGTGTTTGGGGTGTATCTGTGTACAAAACCGATAAGTATATTACATGGTAAGTTCAAAAGTGATAGGGACTTTGGAGAGAAAGAAAATGTAGAACAAAAGGAAGATGGGTTGGGGCAGTAGAGGTAGGGCATGGGGCAGTTGCAGTTTTAAATAGGATGGTCAGTGTACATCTCATTGAGAAGGTAACATTTAAGCAGACTTGGAGGCGAGGAAGTTGGCTGTGCAGATATCTGCTGGAAATGTGTGCTAGGCAGAGGGAACAGCCTGTGCAAAGGCCCTGGAGCAGGAGCCTGCCTGAGGTGTTTGAGTGCCAGGGAGGAGGGTGGCTGGAGCAGAATGAGCGAGGGGGAGAAGAAGGGTGATCAGGGAGGATGAGAGGCAGTTTCTGTGGGGCCTTGCTGCAAAGACTTCGGCTTTTACGTTGAGTGAAAAGAGGAGCCGCTGCAGGGTTCTGGAATATTGGAGGGGCAAGGTGCACTTAAATTTTAACAAGATCATTCTGGTTGCTCCTTTGAGAAGAGACTTCAGAGGGGCAAAGGTAGGAGCAGGAGACAGGCTATTGCAAAGTCACCTCTCCCAGCATCTTACTGGGGACTAAGCACTTTGTGAGCCTTTATGGGATGAATGTTTTTAAATACACACTGAGTGTTTTAGTATGCTTTTTAAAAGAATCACACATTTAAGAAATACACATTTTTTTTTTTTTTTTTAGGAAAGGGTGGGACAGAATATGAGGGCAGTGGAATAGTCTATGGAACAGGCCATTTTGCTCAAGCCTTGTCTTGGGTGAAGAAGACAGGAAAATAAAGGTTGACCTGCTTTGGAGGTGAAGAATGGGGAGGTATGCCCTACATGTACTAAGATTAGAATCCAAGGATATTGTTGGAGTAAAATTCCTCCCATGAACACTGTAGAGGGCCGGGGGATGGCAAGGACTATTATGATGATATTCATGTTTTGCTTCCAAATGATCACTATGGATTCTAGCTTTAAATTAGTTTATATTTTCTGCTGTCTCACTTCTTACTAGCTATTCATCCAGGAGATCAGAACTTCTCAGTAATTTGTTGCTCAAAAGTGGAGTAATTAATGAAGAATTTTGTTTTTAAGTTAAGACTTCTTATTTCAAATCCAGTTTTATTGGTATGATAAATGTTGGTTCCTGTTAAATTTAACAGGTTGGTCAGTGTTGGTTCCTGTTAAATTTAAGAACTATATTTACACTCTTAAGAAGATGGTTTAAACTTTTGGAGAAGAAGGAGTAAAGTTCTTTAAAGAATATGCTATTTTTATAATGCCTCCCTCATTATCCTGAAATATGAATAATTCAGGGATTTAACCCTAAAATAAGTAGAAACTATCCTTTGCTGTCTAAATGAGTTTGTCATCACTTTGGGGAGGTTCCTCCCCAGGCCCCGCCTCCCACCCCGAACTTCACAAAACCTATCTAAAATTACACTCTTGGAAAAAATTCAACCAAAAACCACTCGAAAATACTTGGTATGGAGGTTCACGTTTCTTTTATTTGGTCCTTTCACTATGGGCCCACACACTTTCTCCATCCTTATGGAGCACACCCAGTTCTAGGTTAGAAGTGAATACATTAATGTATGGGTTTGTGTTGAAGGAAAAACAGAAGAGAGTGTCATGGAAAGCTTAAGGATTTTTTTTTCTTATTTGATAATACAAAGTGCTTTTTGTTATTAATGCATGTGCAATCAGACAACTTCATCCAGAGTGCACAACGGTTCTGTAATATGGCTCTGCCTGGTGCAAAATAGCTCATTTTGTATAGAAATGCAGAATTGCTTCATGTAGATAGAATAGAAAGAATCTTTGCTTTATTCACATATGAATAAAACGTCTTTGTTCATGGAAAAGAAAAGTGCCTCTTATTGTTTAGAAGCTGTGTGAATTTTAAATTAAGCTGATGGCTCACTATATTTTATCTTTCAGGGAAAAAAAATTAGCTTTGCTTATACCAGTTTGGGCCCTAATGCCTCATCTGGTGGCATAAGTGAATTTTGCTTTGCACTTCGGTTATTATGTAAAAGACATCATGCTTGCCTCAGTCATCAGTGAATTACTTTAGCAAATTTTTATAATTTTAACCTAAACATTTTTGGGGTTTATATTATTTACATTCTCTTGTACCATGTAGGATTTGAAACAGTTTGCAAGAAATTTTAGATATAAAGTGTAAAAAAGAGTAATGAATCGTGATTAGGGAAAATATAAATAGCTGTGGTAAAGGCAAGGCTTGTGGACGTCTACGTGAATTTATTTACATGTAAAGACACAGGTAACAAGGTCTGTGGAGTTGCTATTGTTGATCCTCAGAGGTGTTGTTGGGCTTGCTGGCAGCCAAAGTGAAGAGGGAAGCAATCAGTTAATCCTTTCCCTGGCTCTGGGAAGGACTATTTAGAGCATGTCTGCCACCAGGCAGGAGTATGGCATTTAGGCTTTCCCCAAAGAAAACTGGCCAATCAGAAGAGCAGATTGAAGGAAAGGGATGCTGGTGGGCTCTGGCACCGCAGTGTCTGGGCCTTAGGCCTTGCTCTTGTAGAAGGCACCTCCTCTGCAGAGCTACCTGCAGGAGGACAGGTAGACATAGAGCTGGCAGGAGTGCCTGGTGTCCAGTCCCACCAGCTCTCCAGCTCCATGTGTGAACTACTGGCCTCCTTCGAAGTGTTCACTGGTCCTTAGCAAAGTGAGAAAAGTATAAGGACAAATAAGAGAACAATGTGAGTTTCTATCAAATCTGAATTTACCTGATTTCCAAGATTATGTTCTTCCTATAATTTTGGCATTGAAAGGTCCTTATTCAAATGAAACAGCAATAAAAAAGAAGTGCCCTTTCTAAGAAAATGAAAACTTGTAAACACTTTGTTAGATGGTAAAAATAATAAAATTAATAATAATATCATTATTATATTTTATATCTATTATTTTATTTGAATGTAACATATTTTGTAATATTCTATAATATAATTATGATTGGATAACTAATTTATGATAAATATTATATTTTATATTTTATTGTTATTATTACTACTACTGCCATTTTTGGTATTTACTGCCCATAAAATCCCAAAGTCTGGAGATGCCTATCCTCTTGGACTGTGAGCATCCCCACCAGCTGCTTAGTCTCTAGGGTCCCAGTGAAATGTCCCAGTTTGCTCCCCCAGTACTCCTTTCCCCTGCCCAACTCACGTTGGCTTCCGAGAAGCCACACTCCTGACCTTTCCCATCCCTCCTGGGATTTCCTCCTAGCACCCTGACCCTACAGGGCGGGTATGGCATGGCGCCCTAGTGTGGACAGCTGCAAGCTCGCAGGGGTCCAGGGTCAGAGGGGAGTTTGTCCCTTGGGCCAATGCTGGACCTAAGGGAGTCAGGCCCTTGGATGCACAATCACTTGGCATGCAGTTCTGCACATTATCAGTAAGACAGACTCACTGCGGTGGGAGTTTCCCATGGAAAAGCATGTGGTATAGGGGTCTTCAGATCTGCGTCCCATGAAGAGGTCTAGGATGGCTCTGACAGGTCCTCTCAAGGGGAATAAATGTCACCTGTCACTTCAGGGGACTTGGCCCATCCCTACTTCTCTGTCCATTAATGGGGATTAAAAAAAAAGAAAAAAAACTCTTCAGGTGCTTCCCTGGTGGTGCAGTGGTTGAGAGTCTGCCTGCCGATGCAGGGGACACGGGTTCGTGCCCCAGTCCGGGAAGATCCCACATACCGTGGAGCGGCTGGGCCCGTGAGCCATGGCCGCTGAGCCTGCACGTCCGGAGCCTGTGCTCCGCAACGGGAGAGTATCTTGGTGGGACTGTGGGTGAGGTAGCCTTTCTGGAACCCAGGTGCATTAACATTAGCTACATAGTATTGTAAGAAGTAGAGATATATAGTTTAGCTAACTAAAAAAAAAAAAAAAAAAAAAACCTTGAAAAAAGTGTGTTTAATTTTCTTAACTCTACATATGTTTATTTATTTAACATCTTATTGGAGTATAATTGCTTTACAGTGGTGTGTTAGTTTCTGCTGTATAACAAAGTGAATCAGCTATACATATATCCCCATATCTCCTCCATCTTGCGTCTCCCTCCCAGCCTCCCTCTCCCACCCCTCTAGGTGGTCACAAAGCACTGAGCTGATCTCCCTGTGCTATGCGGCTGCTTCCCACTAGCTATATGTTTTACATTTCGTAGTATGTATATGTCCATGCCACTCTCTCAGTTCGTCCCAGCTTATCCTTCCCCCTCCCCGTGCCCTCAAGTCCATTCTCTATGTCTGCATCTTTATTCCTGTCCTGCCCCTAGATTCTTCAGAACCATTTTTTAGATTCCATATATATGTGGTAGCATATGGTATTTGTTTTTCTCTTTCTGACTTACTTCACTCTGTATGACAGACCCTAGGTCCATCCACCTCACTACAAATAACTCAATTTCGTTTCTTTTTATGGCTGAGTAATATTCCATTGTATATAGGTGCCACATCTTTATCCATTCATCTGTCGATGGACACTTAGGTTGCTTCCATTCTACATGTCTGATATTAATCTAATCCTTGTCTTCTCTGAGATCCCAATAATTTTCATTTCTAAACTACTCCTAGGGTCAGAAATACCTAGTGGTACTTATGTTCCAAAGAGTTTGCTTTTGAGCAGTAGCCACAGCGTGGAAGCAGGAGCTCTTCTTCTTACTGGTGTCAGAAGATCTGTTCCTGGTTCTGTGGAAGCTGCTCACGTAAGGCTTTCCTGCAGCTTAGACTTAGAAAGCTTCTCTATCTTCCTGCTCTGTGAGGGAAGCCAAACGAGAGGCACCAACAGTGTAGTCAGACGCCAGCATCATCTCCCTGACCTTCACCCCTCCTCCTCTCTTCTTTCCTCCCCCTCCTTTCCTCCCTCCCTCCATCAGCCCATCCCCCTTCTCTTTCTCTCTCTGTCTGTCTCTTTCTGTCTTTCTCTCTCTCTCACACACACCCACCCCTCCCCCCACACACACAGAGTCACAATGTGATCAGCACTTTGTTTCCCCCCTTGGCCTGGCTGTCACCTCACTCCATCTCTCTCCCCACCAACTCCCTCCAGATAAGGTGTTATTCTGCAGAGAACACTTTAGAGAATCCTCATTAACTAGATAAAGGAGCAACTGGCAACATTTTTCCTGCCTTTCACATTTTTTTTTCTTGATAAATGTTGTTTTTAATGAATGGATGAAGTTTTTTTCCCTTTATTTAATATTTAATTTTTAAAAATATCTTTATTGGAGTATAATTGCTTTACAATGTTGTGTTAGTTTCTGCTCTACAACAAAGTGAATCAGCTATATGCACACATATATCCCCCTATCCACTCCCTCTTACGTCTCCCTCCCACCCTCCCTATCCCACCGCTCTAGGTAGTCACAAAGCACTGAGCTTATCTCCCTGTGCTATGCGGCTGCTTCACACTAGATATGTATTTTACATTTGGTAGTGTATATATGTCCATGCCACTCTCTCACTTCATCCCGGTTTCCCCTTCCTCCCTGTGTCCTCAAGTCCGTTCCCTACATCTGCGTCTTTATTCTGCTTTTCACTTTTTAAAAAGGTCATATCTCTTTTCCCTCTAAACGTTAGAGCAATTTGAAAACAATCCTTTAAAAACATGTCTACGTAGCATTGGTTCTCACGACAAATCCAAATACTCCTTTTCAGACAGGTTTCAGCCACTGTGTAATTACTTAATCAGAGTTCAAGTTGCACAACAGTTGTGCTTTCCTGTTGTGAATCTGTACTTCTCTACTGGATGCACTGGTGATGTCTTCCCCGCTCTGCCTTCTACTAGGGGTCCATTAACCACAGCTTAGAACTCGGAGGCATGGGGTTGGAAGGGTCTTTGAGAAATTGTATAATTGAGATAGAGCTAGGTCAAGGTTTTGAACATTAAACTTGCGGGGTGTTTGTTACTTGGTAAATGAAAAGGAAATTTGTTTTCTGAAAGATCATGACTCTGGAATAAAGTCATGATCAATCATGACTATGGAATAAAGACCATGGAATAACATGACATGGTGTCAGAGCTTTCATCATCTTATTCAACCCCCCTTTGAGCCCCAAACCCTCCACGGTTGAGCCACATTGGCAGTGTCACCTTTGTCCCTAGACAGGCTCAATATCTGCTTTTTGGTGCCTTGGCTTATGCTTTCCTTCATCTGGGAATACCCTTTCCCTTCCTCTTACCTCCTCCAAATGCTGTGAATTCTCCAAGGCAAAATTGTCATCCTACTTCCTTTATGATGCCTTTCCTACCTGTCCAGAGCACCTTCGTCATACTCTACTGTACACTTGACTTCACGCTACTCTGCTCTCTGTGGTTTACACATCTGTCATCCTCGACCATTGATGATTGATTCTACCTCCAGCCACTCTGCCCTCCCCAGGAGATCAAGGGGGTGGGATGGTAAGTTTCAACCCTCTACTCACTGGGTCTTTCTGGTGGCCAGCCCCATCCTGAGGCTACCTAGGGGCCCCACCCTAAGTCATCATCAGCATAGACTCAGGTGTGCTCAAAAGGGACTCCTAAAGAATGACAAAGGACACTCCTATCACTCGGGAAATTCCAAAGGTCTTAGGAGAGCTCTGTGTGGGAAACCAGGGATAAAAGCCATATGTATTTCTTTTTGGCTGCATTGGGTCTCTGTTGCTGCATGCCAGCTTTCTCTAGTTGCGGCAAGCGAGGGCTACTCTTCGTTGCAGTGCACGGGCTTCTCATTGCAGTGGCTTCTCTTGTTGTGGAGCACGGGCTCTAGGCGCACGGGCTTCAGTAGTTATGGTGCACGGGCTTAGTTGCTCCGTGGCATGTGGGATATTCCCAGACCAGGGCTCAAACCCATGCCCCCTGCATTGGCAGGTGGATTTTTAACCATTGCACTACCAGGGAAGTGCCTGTATTTCCTTTTCTTTTTCTTTCTTTCTCTATTTTTAACATCTTTATTGGAGTATAATCGCTTTACAATGTTGTGTTAGTTTCTGCTGTATAGCAAAGTGAATCAGCTCTATGTATACATATACATATATCCCCATATCCCCTCCCTCTTGCATCTCCCTCCCACCCCCCCTGTATTTCTTTTTATACCACAGTAATTTAGGATTCATTCACATAGAAACAAATTGCTTTTAGGTCAGGAGTTTGTGTGCCTCTTTTGAACCCTTGAACTTTAAGCAAAGGAGAAGTGCGTTCCTCCTGTTCACAACTGTGGTAGGTCAGGCTTCTGCTGCCTGAGTGTGGTAGGTCCGTGTGCTAAGGCTTGGAACCTGTGAATGTTACCTTATATGGCAAAGGGACTTTGCAGATGTGATTAAGTTAAGGATCTTGAGATGGGGGCATTACCTTGGATTACCTAATTGGGTCTGGTGTAATCACAAGGGTCCTTAATAAGACAGAGGCAGGACAGAAGAGAAGGCAAAGTGAAGGTGGATGTAAGAGATTGGAGGGGCTTCCCTGGTGGCACAGTGGTTGCGAGTCTGCCTGCCGATGCAGGGGACACGGGTTCGTGCCCCGGTCCGGGAGGATCCCACATGCCGCGGAGCGGCTGGGCCTGTGAGCCATGGCCGCTGAGCCTGCGTGTCCGGAGCCTGTGCTCTGCAATGGGAGAGGCCACAAGCCTGTGCTCCGCAACGGGAGAGGCCACAACAGTGAGAGGCCCACGTACGGCAAAAAGAGATTGGAGTGATGCAAGGAAGGGGTCAGGGGTCAGGTGCCAGGGGATGCAGGTGAAGATGACCTCCCGAAGCTAGAAAAGGCAAAGGCACGGATTCTCCCCTGGGGCCTCCAAAAGGAACCAGCCCTGTCGGCACCTTGATGGTAGCCCTGAAATACCAGTTTTAGACTTCTGACCTCCGGGACTGTAAGGAAATAAATCTTTGTTGTTTTAAGCCCCTACGTTTTTGGTAATGTTTTACAGCAGCAGTAGGAAACAAATGTACTGGGTGGGGACTTTCTGCGCTTGAGTTCATAATTAAGCAGTAGCAATGCCAAAGTATGAGCTACGGATGATTGTCACTAGCATTTCAAAGAATTGTCACCTGGCCCAAATAAACTGTTTTCACACTTTGCTTAGTTGCTGGTGCCTGATTTTGGTCCCTGGCTTTGATCATCTGTATGACAAATGGAATCGGAATGAATTCCAAAGGTAACAGGCAGAGTGCCTGACATACTTCACAGAGATGACATGGGTGGTTTGGAAAGCATTCTGCTTGAATGTTCCTGGCTGTAGGTTGCAAGCTGTGGTTTTGTCTTGGGGTGCAGGCAGGAGGGTGAGATGGAAGAATGGGAGCCAATTCCTAGGCAGGGTTTCTCAAATCTGTGTGAACTACGGACCCCTTTTTACAAGGGACTCCTTGTTTTGAGTTAAATCTAGTTTTATTATATTGTTACTTAAATATGGATGAACGTAAAAGTAAGTGTTAAAACTTATGCTTAGAGCTTTAAGACAAGTTATAAACTCCAAACTTATTTCAAATTAAGTGCAGATAAAACTACTAACCCAGTAAAATTCAAATTAACACCACTGAGTTAATGTCATGGATAATGTTCTTTTGCTTAATCTAAATTGACGTTCTCATGATTTCACACACACTTGTAAAGTTCTAGCACGTTATCTCTGTTTCAACTGAACTATGTTTAGTTCACTACGAAGATATTATGTTCAAAGCAGCATGTGCATCACAGTAATTAGTTGATTTATCAAGAACAGTTTTCAGACTCAAATGCAAAATATTCAATTGATTTCGTTTAGGTAAAAGTCAAAAGCAGACTGAGGTAAACCGTAGTATTTAATAATGTACACTTAGGGGTAAAAGTCAGGATAGTGACAACCGATGAGGGAAAGGAGGAGGTTGTGTTGGAAAGGGGTATGTGGGAGCTTCTGGTTTACTGGCAATGTTCAGTTTCATGACCTGGATATTGTTTCCTCAGTCTTTTTGTGTTTGTGTTTACTAATTTTTAAGGGTATAAAACATAAGCGTACAGATTGTTGGTTTATTTATAAACTGAACACTAGTATAATCCCATCAGGGACAAGAAATAGAACATTGCTAGCACCTCAGACATCCAGAACATTGTCCCCATGGAGCTTTCCAGAGTTATGTACTCCTCTCTCACCCTAAAAGTAATTACTATCCTACCTTTTGTAGCAATCACGTGTTGCTTTTATTTATAATTGTATAACCTAAATATCCCTAAATACAGTGGATTACTTTTACCTGTTTTTTTAAAAATAAATTTATTTAGTTATTATTTATTTTTGGCTGTGTTGGGTCTTCATTGCTGCTCGTGGCTTTCTCTAATTGTGGCGAGTGGGGACACGTTGTTCCGTGTAGCTGTAGTTCATTCATTTTTATTGTGGTATAGAATACCTAATTTATTCATCCATTCTCCTGTTGGTGGACTTCTGGGTTGTTTTTAGTTTTCTGGCTGTTACTGATAATGCTGCTATGAATGGCTGGATCATATGGTGTACGTTACTAAATAATGGCAAACTGTTTTCCAAAATGATTTTCCCTGGTGGTTTTCATTTTAATTTGTATTTCCCTGATTTTGAGGTTGAGCGCCTTTTTATATGTTTACTGGCCATTTGGCTTTCCTCTTCCGTGAAGGGTCTGCTCAACTATTTTGCCAATTTTTCTATTGGATTTCCTGTATCTTTCTTATTGATTTATAGGATATATATTCATTCTGTATATAAGCCTTTTTCAGTTGTATGTCAATATTATTTATTATTGTGAACATCTTCTTCACTGTCCTAATAGTGTCTGTTGATGAATGGAATTTCTTCATTTTAATGTAGTCAAATTTATCTATTTTTTTCTCTATGGTAAATGCTTTTGTGTGTTCTGTTTAAGACATTCCAGATTTTGAAGCTGTTCTTTATTTCATCTTCTAAATCTTGATAGTTTTTGTTTTCACATTCAGTGATGTATACTAAGAACTATAGAGCAGGGGTCCCCAACTCCCGGGCCACAGACTGGTACCGGTCCGTAGCCTGCTAGGGACCGGGCCGCACAGCAGGAGGTGAGCGGCGGGCGAGCGAGTGAAGCTTCCTCTGCTGCTCCCCATCGCTCGCATTACAGCCTGAACCATCCCCCCCAACCCCTAGTCCATGGAAAAATTGGCTTCCACAAAACCGGTTCCTGTTGCCAAAAAGGTTGGGGACCACTGCTGTAGAGGGTCTAAAATTTTCCCCTACTTGCAAGCTAACAAGCTAGCCTGTTCAGTTTCATGAATGCTGCAAAAGATACAAGGTTTTTGGGTCTGAGACAAATGACTTTATTACTCACAAGAAATAGCAGTAGCCAGAGTAGCAGAATTTTCTTGTGCGGCTCCCAAGTCCAAAGTCCCCCAGGACAGATGTGAAAAGGGCTGGGTAACTCCTGTACATGAAGTAGATTGTGTTATAGGAGAGGAACCCTGAGCCTAGGGAAACTGAACCTTTTATTAAGGGCAGACCTCAGAACCTGAACCTTTTATTAAAGGTCTGCCTGACCTTTGCTCCACAGGGAGATACCCTCTATATTTTACTGGAAAGTAAACAAACCTGTCCTTTTCCCTGGAGAGAAACATCATATCTTCTAAGACTGGTCACTATACAAACATCCTTGAAAAGATAGTCTGGAACAAAAGGAGGAGCAAAGCCTCTGCTTGCAAGACATGCAGAAGCAAGAGAGACCTGGGGGGAATTCTCTCCCAACAGTGTAATTCACCTGTTATTAATTTGTCTGTGGGGGACAATTTGTCTGATTATTAATTCCATGCAATTATCCCAGCATCCTGTACCGGAAAAGTGGGAGGCTGCTGTCTTCCCAGGGACAGGTGCTGGTGAGTTAGACTGCTCCTGCAGCTGGAGATAAAATGGACAGGACTCCATAGGATGGTGGCTTGTGGGGAAGGGGCCAAAGGAGGGAGAGGGGTCAGCAGTATTCTTTTTCATCAGATCTTAAAATGTATTTGTGTCCATAGAGAGAAAAACCAGACATTTAAAACAGGCCTGTGTTTCGCTTAACCTCTCAAATATTTGGTATAAAGTTGAATTGAGAATCTGAAAGTTGAGTTATATGGATCATGGGCCCAGAATTATCTGCGGGTCCGGCTGGCCTCTTTCTGAGGTTTCAGTTTCCTCTTACTGATATGTGTTCTTCCATTTCCACTCTGGAAAGCAGTCTCCTTGGCAGAATAAATGGTAACAAAAGGTAGAGACTTCTGCCATGGGAAAGCGATATTTTGTGAACAAAAGAAAACAAACCATACAACAAAAGAAATTCTGTATCATAACTCAGAGCCCCTTTAGGATACAGAAATCATGCTAAGTATTTCAAATACGAGGGATTTCTGACTATACAGGGATTGGGAGGCTGAAAGAACACAAGTGGATGCTGAAGTAATTGCAGCTGCTACCTCTAGGTCCTTGGGGACAAAGGGAAGAACTGTGATCTCAAAAGTAAGAGGTCAGAGGAGGGACTGCCACGGGTTGTGGGGGGGCTGTGCCCTGAGGGGGTGGTGAGAGCTGTGCCTTGAATCCCCAAGGGGACACCCCAGAGCTGCTGCGAAGTACCAAGACTAGGAGGTGGAGCTTTTTTGCTGCTGCTAGGTGGATGCTGAAAACAGGAACAGAGCCTTTTTTCCCTCCTCCCTCGTTCCACCATCAGAACATAACTAGAAGCCAGTGGCATGCAAGCCTGAGAAATGTAGATTGCAGAGTCCCAGCCTCGGCATGGCATGACCGAGGAGATGCAGAAGGGTGCTGCTGGGGCTGGGAGTGAATAGACAAATAACCAGCAGTGAACTGTTCAGATTAGAACAACCTGCAACAATGCGAAAACTGTAATGCTCATTCTATTGCCAATTCTGGGTCAGTGTGGAGTGTTGCTCAGCTCCCTGGTCTCTCTCTCTTATGTCCCAGGGCCTCAGCAGGGGCTGCATCCCAGCTGAGGCTAGTGGAGGCCAGTGTTGCTGACTAGGCAAGGAGGCTTTGGGGCAGTGTTTGCTCTTTGTTTTGTGTCTGATTATTTTCCGAAGTCAAGTTGAATTCTTTTGGGATGTATATGCACTTTTGAGGTCAAAGCCAGAAGTCGTAACATGGGAGATTTTGTTGTAGCCTCTGCTCTTATCACCTAGGAAGTTGGTGCTGTCTGGACAGGTGGGCAAGGGAGGAGCAGGTGCAGAGGGAAAGAGGGACATGATGAGCTCAGTAGGGGGCATTTGGATGGGGACATTCAGGAAGTGGCTGGATATGTGGATCTGGAACTCAGGGCAGTGATTTGGGGCTAAAGATAATAATTTGGGTGCTTGATGGTAAGTGAAGCTTTTGAGAGTGTATGTAATTTCCCAGGAGAGAATGCACGGGAGTGAGAAGAGATGAGGGAAGAGTTGAAACTAGACGTTGGAGGACCCCTAACATTTTCAAAGTGAGAGGAGTCTTCCGAAGCTGCTAATAGAAAGCTCTTCTTTTGACCTGATTAGGTGCTTGCAACTTTCATCCCAGGTGTTACTTACTGTAAGTCCCCTACATATGAACGAGTTCTGTTCCAGGAACATGTTCGTAAGTCCAATCTGTTTGTAAGTCCAACAAAGTTAGCCTAGGTACCCAACTAACACAATCGGCTCTATAGTACTGTGATGTAATAGGTATAGAATACTTTTCACACAAATAATACATAAAAAACAAACACACACAAATAATAAAGAAAACATTTTGACTCTTACAGTACAGTAGCTTGAAAAGTACAGTAGTACAGTACAACAGCTGGCATCCAGGGGCTGGATCGAATGAACAGGCAAGAAGAGTTACTGACTGGAGGAGGGAGAGGAGGTGGGAGATGGTAGAGCTGAAGGGTCGTCAGCAACAGGAGACAGAGGGCGAGCTGCAATTTCACTCACACCTGACGTTGCTGGTACAAGTTCCTTGCTGCAACCAGATGCACGTTCGTATCTTTGAAAGTTTGCGACTTGAAGGTTTGTATGTAGGGGACTTACTGTATTTGCCCTGTAGTAGAATGCGCCTTCAACAACCGTGATGTAAGTTGGAAGTGCAGATCCCAAAGTGTTGGTTTTTAGGGACAATCTCCTCAAATGACGTCTTCCACAAAAGTGATGTGGGCAGTCAGTCCACACCCCTCCTGTCCCTTCGTTGCAGGGCTGGTGGAGAAAGACGCCGGCCTTTGCTGTCCTCATTTCTGCAAGTTTCTTGGACCTGCCTTAGGCATTTCATATGCTTTGTGATCACACTAATGTTGCTGCTTTAATTTGGTTCTGAAATTGATCCATTGATTTTCTTTCCTTGCTTTGTCATTATAGCTGCTTTTTAAAAAGCAAAATTACTAAATTTTCTGAGTCAATAATTTCAGTTTGGCAAAGAAAGGGACAGAATA
This sequence comes from Lipotes vexillifer, assembly GCF_000442215.2. Lineage (NCBI taxonomy): Eukaryota > Metazoa > Chordata > Mammalia > Artiodactyla > Lipotidae > Lipotes > Lipotes vexillifer. Next base: position 1,025,274 of record NW_006798027.1, read on the forward strand.
TGTACAGGCTCTGAAATCTGCTTTGCGATCACAGAAAGGTCTTTTCCTGATTAAGGTATCCAATAAAACCTCCTGTGTGACTGTAGGAAAAGGTCTGTGTGGGCAAGAGCAAGTACAATTGAAAAAAATATTATTACTATGGATAGAATAAATAAGCTTCAAAGATATATTGTACAGCACAGGGAATATAGCCAATATTTTATAATAACTTTAAATGGAGTATAATCTTATAAAACATTTGAATCACTGTGTTGTACACAACTGTTTGTGCTAGTTGTTGTAAATCAACTATACCCCAATTTAGAAAACAAAGAAATCAAAGGGCAAAAAAGAAAAATATTTTAAAAAGCCTAAATAGTTACCTTTTTTCCCTAAACCATAGAGATGGTCCACATTTTGGGAACAGCAGATACTCCCAAAGTTGAATTTATATTACAAATAGATACAAGGGTGATCTTTACATCATTAGTACCCTTTCATTTTGCTAAAGGATTCTTTGATGATGCCTTTAAGTAAACAAGCTTCAAAAGTGAATTAAAAATATGTTTTAAGTTATGAAAAACAGATTTACACACAATTTTTCAGGGACAAACCCCAGAAAGGGGAAGTATCATTGTGAAGTGTGGAGCAAGGTCATGAAAGTTTTCACGGGAAGGAAAAGAATGTAACATTCCTTTTTACCTTTTATTTTCCCCTTACCAGCATCTCAAAATAGACCAACTGTACATTGTATTGTTACTTTTCATTTGCTACAATATCAATGACTCTCACTTGATTTTAGTCCTTTAGCCTTAAGCTCAAATGACACTGTGGAAACAAGTGGGTACTTTAAGACATCCTGAGAATAGTTGGGGAGGGCGGGGTTGTGTGTGAGGGTTTGTTAAGGAAGCGAAGGGTGGGCGCCCAGGAGGAGGGTGGAGGCTCTTTGGAGAAGAACGCAGAAGGTCCCGGGTTGCACCTCCCAGGAACCTGCCCGAGACCAGCTTTTCTTATATGAGGGAACACTATTGAAGGGGGCAGGGGTGGTGGACCCGAGCCATTACAAGCAGCACTGACGCTTTCTCACCTTAATTTTTGAATTGTGAATGAGTTCACGTTAGCAGTTTTATTGTGTTCCTTGTGGCCAGGCTTGGGGAGCTTTTATGAAATCTGGCCCTCAGCTCTAGATACGGACCCAACCTTGACTTAAGCATCTGGTGTGATCTCAGGTACTTGGGTTTGTTGTGTTTGGGTTTGGTTTTGCTGTTATCCTTATCTCTCAATGGGCTCTGCTCTCCAAAACCAACTGAACGTGAAATCAGCGAGGATTCTCCTCCCTGAGGCCCATGTGTTGGCAAAAGCAACAACTACCCCAGCAATCACCAAAACCTTCCAGTGAATGGGGAAGGTCATATTGGGTGTTCAGCAATGTTAAATTTAACCAAACAGCTGAGGCCAAAGGATGCGATGGCTGTAGAAAGGGATTAGACTATATAAGGTGATTTCTTCTCCACCTGTTCTGAAGTTTCACATAAGTCTGGCTCTTGTTGCAGCATGGGGGAGTGAGTAAGGTCAGCATGAGAGGACGTGACAGTGGATCGTGTGCACAGTTAGGGAGATCTACTGAGCCTCTGTGGCCCTGGAGGTTTTTATTTGCAATATGGTGGGTGAATTAGACTTTTCTCCTAAAAGCTTCAGCACTTACAAGTTGCTGATCTGTTGTCTTAAAAAAGTCTAAATACCGTATTCTTTGTTGTTTTTTCAGGAAAGAGGTATCTTCCCATTTCCAAAGAGAAGTCATATAGATTCATGCTTTTTACTTGTAACTTTCTGTTCAGCTGTTTTATTTTTATAGGAGGATTTTTTTAAAACTTTCTGAGATTACATTCCACGTAACTCTTGTAAAGTGACCCAGACAAAATCATGTTACTAATTTTTTTTTCTTATCTTGACGTTACTAAAACAACAGGTTTGCTTTCCTTCAATTAATCATCGTGCTTTTCTTTTCTATTATTGCCATATAGCAACTGTATGATGAGAATTTTTTTTTAAATCTTCTTAACTTCACTGAAGGTCAGGAGATCACAGGCCAGGAGATCACATGGTTAAAGATATTATGATTATTTCCTTGCTATCATTCAGGACCAAATTTTACTGGACTTTTATTGGAGAAAAGTGTCACTAATAGAAATTCAAACAGTATCCTTAACGTGTCCACAGATTATTTCAGTGACCCTTCGGTACATTTTGTGCGGGCAGTTATTGGCCAGGAGGCCTACTATTTGGTATACACTGTGCTAGTGCTGGGGATGCCATCATGAGTAGGATGGACAAGATCCTCTTCCCAAGGATCTCACAGGACACTGCAGGAGGCTGGTGGACAGTGTAGCATGATAAGTGCTGTGTTAGCACTTGCTGTGTTAAGGGGACCTGCAGGAGAGTCACCCAACTATGTCTCAGGGTCAGGCCGGTCATCCTAGTGACATTTGAGCTGAGCCATGAAGCAATCATTAGGGGTTAGCTAGATGGGAAAAGCCTTCTAAGGGAATGGGAATAGCATGTACCAAGGCTGGAAAGAACAGGATGCTTCGAGGGACTAAAAATTTAGGAATGGAGGCATGTGTAATGCTTATCAAGAGTGGCAGAGAATGAGGCTGGAGAGCCATGAGGCGGCCAGATCACAGAGGGTGTGGTACACTGTGTTAAGGAATATGAGTTGGTTTTTAAAAAATAATTAATTAACTTATTTTTGGCTGCGTTGTGTCTTCATTGCTGCTCACAGGCTTTTTCTAGTTGTGGCGAGCAGGGGCTACTCTTCATTGTGGTGCACGGGCTTCTCATTGCGATGGCTTCTCTTGTTGCAGAGCACGGGCTTTAAGTGCATGGGCTTCAGTAGTTGTGGCACGTGGGCTCAGTAGTTGTGGCTTGCAGCCTCTAGAGCACAGGCTCAGTAGTTGTGGTGCACGGGCTTAGTTGCTCTGCGGCATGTGGGATCTTCCCGGACCAGGGCTCGAACCTGTGGGCTTGAATCCACCGCAGTGGCAAGTGGATTCTTAGCCACTGTGCCACCAGGGAAGCCCCAAGTATGTGTTTTATTTTAAAGGCAACAGGGAGCTGCTGAATCAGTGTGGGGAATGACATTATTCATTTGACATTTTGGATACCTCCCTGGCAGCAGTGTGGAGGAGGGATTAGAGGAGCCCATCTGGGAGGCACTTAGAGTAGTTCAGGGGTGAGATGATGGTGGCCTGAAATGAGGGTGTGTTAATGGAAGTGGAGAGAAGGAAATGGAATCAAGAGATATTTGGGATGTATAGGACGTGGTGGCTGACGAATTGGGGGTGGGGAGGGGAGGACTGTGTGTGGGATGAGAAAAAGAAATTACAAAGGTAATTAAGGAGTGTCCAGGGAGGAAGGGGAAGAAACTTAGGTCCCACAGGCCAAGAAAAGAGGTACTTTGAGAAAGAGGTTGGTCAATAGAGTCAACATGCCCAGAGAGCCCATGTAAGTGAAGAGCTAAGATTTATTTTGGGGATTTAGAAATTAAAAGGTCATTGGTGAGAGCAGTTTGAATGGAGCCAGTTAAGGTGTATCAATTATAAGGTACATTAATTAGGAATGAGTCTGGCTGCAAGTAACTGTAGCTGCATACAGATCTGGGCTTATTTTACTCATATAACCCAAAGTCCAGAGGTAGGAGGCTGTCAGTGTGTGTTCAACAGCTTAATGTATCTCTGCAGTTCTTGAAGCCTTTTCTTTACAGTCTGAAGCTGGATGTGCGGCCTTATACATCACGGTCATTTCAGAGGGACCCTTCCCAGAAATCCCCCAGCCGACTTCTCCTTGGGTCTCGTTGGCCATAATGAGTCACATGACTACAGTAGTTGTGAGGAATGCTAGGAGAACAAGGGATGGGACTACCACTTCTGGAAGAGTGATCTTGCCTGGACTGGGCACATTGCCATCTGAGCAAAATCTGGGTACTATTAGCAAGACTCAGAGATTGTATTGAGTAGGCAGCTAACAGTGCTGGCCCAACATGGCTTGAGAAGTGAAGGAAAGTGAGAAAGTGGAGACAGTCTGTGTGTATGGCTCCTTTACGAGGCGGTCCTGAGAAGTACGGACTAGAGTAGGTCGCCAGAGGGGAATGTGGGGAAAGAAGGGAACGTTACATTTTGGAAGGTGAAAGCCTTGAGCACATGTCAGTGTTGATTCCAGGGAGTGAGCGAGGTTGAAGATTCATCAGAGGTTTTCTCACCCTGGCCAATACCCAGTGAAATGTGAGATGTGGGCTGTGCTTTTCTTTTGTAAAGTGGCAGAAGGCGGGTTACAGATTCGGGAGCCTTCTCAGGCAAATCGGTGGTGGGAAGGAGTACATACAGAGGTTGAGAATCTGGAGACCGAATCCCTTAAAAGTGTCCACGCGCAGTCTCCACAAGTTCCCAAGTTTGAAGACTACTGCCTTAAATCATGTAACACAGCCTCAATCCAGCCATTGGAATTTCCAGGTCCACATGATTATCGCAACTCGAGTGATGACTGGAGTTAATCTTCTCCCTTCCCCAGCTGGGGCAGGACTCAGGCAGGCCATGCCATCAAGGACAGTTTGTGCTTGCATTTTTCTCTCATTGAGTTGCCTGCCCTAGAGAAGCTGGCCCCTGGGGCTTGGAGTGTGGGGTGGGAGGAGGGGAAAGTGGGGCAGGGAAGCTTCTGCTTGTTTGGTGACTGTGCAGGTGACTCTTCTTGGGTCCTGGTAGGTATTCAGAGCTGACTTCTTCACAGGTGCCTCATTTCCTCCCGGGCCTCTCTGGTTAACATTTACTTGATTGGTGCAATGAATGTACTTTAAAAATTTCTGGTGGCACTAAACTTCCTTTTTAGGATCCTCTTGAGGAGGGTCCCCTTCATACCTAGGGCCCTACTTCTGGTCCCTGGGTTTTCTGACCTTTGATCTGCCCTGAGTTTGGAGGTGCAGTTACTTCTCAGAGCAGCAGTATCTCTCTTCTTCTATTAACTTAAACCAAAAGACTCTGGTCCTTTGCTTCTGTCTATATATTTCAAGAAAATTCACAGACCTGTTGACCTGATTGTTCAACTTATAGGGGCTCCATGTGGACCAAGAAAAACGAATGAGGAAAAAACACTTGACTTTATAAAGTAGATAGTAAATTTTTTTCTAAGATGAAGACTCCTAAAAATAAATGAGTCTGAAAAAAGTTACCAAAAATTCATCTCTCAGACTTTCCTTAGCAGCATTAAACAATGAATTTGCAATGTCTCCAAAGTACTGAGGAGGGAATAGATTAACACCCAAATACTATATTTAGCTTGGTGCCTAGAGGTCAGAATGCAAAGGTCTCTTCTCTGGGTGTGGTTGCAGATAAATATGTATAACCTATTGTCACTTTTGTAAAGTGAATAGGGGGAATAGGGGGAATAGGGAATAGGGGGAACCATTGCTTCTCAATTTTTATAATTAAGAAAAAATTTTAGTAAGATTTGGTCATATTTTACATTTTGTATTTTTCATTTTTTTTTCAATTTTATAAAGTACCATCTATATAAAAGAAAAAAGCTATCACAGGTCAAGCCTTGGTTCTACAATTTTTTATTTAAAACAAGGGGTCCCTGCTTATTCATTTAAAAAACTCAGGTATATCATCTGTGTTAGAACTCTCTTTAGACTGGTATTTATTGGTGAGCATTAGGAATAAAACATTCTCAGTGTCAACTTCCTACCTCCTTTTTTTCTTTTTTCTTTTTTTTTGCGGTACATCGGTCTCTCACTGTTGTGGTCTCTCCCGCTGCGGAGCACAGGCTCCGGATGCGCAGGATCAGCGGCCATGGCTCACGGGCCCAGCCACTCCGCGGCATGTGGGATCTTCCCGGACCGGGGCACGAACCCGCGTCCCCTGCCTCAGCAGGCGGACTCTCAACCACTGCGCCACCAGGGAAGCCCCCCTACCTCCTTTTGAAGGTGGTGAAATTTTCCTAGGATGGCTGAAGGAGAATGAAATACATTTTCTTTGCTAAATTGGGTCTTATAATTTAAAGCTCATTTTATCATTTTCTCATCTGATCTTTTGTAACTTGCCTTGAGCTACGTGACGCTTAGCAGATCTTTGCCTACCTAGCTCAATGAAAAGGGTACCCAACAGAACAAATCCCACAATGGAAGAAAGGAAATCCCAAATCCCAGTGAAACCTTGGGTTCCCACGCTGTCCTGTCTGGCCTGCATGCACGAGTGGGTTCTGGGAACAAAGTTTCCCAGAAGGAGTGTGACTTTCATGATTAATTGCGTTCCCTGAAAGACTCTGCCTTAACCATGCAGGGTCTTCTACAAAGAAAATTTTACATTTTGCTATGAAAGGATCAAACAGATAATGCCAGTTAGAATCAAATTTTTTTAAAGGTCAGATTCATAGAAGCCTGCAACTAATAATTATTGACTTGAGTCCATGTTGGCAAACTTTTAAAGAAACGTAAAGAAGTTTATGGGGAAAAATGTTAACCTCATCTATCAACCCTAATTGAAAATGGCCAGAGGAATATAAAAATGGATGGAAGCCAGCATTAGGGCTGAAAATTAGAGAAGTCTTCACCCACATGCCACCAACTTGGAGGAAGTTCTGCCCGATATAGTGCAAACTGCAGGAGGCTACCTTGGCCAAATCACAGGTATCCTTTTTTCAGAAAAAGCTAGGGTGTGCAAAAAGTAAGTAGAAGAGATTCAACTAGTCCCCACCGTCAGTAATAACCTCCAGTTTCCAGGCATGAGAGCTGAGAGGGGTCCGCCTCTGTGCAGACTGGGAATATTTACTCTACTTGTAACCCCTTTTCCCAGAGTGGATCCACAATTCAGAATCAGCTCCTGAAGGAAGCCCAAGGCCAAGCTGGGCCTGAGGACAGCAGGCCTTCCTGATGCAGTGGTGGGGCATCCAGAAGGTGGATGTCTGGGCCAAGAGAGGGTTGGGTCAAACCTCTTTCTACTTCTCAATTTTTTTTTGTCTGTAGATTCTAGAACATTTCCTCAACTCTGTCTTCTCAATAAGCAATTCATATTTCAGTTGTGTCCATGAAATACTCACACTTTTTTATTAAGCTTTTTTCCCCTTCTGACGGCTCCTTTTTCATTGTAGCTTTTTCTTGTTTTATGCATGCAGTATCTTCTCAAGTGTATCTGTGAGCATTAATGAGAACTTCTAGAAGTTCCCCTCTATACCTTGACTATCTCTATTTTCTTTGGATCATTTTAAAGTTTCATCTTTAATGTTTGCTCTCATGCTCCTAGTTTTCCTCAAATTTCTGTGATTCCTGGTTGTCAGACAATGAGAATGAAGGACTGGGCCTGGCTCAGTAGGTAGGTAGCTTGCTTAGGTTTTTTGTTTCTCTAAGAGTCTTAGGGAAACACTGAAAGGAGTGGGTGTATGGGTGGGTGTGGGGACTGGTGGGTTTTACAATAGGGTGAGTGGCCATGGGGGACAAGACAGGGAGGTTGTTGGGATGTTTGGAAGGTTCTCTGGCTTCTCTGAGATTTTCACACCCACTCTGGGGCCCATCTGATTAGAGTAGTTCACTCTCTTTAGAGTGTGGGTGCAGGACACACACCCTAGCTGCTTGTTGGTCAGTTGATAATATTAATGGTTAATATTTAATGGGGCTTAACAGTGTCAGATGCTGTTCTAAATGCTTTCCATATATTAACCCTAATATATGGGTTATAACCCATGTATATCTAATAGCCCTTATATCTCTACATTTTGCAGATAAGGAATTGGAGGCACAGAGAGCTTCAGTGCTTTGCCCAGTTACTTCTCTAATCAGCAGTAGGGCAGGGGTTTGAACTAAAATAGAGTAACTGCAGAACCTGCCCTCGGAAATAGATGTGGGAACAGGAATGGGGATGGAGGGTTTCCATTGATCCTTGTTGCTTTCTATATAGTTATATTATCAAGTCTCCTGATAAGTCCCTGGGGGCTCACTCTGTTTTTTCTATGTTCACTTTATTTAGATTTGGAATTTCTCTGTATTAATTTTTATCTTGGGAGCAGTTTTCTACCTTGTCTACATTGGTCTATTTCTTCAGTTCTCTGATCCCATCTGCTTTCTGTCTTCTAGGAATTTCTCACCATTTCTGATCTGCTGCTGGCACCCTTTTTGTTTTTCAGCACTGTTATGGATGTGTCATACGCCTCTCTCTCTTTCTCTCTCTGTCTTGATACACACACACACACACACATATATATTCAGGTTTATTTAAAGGTATTTGGTACAGTGGAGAGAAAGATGTGTGTGTTCAAGCCACCATCTTGATTCAATGTCTGCAGTATTTTCTATATGTATTTATCTACTTTCTCTTCTTGACATTAATTAATTTCTTCATCCTGCTGCTGTAATGATTAAACTTGAAGTAACATTTAGGGTACAGGGAACACAGTCACCGTATAATAACCCCCAGGTTTTTTGTTCTTTTGAATATAGATTATTTAATTTTGTATGGTTTAGTCACAATTCTACTGAACAGAGACTTCAAGACATGGATAATCAGACATGAACTTTATTTCTACTATTCAGACAAAGGAGGAAGAAGTGGACCAGCATTGTTTGTTAAGCTTCCTTGTAGGTAAATAAATCATGATAATATGATATATGCAAATATTGACAACAGTAAATGCAGGGCTCATGGGAGGGTGAATTAAACATTTTCTTATTGAAATAAAATATATATACAGGGAACTGACAGATCATACATACACAGCTTGATGTATTTTAACAACATGAACACATCCACAAAACCAGTTCCCAATATAGAACATGACCAGCTCCCTGAAGGCTCTCTGGTAACCCAAAATTAAAGGTAACCACTACATTTACTTCTATCATCATGGGTTAGTTTTTCCTGTTTTTAAATTTTATGTGAATGGAATAATACAGTATGTTTACTTTTATTTTTGAACTTTATATAATTAGAATCACACAGCATGAGCTTCTTTCATTCAATGTTATATCTGAAATCTACCCATGTTGTTGCATGTGGCAGGTGTATCTTTTTAAATTGCTGTACAGTATTGCATTATAGAAATAGCCATGATGTAGTTTTCATTCTACTCCTAATAGACCTTTGAGTTGTTACCAGTTTTGGGTTATTCCGAATAATGCTACTTGTACATGAATTTTGGTGTGCATATGAAGAATTTCTGCTGGGTGTTTACCTAGGAACGGAATTACTGAGTCTTAGGGTATGGCTATTTATATATTCACTTTTAGTAGATTCTGCCAAACTGTTTTCCAAAGTAGCTGTACCAATGTATACTCCCACCAACAGTGTATGAGTGTTCCAGTTGCTCCATTAATCCCTGGAAGCATTTGTATTGTTGTTTTAAAATAATTTTAGCCATTCTGGTAGAGATGTAGTGGCATCTCGCTGAGGTTTAATTTGTATTTCTGTGATGATAATGAGGTGAAAGTATTTCCACTGCTTTTTATCTATTTGGATATCCCCTTTTTGTGAAGTTGCCTCCACAAGGCTTTTGCCTATTCTAAAAAATATTGAGTGTGTTGCTTTTCTTTTAATGTAGGAATTCTTTTAAATATCTGAATGTGTTTTTTTGTCAGATAAATGTATTGAAAATATCTTCTACTCTGTGGCTTGATGTTCCACTCTCTCAGTCTTCTCTTATTTTTAATGAGTTTTGACATATCAGTCTTTTTCTTTATATATAGTTAGTATTTGGGGAACTGGTTGAGATATCTCTTATCCCAAGGTTATGTTCATGCTTAGAATCTTTAGCTTTACCTTTGACGTTTATTTTAAGATCAATGAGGGATTGTTTTTGATGTATGGCATGTGGTAGGGGTCCTAAATTATTTTTAAAAATATAAGGGAATTCTGAAATCAAAGTTTGAGAACTGATGACTTATAGAGCTGTTCTCCTCTGAGAACACCTGTAGTTACATCGCACAAACTTAGATATATCTGTATATTTGGTATTATTTATTTAAAAATATTTTCTAACACCCATCATGATTTCATCTTTGATTCGGGTTATTTAGATGTGTTGCTTAATTTCCAAATATTTGGAAAATTTTCAGGTACTGATTTCCATATTAATATCACTGTGGTCAGAGAACATATTCTGAATGGTTTTAGACTTTGAAATTGTTGGAGACGTGCTTTATGATTCAGCATATGGTCCGTTTTGGAAAATGTTCCATGTTTACTTGAAAACAATCTTTATTCTGTCATGTTTGCTGCAGTTTTCTACAAAAGTAAATTAGATTATTTAAGTCAAGCATTTTCTTGATGTTTTCCTTGGCTGTGCAGAAACTTTTTAGTTTCATGTAGTGCCATTTGTTTATTTTTGCTTTTGCTTCCCTTGCCTTAGGAGTCATATCTAGAAATATATTGCTAAGGCCAGTGTCAAAGAGTGTATTGCCTATGTTTTCTTCTAGGAGTTTCATGGTTTCAGGTCTTACATTAAAGTCCTTAATCCATTTTGAGTTCATTTTTGTGTATGGTGTGAGATAGTGGTTTAATTTCTTTTTTGTGTGTCTGTCCAGTTTTCCCAAAACCATTTATTGAAATGATGATCTTTTCTCCACTGTATACTCTTTGCTCCTTTGTCTCATATTAGTTGTCTATGTATGCGTGGCTTTATTTCTGGGCTCTCAATTCTGTTCCACTGATCTATGTATCTCTTTTTCTGCCAGTACCATGCTGTTTTGATTACTGTGGCTTTGTAATATAGCTTAAAATCAGGGCATGTGATATCTCCAGCTTTGTTCTTTTTCCTCAAGATTGCTTTGGCTATTTGGGGTCTTTTGTGATTCCATATAAATTTTAGAAATTTTCATTCTATTTCTGTGAAAAATGTCCTTGGGATTTTTATAGGGATTGCCTTGAATCTGTAGATTGCTTCAGGCAATATGGGCATTTTAACAATGTTAATTCTTCCAATCCATGAGTACAGAATATCATTCCATTTATTTGTGTCTTCTTCAGTTTCTTTCTTCAAGTCTTACAGTTTTCAGTATATCTTTTTCAGTGTATCTTTCACCTCCTTGGTTAAATTTATTCCTAGGTATTTTTGTTGTTGTTGTTGCGATTGTAAATGGGATTGTTTTCTGTGTATTTTTTTTAACATCTTTACTGGAGTATAATTGCTTTACAATGATGTGTTAGTTTCTGTTGTATAACAAAGTGAATCAGCTATGTGTATGCATATATCCCCATATCCCCTCCCTCTTGCATCTCCCTCCCACCCTCCCTATCCCACCCCTCTAGGTGGTCAAAAAGCACTGAGCTGATCTCCCTGTGCTATGCAGCTGCTTCCCACTGGCTATCTGTTTTACATTTGGTAGTGTATATATGTCAATGCTACTCTCTCACTTTGTCCCAGCTTACCCTTTCACCCTCTTCCCCATGTCTTCAAGTCCATTCTCTATGTCTGCGCCTTAATATCTGTCCTGCTCCAGGTTCATCAGAACCAGTTTTTTCTTTCTATATATATATTTTTGATTCCATATATATGTGTTAGCATATGGTATTTGTTTTTCTCTTTCTGACTTACTTCACTCTGTATGACAGACTCTAGGTCCATCCACCTCACTACAAATAACTCAATTTCGTTTCTTTTTATGGCTGAGTAATATTCCATTGTATATATGTGCCACATCTTGTTATCTATTCATCTGTTGATGGACACTTAGGTTGCTTCCATGTCCTGGCTATTGTAAATAGAGCTGCAATGAACATTGTGGTACATGACTGTTTGAATTATGGTTTTCTCAGGGTATATGCCCAGTAGTGGGATTGTTGGGTCATATGGTAGTTCTATTTTTGGTTCTTTAAGGAACTTCCATACTGTTCTCCATAGTGGCTGTATCAGTTTACATTCCCACCAACAGTGCAAGAGGGTTCCCTTTTCTCCACACCTTCTCCAGAATTTATAGTTTGTACATTTTTTTATTATGGCCATTCTGACCAGTGTGAGATGATACCTCATTGTAGTTTTGATTTGCATTTCTCTAATGATTAGTGATGTTGAGCATCCTTTCATGTGTTTTTTGGCAATCTGTATATCTTCATTAGAGAAATGTCTATTTAGGTCTTCTATCCATTTTGGGATTATGTTGTTTGTTTTGTTGATATTGAGCTGCATGAGCTGCTTATATATTTTGGAGATTAATCCTTTGTCAGTTCCTTCGTTTGAAGATATTTTCTCCCATTCTGAGGCTTGTCTTTTGGTTTTTTTTTTTTTTAAATGGTCCCTTTTTTTTTTTTTTTTTTTTATTAGGTCCCATTTGTTTATTTTTGTTTTTATCTCCATTACTCTAGGAGATGGGTCAAGAAGGATCTTGCTGTGATTTATGTCATTGCATTCCTGGGATAAACCCCACTTGATCATAGTGTATGATCCTTTTAATGTGCTGTTGGATTCTGTTTGCTAGTATTTTGTTGAGGATTTTTGCATCTATGTTCCTCAGTGATATTGGCCTGTAGTTTTCTTTCTTAGTGACATATTTCTCTGGTTTTGGTATCAGAGTGATGGTGGCCTCGTAGAATGAGTTTGGGGATGTTCGTCCCTCTGCTGTATTTTGGAAGAGTTTGAGAAGGATAGGTATTAGCTCTTCTCTAAATCTTTGATAGAATTTGCCTGTGAAGCCATCTGGTCCTTGGCTTTTGTTTGTTGGAAGATTTTTTTTTTTTTTTTTTTTTTCAGTGTTTGTGATTGGTCTGTTCATATTTTCTATTTCTTCCTGATTCAGTCTTGGCAGTTTGTGCATTTCTAAGAATTTGTCCATTTCTTCCAGATTGTCCATAAGTGCTCTACTTTCATTCTTTTACATGTAGCTGTCCAGTTTTCCCAGCACCACTTATTGAAGGGGCTGTCTTTTCACAGCCGCTCCGCGACATGTGGGATCTTCCCAGACTGGGGCACGAACACGTATTCCCTGCATCGGCAGGCGGACTCTCTACCACTGCGCCACCAGGGAAGCCCTGTTGGAAGATTTTTAATCACAGTTTCAATTTCAGCGCTCGTGATTGGTCTGTTCATATTTTCTGTTTCTTCCTGGTTCAGTCTTGGAAGGTTGTGCATTTCTAATTGTATATTCTTTCTTCCTTTATCAAAGATAAGGTGACCATATGTGTGTGGGCTTATCTCTGGGCTTTCTATCTTATTTGATCTATATTTCTGCTTTTGTGCCAGTACCATACTGTCTTCATTACTGTAGCTTTGTAGTATAGTCTGAAGTCAGGGAGTCTGATTCCTCCAGCTCCGTTTTTCTTTCTCAAGATTACTTTGGCTATTTGGGGTCTTTTGTGTTTCCAGACAAATTGTGAAGTTTTTTGTTCTAGTTCTGTGAACAATACCAGTGGTAGTTTGATAGGGATTGCATTGAATCTGTAGTATGAGTCTTCTCCCTCTTCTTCTTGATAAGACTGGCTAATGGTTTATCAATTTTGTTTATCTTCTCAAAGAACCAGCTTTTAGTTTTATTGATGTACTCATTTTCACAATGTTGATTCTTCCAATCCAAGAAAATGGTATATCTCTCCATCTGTTTGTATTGTCTTTAGTTTCTTTGATCAGTGTCATTGTTTTCTGCATACAGGTCTTTGGTCTCCTTAGGTAGGTTTATCCCTAGGTATTTTATTCTTCTTGTTGCAATGATAAATGGAAGTGTTTCCTTAATTTCTCTTTCAGGTTTTTCCTCGTTAGTGTATAAGAATGCAAGAGATTTTTGTGCATTAAGTTTGGATCCTACTACTTTACCAAATTCATTGATTAGCTCTAGTAGTTTTCTGGTGGCATCTTTAGGATTCTCTATGTATAGTATTATATTACCTGCAGACTGACAGTTTTACTTCTTCTTTTCTGATTTGGATTCCTTTTATTCCTTTTTCTTCTCTGATTGCTGTAGCTACAACTTTCAAAACTGTGTTAAATAATAATGGTGAGAGTGGGTAACCTTGTCTTGTTCCTGATCTTGGAGGAAATGGTTTCAGTTTTTCACCATTGAGAAATATGTTTGCTGTGGGTTTGTCATATATGGCCTTTGTTATGTTGAGGTAGGTTCCTTCTATGCTACTTTCTGGAGAGTTTTTATCATACATCAGTGTTGAATTTTGTCAAAAGCTTTTTCTGCACCTATTGAGATGATCATATGGGTTTTATCCTCCAATTTGTTAATATGCTGTATCACATTTATTGATTTGTGTATATTGAAGAATCCTTGCACTCCTGGGATAAACCCCACTTGATCATGGTGTATGATCCTTTTAATGTGCTGTTGGGTTTTTTTTTTTGCTCTTCTTTCTCTAATTGCTTTAGGTGTAAGGTTAGGTTGTTTATTTGAGGTGTTTCTTGTTTCTTTAGTGATATTGACCTCTAGTTTTCTTTCTTTGTGACATCTTTGTCTGGTTTTGGTATCAGGGTGATGGTGGCCTCGTGTTGGTTATTTAGTAGTGTATTTTTTTTTATTTGTTTGTTTGTTTGTTTTTTGTGGTATGTGGGCCTCTCACGGCTGTGGCCTCTCCCATTGCGGAGCACAGGCTCCGGACGCGCAGGCTCAGCGGCCATGGCTCACGGGCCTAGCCACTCCGCGGCATGTGGGATCTTCCCGGACCGGGGCACGAACCCATGTCCCCTGCATCGGCAGGTGGACTCTCAACCACTGCGCCACCAGGGAAGCCCAGTAGCGTATTGTTTAATCTCCATGTGTTTGTAATTTTTACAGTTTTTTTCCTGTAATTGATATCTAATCTCATAACGTTATGGTTGGAAAAGATACTTGATACTATTTCAATTTTCTTAAATTTACCAAGGCTTGATTTGTGACCCAAGATATGATCTCACCTGGAGAATGTTCCATGAGCACTTGAGAAGAAAGTGTATTCTGTTGATTTTGGATGGAATGTCTTATAAATATCAATTAAATCCATCTTGTTTAATGTGTCATCTAAAGCTTGTGTTTCCTTACTTACTTTCATTTTGGATGATCTGTCATTTGGGGAAACTGGGGTGTTAAAGACCCCTACTATTATTGTGTTACTCTCAATTTCCCCTTTTATGGCTTTTAGCATTTGCCTTATGTATTGAGGTGCTCCTATGTTGGGTGCATAAATAGTTACAATTGTTATATCTTCTTCTTGGATTGATCCCTTGATCATTATGTAGTGTCCTTCTTTGTCTCTTGTAATAGTCTTTATTTTAAATTCTGTTTTGTCTGATATGAGAATTGCTACTCCAGCTTTCTTTTGGTTTCCATTTGCATGGAATACGTTTCCTTCCCCTCACTTTCAGTCTGTATGTGGCCCTAGATCTGACGTGGGTCTTCTGTAGACAGCATATATATGACTCCTATTTTTGTATCCATTCAGCAAGCCTGTGTCTTTTGGTTGGAGCATTTAATCCATTTACATTTAAGGTAATTATCGACATGCATGTTCCTATTCCCATTTTCTTAATTGTTTGGGTTTGTTACTGTAGGTCTTTTCCTTCTCTTGTGTTTTCTGCCTAGAGAAGTTCCTTTAGCATTTGTTGTAAAGCTGGTTTGGTGGTGCTGAATTCTCTTAACTTTTGCTTGTCTGTTAAGGTTTTAATTTCTCTGTCAAATCTGAATGAGATCCTTGCCAGTAGAGTAATCTTGGTTTTTCCCTTTCATCACTTCAAATATGTCCTGCCACTTCCTTCTGGCTTGCAGAGTTTCTGCTGAAAAATCAGCTATTAACCTTATGGGAATTCCCTTGTATGTTATTTGTTGCTTTTCCCTTGCTGCTTTTAATATTTTTTCTTTGTATTTAATTTTTGATAGTTTGATTAATATGTGTCTTGGCATGTTTCTCCTTGGATTTATCCTGTACGGGACTCTCTGTGCTTCCTGGACTTGATTGACTATTTCCTTTCCCATGTTAGGGAACTTTTCAACTGTAGTCTCTTCAAATATTTTCTCAGACGCTTTTTCTCTCCTTCTTCTGGGAGCCCTATAATTCAAATGTTGGTGTGTTTAATGTTGTCCCATAGGTCTCTGAGACTGTCCTCAGTTCTTTTCATTCTTTTTTCTTTACCCTGCTCTGTGGTAGTTATTTCCACTATTTTATCTTCCAGGTCACTTACCTGTTCTTGTGCCTCAGTTATTCTGCTACTGATTCTTTCTAGAGAATTTTTAATTTCATTTATTGGATTGTTCATCATTGTTTGTTTGCTCTATAGTTCTATAAGGTCCTTGTTAAATGTTTCTTCTGTTTTCTCCATTCTAGTTCCAAGATTTTGGATCATCTTTACTATGATTACTCTGAATTCTTTTTCAGGTAGACTGCCTATTTCCTCATTTGTTTAGTCTGGTGGCTTTTTACCTTGCTCCTTCATCTGCTGTGAATTTCTCTGTCTTATTTTGCTTAGGCTGCAGGTTCATAGTTCCCATTGTTTTTGGTGTCTGCCTCCAGTGAGTGAGGTTGGTTCAGTGGTTTGTGTAGGCTTCCTGGTGGAGGGGACTGGTGCCTGTGTTCTGGTGGGTGAGTCTGGATCTTGTCTTTCTGGTGGGCAGGGCTGCATCTGGTGGTGTGTTTTGGGGTGTCTGTGAACTTCGTATGATTTTAGACAGCCTCTTTGCTAATGGTTGAGGTTGTGTTCCTGTCTTACTAGTTGTTTGGCATGGGGCGTCCAGCACTGGAGCCTGCTGGCCGTTGGGTGGAGCTGGGTCTTAGTGTTGAGACAGAGATATCTGGAAGAGCTCTAGTCTATTGATATTACGTGGGGCTGGGAGGTCTCTGGTGGTCCAGTGTCCTGAACTCAGCTCTCCCACCTCAGAGGCTCAGGCCTGACAGCAGGCCGGAGCACCAAGACCCTTTCACCCACACAGCTGAGAAGAAAAGGGAGAGAAAAAGAAAGAAAAAAATTAATGTAAAAAAAATAACTAAATAAAAAAGAGAGCAACCAAGCCAGTAAACAAATCCACCAATTATAACAAGCGCTAAAAACTAAACTAAGATAAACATAAATATCAGAAACAAATCAGTCACAGACAGCAAACCCCAAGTCTACAGTTGCTCCCCAAGTTCACCGCCTCAATTTTGGGACTATTCATTTTCTATTCAGGTATTCCACAGATGCAGGGTACATCAAGTTGATTGTGGAGATTTAATCCACTGCTCCTGAGGCTGTTGATTGTGGGGATTTAATCCACTGCTCCTGAGGCTGCTGGGAGAGATTTCTCTTTCTCTTCTTTGTTCACACATCTCCCGGGGTTCAGCTTTGGTTTTGGCCCCACCTTTGTGTGTAGGTCTCCCTCAGGCATCTGTTCCTGTCCGGACTGGAGGGGTTTAAAGCAGCGGCTGATTAGGGGGCTCTGGCTCACTCAGGCTGTGGGGAGGGATGGGTACAGTAGTCATAATTGGAATGTGCGGTGGGCCTGTGGTGGTAGAGGTCGCTGTGTCGTTGCAACAGCCTGAGGCACCCCGTGTATTTTCCCGGGGAAGTTGTCCCTGGATCACAGGACTCTGGCAATGGCGTGCTGCACAGGCTTCCGGTGGGGAGTGTGGATAGTGACCCATGCTTGCACGCAGGATTCTTGGTGGCTGCGGCAGCAGTGTTAGCGTTTCATGCCCATCTCTTGGGTCCAAGCTGATAGCCATGGCTCATGCCCATTTCTGGAGCTCATTTAGGCAGTGCTCTTCTATGGGAAGACGGGAAAGGAGTCCTGTCTCCTCCTGCACCCCAAAACAATGGTCTCTTGCCTCTTTGGCAGGTCCAGACTTTTTCCTGGACTCCCTCCCGCTAGCTGTGGGGCACTAGCTCCCTCAGGCTGTCTCCACGCAGCCCACCCCAGTCCTCTCCCTGGGGTCTGACCTCCAAAGCCAGACCCTCAGCTCCCAGCCCCCACCCGCCCCAGCAGGTGAGCAGACAAGCTTCTCAGGCTGGTGAGTGCTGGCTGGCACCGATCCTCTGTGCGGGAATCTATCCGGTTTGCCCTCTGCACCCGTGTTGCTGAGCTCTCTTCCATGGCTCCAAAGCTTCCCCCTCGCCCACCCACCATCTCTGCCAATGAAGGGGCTTCCTAGTGTGTGGAAACTTTTCCTCCTTCACAGCTCCCTCCCAGAGGTACAGGTCCCATCCCTATTCTTTTGTCTCTGTTTTTTCTTTTCTCTTTTGCCCTACCAAGGTATATGGGGATTTTCTTGCCTTTTGGGAAGTCTGAGGTCTTCTGCCAGCATTCAGTAGGTGCTCTGTAGGAGTTGTTCCACATGTAGATGTATTTTTGTTGTATTTGTGGGGAGGAAGGTGATCTCCACCTCTTACTCCTCCGCCATCTTGAAGGTCCCCTGGGATTGTTTTCTTAATTTCTTTTTCTGTTGGCTTGTGGTTAGCATATAGAAACGCAAGTCTTTTTTATGTTGATAATATACCCTGCAACTTTACTGTGTTTATTATTTCTAATAGTTTTTATGTGAAATCTTTAGGGTTTTCTATATATAAAATTGTGCCATCCGCAAATTGTGACAGTCTTACTTCTTCCTTTACAATATGGATGCCTTTTATTTCTTTTCTTTGCCTAATTGCTCTGGTTAGGCCTTCAATACCATGTTGAATAAGAGTGGGGAGAGTGGGCATCCTTGTCTTGTTCCTAATTTAGAGGGATAGCTTTCCGTTTTTGACAACTCAGTATGATGTTAGCTGTGGGTTTATTAATCATAGCTATCTTAAAGATAGTTTTGATGTCAGTATTGGGATTGCCTATTGGATTTTTTTTTCCTCAATTTTCAGTTGTTCGGTTCGGTTCGGTCTTCTGGCATGCTAGATGATTTTTTATTTTAATGGCAGATACTATATGTGAAGATTTCCTCCAGAGAGAAATTTTATTCTGGCACATAATGAAGGTAAAGGTCAAGAATCTTGATGCAATCAGGGATTGTAATGATTCAAGTTTACATATCAGGCTTTGTGAGGGCATGTCTTTTTCGACCTTGCAGTTAGTCCTGGGCCTTAGGCCTTCAGGGTTTGAACCAAAAACCCATTTACCGAGGTTCCTTGTTATTGGGCATCCTGCACTCTAATTTTGTCTCTTGGTCACTGTGATAATGCAGAAATCTCCGCTTAGATCTTTAGCCTTCTAGCAGCCTCTTGGTATTGGTAGCTTAGCATCTTGCTTTGTACATATACAGCTTAAGAATTGTCAAAAGCCTTGAGAGGAAATTGCACAGAACCTGTCGGGTTTACTTTTTTATGTTTCCTTATTTTCCTGGAATTTTGGCCTCTTCTATCCTGGTTTCCTAGGTTACAGCACACTTCAATTTTCCTCTCCCCAGCCCAGTGAGACTGCTGCAGGTTCTAGGCTAATGCTTTCTGTTCCGATTTTTTACATCGTGTGTTGCAAGGCAGGAATTTCCCCAAAGGGGAAAAGCAGCTGTGAATGCATGGCTCTTCTCGGTGCATTTCCCTTCTTCATGATTTTGGCCCCTCGGATCCTGATTGCCTTGGTTGCTCTCTGAAGCCTTCAGAGATTTAAAAAAATTTTATATTTTGAAATAATTTTAAACTTACAGAAAAGTTGCAAAACTAGTACAGAGAGCTCACAAATACCTTGTGCTCATCTCCTAATGTTAACAACTTACAAGTCTCCTTAATTATTTATATTTATACTTGAGTATTGCCATACTTTCCAAGCTGATAAGAGCAGAGCATAGCTACTAAGTGGTTGAAAGAAAAAAAAAAAGGAGCTAGTAGAGAAGGTGAAATTTTTGGTTCAGGACTTCTCAAAATCTCCACTGAGATTTTTCCTTGTATGAGACATCTCCCATGACCACATAAGGGTGGGAAATGCTCTATCTTATATGCACCCCCTTGGAAATCTGCAATGCCCATTTACATTTTAAAGTCTCCGAAAAGTGTTTTAGTAAAGAAATCTGCTTAATTTTGTTTATCCCCATGTTTCCAAACTTATATGGTGAAGGAGCTGTTCTTTTGTCTGACCTTTATTCATATCCTGTGCAGCTAGTGTTTTGTAGCACACATATTGGAAAATACTGTTCTAGAGCACATTCTAAAATCCTGAGGTATAAAATTTCCTTTTTTACATTTTCTCCTAGGTTCTGGCTTTCTTGCTGTTTACTTTCTTGCTTCATAAAAGGGTAGTAGGTAGAGAAGCCAAGGTTTCTTTGAAAACAGATTTTTGCACAAGAATAAGGCCAAGGCTGTGTTAACATTTACCACTAAAACCCCAGCACATCTAGATGAACAGCCAAATGCAAAAGCTTCATGTCCCCCAAATAAATTTCTTTTACATCACTGCTTGATTGTAGTCTTTGAAAATGGTTTTTATTTTCCTGTTATTGACAAAATTGGAGGATACCAAGAAGTAGACGGTGAATGAAGATTTATCTCGATTATAGCAACACGCAATCCTGGGATAGGTCTAATTTGCAGCATAATCCTCTTTCTCACCAGGGGAAGACCACACGAGACACATTCCCTTAGTTATGTGTATTTTAGATTCGCAACTTCCATCTAGTAAGCCCAGGTCAGAGGCAATGTTTGGGCATGGAGAAGCTGAATAGGTGAGGGCAACTTGTGTTTAAAGCTGAAGAAGATAGGAGAGTTTTAGAGTGAAATTTGGACACTATTCCCCAGTCTACCTCTTCATCTTGTGTGTGTCCCTTCTTATCTCCCAGTGGATCTCCTTGTCCACCTTCTGGTTCCCCTGCAGTGCATTCTCCCATGGACCATTCAAGTAATATTCCTGAAACGCAGACCCAGTCATATCACTCACCTGCTTAAAAATCCATTGCCCACAGGATTAAATTCAGCCTCATAATCTGACCTCTGCCTATATGCTTGTATGTTCATTTTCATTTGGGGTCAGATTTCCATGTTCATTATCTTTATTGTATTGTTATGCTGTTTCCTAAGTGCCTTCATATATATATATATATATTTTAAAATTAATTAATTTATTTTTGGCTGCTTTGGGTCTTCGTTGCTGTGCACGGGCTTTCTCTAGTTGCAGCGAGCGGGGGCTACTCTTCCTTGCGGTGTGCGGGCTTCTCATTGAAGTGTCTTCTCGTTGCAGAGCCTGGGCTCTAGGCGCACGGGCTTCAGTAGTTGTGGCACATGGGCTCAGTACTTGTGGCTCACGGACTCTAGAGCGCCGGCTCAGTAGTGTGGCGCATGGGCTTAGTTACTCCGCGGCATGTGGATCTTCCCAGACCAGGGCTCAAACCCGTATGCCCTGCATTGGCAGGCAGATTCTTAACGACTACGCCACTAGGGAAGCCCATATATATATATTTTTTTTTTAAAATAAGGTATGCCTTTGCCTATGCTATTCTCTCTGCCAGAAATGCCACTTCTTCTCTAGTCTCCTTGGTGCACTCCATATATTATTCTAGGCTCATTTCTGGAAATTTCTTGGCATATTTTCATCCATTTAATTTGCTTTCTTCCATCTGGGTTTGAACAGCAAATTCTGCATCTCTATTATCTGCATCTCATTGTGTTGTGGCCATTTACTTTTGCTTCTCAATGGCCCTGTAAGTGGCTGGAATGTAGATTGATTGATCTTTGTATCTCTGGCATATTGACCTAGTTGGTAGACTTTCAGATATTTGTTGAATTAGATTGAATGATATGTGTCAGTTTGAAACACTGAGGTGTTTTTTTAAAAAAATGAATTAAAAATACAGTAATACAGTGCTTTCTAAACACTGCTTTAGCTGCATCTCACAGGTTTTGACATATAGTATTTCTATTATTATTATTTTGCTAATTCCTCTTAGGGTTTCCTTTTAAACTCATCGTAATTTAGGACTGAATTCTAAAATTTTATACCTACATAGTTATTTATATTGTAGATTTCTAATTTAATTACATTATGGTTAAAGATATGTTCTTTGTGGTACTGACTGATTTGTGACCTAGTAAATGGTCAGTGTTTCTAATGTTCTAGCTATACTTGCAAAGACTATACATTGTCTGTTTATTGACCGGAGGGATATATGTATTCGTGCATATTTGATTAAGGTTATTAATTTGATCATTCAAACCATCTATATCCCTTCCAAGTTTTTTTTTTTTTTAATCTGTCAGTTTTCTGATAGAGTTGTGTTAAAATCCGCATAATGATTGTGGATTTGTTAGTTTCAGTTATTTCTTTCAGTTTTGCTTTACTTTTTTTTTTTCTTCTGAAGTTATGCTGTTAGGTGGATTATATTATAACAGAATTTTGGTGGATTGCTCCTTTTATTATTAGGTTAAGCCTCTATCCTTATTAATGCTTTGCCTTAAAGTCTTTTTTGTTTGAAATTATTGTTGACCGGGTTTAGTTTGATTAGTATTTTCCTAGTATGTATAATTTATCTATTTTCACTCTTTCTGTGCATTGTGTTTTAGGTGTGTCTCTTAAAAGCTTTATATAGCTGGATTTTAAAAATCTACTCTATTAATTATCCTTTCATGGGCTGAATTGAATTGATTTACATAGATAATGATTACTAATTTATTTGGACTTCTGATTACTGTCTTATTTTGTAGTTCCCACTGGTCATCTTTTATGTTCCTCTCCATATCCTTTGCCTTTGTTTTCTTTTGGATTGGAAAACACTGATTTTCCAAATGTGCTGGTATGGATACTATGTTATAACCCACATAGTATTGTATGTATATTATTGTTTTGTGCTTTTAGTAGTTACCATTAATTACCATTAATTATATAAAGCAGATACTTCTCATACATTATTATAACAATGTTACATTTATGCCCATTTCCCACCTCCTCCTGAACACAGACAAACCTTAGCCTGTTCAAAATATCCACTGAACACCCTTCCCACTCCTTATGTTATTATTGCTTAAGGATTTAATTTTACCTTTTGCTTGTTTGTTTTTTAGTCAATAGTTACATTTACCACCATAGTTTTTCAATTCCTGTTCTCACCATTGTTTCTTGTGATCCATACTTTCCATTTTGGTTCAATTCTTATTTCCTTGATGAAGTATTTTAGCATTACTTTTATTAGTGACTGTGATAGTCTGTATATGTCTTTATTTTGTTCTCTTTATTAAACAACAGTTTAGGGAGACATAAAATTCTAGATTTTTACTTATTTCTTCTCAGCACTTTGAAGCTTTACCTCCATTGTATCCTGGTGTCTATTCTTGCCAAAGAGAAATCTGTCATTTTTATTGTTGCTTTGGTTGTTTGTTTTTCCCCCTGTGGTAGTTTTAGAAATTTTTATTCTTGAGATCTTGATATGTCTAGGTATGAGTTAATATTTATCTTGCTTAGCACTTGAGTGCACTTTCAAACTGTAGACTCACATCTTCCTTTAATTGTAGGAAAAAAAGAGCTATTACATCAAAATATTGATTCTCTCATATGATGTCCTTTTTTCTGGAATGCTTATCAGGTATATCTTGGAACCTCTCACTTATGCTCCATGTTCATTGACATTTCATATTAAAAAAGTAAGACTTTGGGCTTCCCTGGTGGCGCAGTGGTTGAGAGTCCGCCTGCCGATGCAGGGGACA
>NW_006798027.1:1049010-1070679 GCF_000442215.2 Lipotes vexillifer
CCGCGGCATGTGGGATCCTCCCGGACCGGGGCACGAACCCGCGTCCCCTGCATCGGCAGGCGGACTCTCAACCACTGCGCCACCTGGGAAGCCCTAAAATTTTTTGTTCTTTGATAAGTTTCCTTAGTAATATTTTCCAGTTTACCAGTTCTCTATCTGATTATGCCCAGTCTGGAGTTTATATCATCTCTTGAATTTTTCATTTTCATGACTATCTATCTATTTTTTTATTTCCAAGATTTCTAATTTTTTAGAGCTATTTAAGAATCCCCTCCTTTGTGTAATTACTTGCTCTTTATTAATATTCCTTCATTTATCATATTGGTAATGTCTAAACATATAAAGTCTTTGTCAGATTGTTTCATAAAAGTATTTTCACCAGGAGTAAATTCATGTTGTGATCTGTGATTTTGTTGGCTATCTTACTTGATGTTATATTGATTCATGTGCCTTAGAATTTAGATTTAGAGGCTTACTTTTAATTGGGGAGGCGGTCTTTTTGTCACTTGTAATCCCTCTGTGCACCCTTCTATCTAGTGGTTGTGATTTCTTCCACCTTGCTTCCTAAGGCCCAGATGCTGAATGATGGTTTCTCTTCTATGGTGATATTGGGGATATCTCAATCTAGCCACAGAGCTGGTGGGGGG
Source organism: Lipotes vexillifer (assembly GCF_000442215.2). Lineage (NCBI taxonomy): Eukaryota > Metazoa > Chordata > Mammalia > Artiodactyla > Lipotidae > Lipotes > Lipotes vexillifer. The sequence continues at coordinate 1,049,658 of NW_006798027.1, forward strand.
TGGAGGTGGTAACTTGATTGGTTCTTTGCTCTCCAGTCTCCATGAGCCTGCAGATTCCCAAACATACTAACCTCGGACAGTGGTTTGCATCTTGATATTTTTTCCAGCCTCCTTTTCCTTCCCATCCCCTGGCTTTGAGCAGAGCTTGATTCCAGGTTCTTGTCTCATGGACCACTTTAGATCCCTTTTTACCCAAAAGGAACCAGACTGCTGGCTGCCAGAGCCTGTGGCAGACAAGAAGCTCAGCAAGACTGAGGCTTCAACCCTGCTCACCATATTGTGTTTCTGTTCCTTTTCTTGTCCATACAAAAACTTTATTCTCTTTTTAAGCATTGCTTATCTTTTTGGTTTTCTCTTTTGATACTTAATCTTTCATTGCTATGTATTGAGAGCATAGGCCATGTATCATAGTTGACTTTATCTAGTCATTTTGACCAGAAGTAGAAGCTTCAGTATTTATATATAATTTCCAACACTTGAAAGAAATAGGACTGCAGTTTCTGTAACTCTGGAATGAGGTCAGGAGCCCTGTAGTGATCACCCCTGTCTTTCTTAGCTTTATGTCTCCCTATCACATAGTAGATGCTCAACAATATTTCTTGAATGATGAAGAATTAAATATCATCAACTGGTCTAAAGAGCTAATACCATGCGTCTTTTTTTTTTTTTTGCGGTATGCGGGCCTCTCACTGTTGTGGCCTCTCCCGTTTCAGAGCACAGGCTCCGGACACGCAGGCTCAGCGGCCATGGCTCACGGGCCCAGCCGCTCCACGGCATGTGGTATCTTCCTGGACTGGGGCACGAACCTGTGTCCCTTGCATCGGCAGGCGGACTCTCAACCACTGCGCCACCAGGGAAGCCCCATGCGTCTATTCATGCTTACTTTTCAAAACAGCTGAACATCACCAGGGAATTCAGGAAAAACAGAGGAATGATCATGGCTCTTAACCATGACTCCTGTTGAAAAAAATCCCATATTGTGTCTCCTTCCAAATAAGAAACAAATATTAATCTCATTAGTTTCTGTTCTTAAAAGTGGAAACACTCCTTCTATTAGACACTCGGATTTCTAAAAATAGAACAAGTATAACCTAAACCAGTGAGAGCTGATTCAGGCTGGGTAGGTTTCAGGTCTAACTCTCAATACTAGAAGGATTTTCAAAGGGATATTTTAAAACAAGGATATATGCATGGGCTTCTGTGGTTCCAGTAGCCCTTTGAAATTGCAGGTAATTGTATCAGTCAGTTTTGCTGTATAACAAACTGCCCCCAAACATAGTGACTTAAAACAAAACCCATTTATTTAGTTCACAACTCTGTAGGTCAGCAATTTGAGCTGGGGTTTACTGGGTGGGTCTGTTGGTCTGGCTGATCTTAGCTGGGCCCAGGCTCACTGACCTCTTGGTGGTAAGTGGTCAGGTGAGCTGTGGTTTTGGTGCTCTGGGATGGCTCAGCTGGGATGGCTATCTCTGTTCCAAGTGGTCTTTCATTCTCTAGCAGGCAAACTCAGGCTTATTTACATGGAGTTAGTCACAGTGGACCTCAGAGAGTGAGCAGAAGTATCTACCAAGTCTCTTTATAGCTGTAATGTATCTATAAGGTCCAAAGTCAATATTCACACAGGGTTGTTTACATTCTATTCAATTGACCAAAGCAAGTTATGGGTGAAGAAATAAAATCCGTATCTTGATGGGAGGAACTACAAAGCATTATGGCCATTTTTGCAATTTACCATGCAACAGAACGTGGAGGGTTTTTCCTGGGGTGTGGTTGTGTAATTTTCAGAAAATTACCTCCAAAGTTAAGAACCAATATTTTAAATGATTTCACTACTGAACAAAAAGAGATTTGGGGGACTTAATTGATGGATATCTGTTTCAAACACTGCTTGGTGTATGGCAATGGGATTCTGAATTGTTCTTGTTGAAGGTTACCCCTGGTATCAAGGCATTAGAATAATCCTCTCTGACTTCAATACTGAGCCTGAAAACAAAAACTATTGTCTTAGTGTATCTGTCAGCTTCTATTGAGTAACAAAGTGCTCCAACATTTAGTGGTCTAGAACAGTGACCATGTAAATGACCCATTCTTCCACGGGTCAGCAGAGTAATCTGGTATCGGCTGGGCTTTCACAGTGTCTGCAGTCAGCTGCAGGTCAAACTAAAGAGCTCTGGTTTGGGGAATTAATTGGTTGTCCTGACTGAAGGTGTTGGGGCCACTTTTCTCTCACCACCTAGCAAATTATCTCAGGCTTGTTCATATGGTGGCAGCAGGGTTTCAAGAGAACGAGTGAAAGCACACAAGATCTTGTAGAGCTTAGGCTCGTTTTTATGGGTCAAAACAAGTCACATGCCCAGCTTGATTCATTAAGGTGGAAGTAGACTCCAGCTCTGTTTAGGAGGGATGGCAAAGACATAGAAACAGGGAAGATGGGGAGTTGTAGCCCTTTTTAGGGTAATCTTTCATCTCTCTTCAAGTAATTCCCTCTTACACCTCAAATTTAAGTTAAATACTGTCTGCATGTATATTCTTCCTATTAAACAGTAGCACTGTGTGTCTGATAGTAGTAGTGTAAGTAGTAGCAGAAAACCACACTTAACATTTAAAACAATCTACAATTTTTTTTTACCATTAATTGGTGGTACTCACCTCCCTTTACTACTGAGTTTTATATTCATATAAGTATTTTAAAGGTGTAAACAAATCCTGTAGATGTGTACTTTTCTAAAGAAAGTGACTTAACATATTTTCTACTGCTCATCCAGTCTCATTGTTTTCTAATCCAACCCATACTGTAGCCAAAGTTGGTTTTCTAAAAGGTTTTCCAACTGCATTGTTTGATGAAGAAAGTCTAGGGACTTCTCAATCATATTCTTTACCTTGGCATTTGAGAATATGTGTGGTCTGGCCTCTGCCTACCTTTCAGCTTTTATTTTCCTTCATTCTCCCTTGAGTACCATTCATTACAGTTAAACCAAATTTCTTGCTGTTTCTTGAGCACACTTGATCCTATACCAGTAGTTCTCAACTGTCCAGAGACATTGTTGGTTTTCACAATGGGGTTGTGTGTGCTGCTGGTTTCTAGTAGGCAGAGGCCAGGGATGCTGTTAAACATCCTGCAATGCACAGGACAGTCTCCTCAGCAAAGAATTATCTGATATAAATATCAGAGTGCCAAGGTTGAGAAACTGCCCTACAGATTGCTGCCTCTGGGTCTTTTTTCATGCTGCCTCACACCAGAAGGCCTTCCTTCAGTCCTGCCTGTTGAAATGTCCCCTGTCCTTAAAAAGCCAGTTCAGATGCCAGGCCTTCTAGGAAACAAGTCCTGGATGGATCCCACCCTTACCTTTTACACTGTAGGTTCGCAGAATCCTTTCTATGAATCACTGAAATGCTTATCACTCAAGATGTTTACAATAATTTGTGTTCTGTACTATTCTTTTGTATTGTTCTTATTGCTTCTCCCTTGTATTTTATAAATTTATTTATTTATTTTTGGCTGTGTTGGGTCTTCGTTGCTGCGCGCGGGCTTTCTCTAGTTGCAGTCAGCCGGGGCTACTCTTCGTTGCAGTGTGCGGGCTTCTCATCGCGGTGGCTTCTCTTGTTGCAGAGCCTGGGTTCTAGGCACGTGGGCTTCAGTAGCTGTGGTGTGTGGGCTCAGTAGTTGTGGCTTGTGGGCTCTAGAGCGCAGACTCAGTAGCTGTGGCGCACGAGCTTAGCGGCTCCACAGCATGTGGGATCTTCCCGGACCAGGGCTCGAACCCGTGTCCCCTGCATTGGCAGGTGGATTCTTAACCACTGTGCCACCAGGGAAGCCCTCTCCCTTGTATTTTAGTTGACTGTTGGTATATGAACTCTTTTGCTGAACTGTGGGTTCCTGGATGACCAGGATTAATCTTATTTATGATTCTACTAGAGCAACTACCATGTGTTTTACATATAGTAGGTGCATAATAAATATCTGTTGAATGAGTGAGGAATGTGTATCTTCCCATGTTCTAAGCTATGGTTACTCCTTCCAACAATTTTCTTAAAGGACTTAATTCAAAAAAATCCAACAAGCTGAACCTGAGTTTTTTTGTTTGTTTGTAATAATTTGGGTAAAATACTGTGATAACAAATGATTGTACAGTACAATTACTTGTGTTTATTTCTACAGCTGTTTAGTGAAAAAATAAGTGGCGTTGAAGGAACGAAACTAGATGATGAATTTCTTGACATGGAAAGGGTAAGAGAACATTTTAATGTAAATTATCTTATAAATTTGACTTTCATTGTGATGTGATATATACTGATACTGTAAAGGATATTAGAGTGGGGATCTAGGATGTTTGAATTCAGGTGTGGATTATGGAATCCAAAAGGCAGTTCTTTCATACTTCAAGGTCCAAATAAAGACCCTGGACCTTGGGAGATGGGATATGGCTAACTGGTTCCCTCTAGTGGACAAGAGTCAGAACGCTCAAAAGATGGTCCATCTTGGCAAACAGTGTAGGCCAAAGTGATTGTGATTTAATATCTTGGAGAGTCGAAATGTGTTACTGGGAGGAGGCTCTTCGAATATATAAATATTGATTTAATGTGTGGAAGACTCTGACCCTGTTCCCACGTATTTCAGCAGCTGCATAACAAGTAAGTTTTATCCACTGGAACCAGCCATGTCAATCAACTTAGATAAGCTGGTTTCAGAGTTTCCTGACGGGTGACACCAGGATGATAATGTGTGCTCTGCTTGCCTCATGTGGATGTTTTGAGAATTACGCAGAAAAATTAACGTGTATGAAAGCATTTAAAAAATACAATGAGCACGTTACAGACGTGATTGTTAACACATGACAAAGGAAGACTGTAGAGTCTCGGTCCCTGAACAAGCTTCCTGGTCAACTGTGTGATGTATTAGTGGAGGCAGAAGTGGGATCGTCACTAATTATCAGCTTCCTCAGGTCCTTTCCCCTTTGTTTTGGGACCTTTAAACATAGCCTAGTTTTAATAATTAGGGTCCCCAGGTGAGAGAGGGCAGAGAGAAAGCAAAGCATCTTTCCTCAGGTGTAACATGGAGGATACAGGCTATAGCAGGTAGTAGAGCTTTCAGCAGATTCTGGGGAAGGAAGTCCAGCCCCAGACTGTGCCTTAGGGGTGTAGGGGTTACTGTCTTCAGGATACCCTGGACCTGGCCACACTGTCCTCCAGGGAGCTTCTTATTTTCTGGGTGAGCAATTAATTAAACAATTAATTTTCTAGAAATGTTAAGGCCTTGATAGAAAGCTTATTTTGTTTTGCTTTTGGAAAAAGTTACTTTCTGAAGATTGAAAAACATAGAACATTTAAACATCATTGGCATACCTAAAATTACTTTAAAAATCTCTTTATAAATAAAGATATTTGTGTAACTTTATTACTAATGAAATGATTCAGTTGAGATGTTAAGTTTAAAAGTACATTTCAATAATTTTAGTTTCGGTTATTGGACTGAGACCCTTCTTGTTTACTTCCTTTCCCTCCCAAAACCTGAATGAGTGACAGAAGAAATACAAAAAGAAAATCTATTATCTGTTTTATTACAGCAGTGAAAAGCATGGAAATATTTAATAGGTCAAGAAGTTTTAAGGACTTTCTAGAAGAGGTGAATTAGGTAAAATATGAGGCCACTAAAAGGAAAAAGAATGTTTTAAAAAATTATAGAAAGATGTATCATGTAATCTATCAGGAAATTATAACAGTTGTGAACCATTATGCATCATTTAACATGGCATCTGAATATGTAAGGTAAAAGCGGTCAATGCATAGAGAACTGACAAAAATCAGAGTAGAAGATTTTGCATACCTTTTTCATAAAATACCAATTAAATAATAGGCTCATAGAGAATTTTCATAAAATATGACTATTAACTTTGTAAATAATATCGATATTTGCATTCCTCAAATTGAGAATTCATTTCAAATTTCTTTAAAACAATTTCCATAATCATTTATTGGGATATGGGAAAAAAAACTCAACAAATTTCTCAAAGTAAAATCATAGAGCACGAGGATTACAAGGAAGGTATAGTTGCCAAATTCTGGATGTTTGGAAATGGGAGAAAATGTAAAAATAATTCTTGTTTCAAGAGGAAATGAAAAGTAAAATTAAAGATCACTGGGCTTCCCTGGGGGCGCAGTGGTTGAGAGTCCGCCTGCCGATGCAGGGGACGCGGGTTCGTGCCCTGGTCCGGGAGGATCCCACGTACCACGGAGCGGCTGGGCCCGTGAGCCATGGCCGCTGAGCCTGTGCGTCCGGAGCCTGTGCTCCGCAACGGGAGAGGCCACAACAGTGAGAGACCCGTGTACCGCAAAAAAAAAAAAAAAAGATCACTTAGTCATGAGAACTGTCTATGTCAGAATCTGTGATATATGGCTAAGTCTTCAATGCATTTAATAGAAAATAAATTGTTGGAAGAGAGTGAATAAATCATTCAAGCCAAAAAGCTAGGAAAATAACAGCAAAGTAAATCACTCTAGGTGGAAGGAAGAAATCAATACAGATAAATGAGAAATTAATAAAATATAAAACAATAATAACAAAAAGGTAAAATCAATAAATAAAACCAAGAACTCTTTTTTTTTTTGAAAGACCACCTCTACTAAGTGTGAGCAAGAGAGGGAAAAGGGAAAACGCAAACTACATAAGGAATTAGAAGGATATAATGACAGATGTGGATTTTTTTTGAATTTTATTTAATTTATTTTTTTATACAGCAGGTTCTTATTAGTTATCCATTTTATACCTATTAGTGTATATATGTCAATCCCAATCTCCCAATTCTTTAAATTAAAAAAAAAAGAGAGATTATTATAAACAGGTGTCAGAAATCAGGGCTGCCAGCAGCTCTCTAACCCAAGGGCTGAGGTCTGGGAGTGTCAGTGGCACAGGCTTTGGGCACCTCAGGGGTAGGGTACCAACACAGATGGAAATTCCAGATTTAATCTATCAACAAAGATGCCCTCACACCAGGTAGGCTTTACAAAAATAATTTTCACCTCTCTGTTTTCCCCTGTTTGTCCTGATGGTTTGCTGAGATATTTGCATTGCATTTTCCTAACCTGAACACACATACCCACCCCCTGATGTCCTCAGTTATTCTAGAAGGGAGGTTTTGTTTTTAATTTTTTTGTTTTTAAACTACGTGAGTTATTTTTTTCAGTGTTCAACTTGATTGCCTATTTTTGCCAACATGTTTAGTGGCATCCTCTTTAATTTGTAAAGGGTTTATTCCTTTGTATTGATTCCTGGGCTGTCCTGGAAGCACCACCAGTATGTGTACATCAAGGCCTGTGAGTTTTAGGCCATTTGTTTCTTGGCATTTTTTTCCCAAAAGAAATAGAAGAGTCTAAGTAGAAAGTATTCCCGCCTCTACCTCCTCTCATCCTCATCCCTCAGAGGTGACTCCTAGATACCTGGTGGCTTTTCATGTCCAAAGAGGGTTATATACATGGAATGACCACTCTACGTTGTGTTTTAATTAATATTGAATATATATAAAGTTATAAAGCTAAAACCTAGTTTTTTTTCTTTTTCTTTTTTTTAAATTAATTTTTATTGGAGTATAGTTGCTTTACAATGTTGTGTTAGTTTCTGCTGTACAGCAAAGTGTATCAGTCATATGTACACATATATCCCCTCTTTTTTGGATTTCCTTCCCATTTAGGTCACAACAGAGCACTGAGTAGAGTTCCCTGTGCTACACAGCAGGTTCTCATTAGCTATCTGTTTTATACATAGTAGTGTATATATGTCAGTCCCAATCTCCCAATTCATCCCATCCTCCCTCCCCCCCTTGGTAACCATAAGTTTGTTCTCTACATCTGTGACTCTGTTTCTGCTTTGCATATAAGTTCATCTGTACCATTTTTCTCGATTCCACATATAAGCGATATTATATGATAAAAAACTTAGTTCTTCTTAAGCCTTAAACTGCACATATGGATTTTATTTATAAATTAGTAATTTCAGTATAAAAATGATGATCATTTTTAGTTAATCTTCATTTTAGTTTCCATTAAGTCATAAGCTGAACAGATGAAATCCTTATACATTTGTCACCAACTAATTACATAATTAAGCGAATTCCCTTAATGCAAATTCCTGCAATACAAATGCAGTGCATAGGAGTCCCTCAAACTTAACATCAAATCTAAAACAGGATTTTCCTATGCACTTACATTTCTTGTAACTCTAATAAAATATAAACATTAAGTTATCAAATTTTCTTAAACATTTCAAAGATCTTCATAAACAATTGAACATACTGAAGAGAGTTCAAAGTTTACAAAACTCGTTACCAGGTCAAGTACACATACACACAGGCACATTCCCACACACACAGCTAGCACACGTGTATCAGTAATATGGGTTTGATTCATTTCTTCATTTCTGTACTGTCTTTTTAAACCTTCCTGGGGCCCCAAATTTAAGCATTCACCTAAGGGGAACAAATACAATTTCAGGTTGGATGAGAGTGCTTCTTTGAAAGCTTCTGACCCTGAACAGATCATAGATTTTTAAATGACAAAAATGAGTTGTTTTGTATTAGACATCACTCCCAGCTTGCTTTTTTCCTTAGCAACGTACAGTGGACGTCTTCCCAGTACCTATAGATCTTCTGTGTATTTTCCCCCTGTGATTAAAGAGTATTCCTTACTTGGATGTTTCACAATTTATCAAGTCAATCTCCTATTGATTGTAATTTAAGTTGTTTTCAGTTTTTATGACTATGTAAAATGGTCTAAGAAACATCTTTTTACCTCCGTGCAGTTTACTGGTATGTTTCTAGATGCTAAGCCTCTGGAAGTATGATAGATGGTACATTAATAGGTACTTCACCTTGATCTCAAAAAGATCGTATCATTTAGCACTCCTATTGTATATGAAAGGGCCCATTACTCCATACCTGTATAATACCTTATATGGCGTCTAGTCAATTAGAAAAGATTTTGGGGGGGTCAATCTGGTGAGTGGAAAGTATCTCCTTTTAATTTATAATTTTCCTGAATATTTTGTCAAATGTTTATAAGCAACTTGTATTTCTCCTCTTCTGTGGATTGCCTTCTTTCTAGTCGGGTTGCTTTTTTTTTTTTAATGGGAGTACGGAGTATAATAGATACTAACCCTTTATTTTTTTGCATTTTAGTTTCTGTTCACCACTTTTATCAGACTTCGTGTATTGTGTCTTTTCACTGTTCCATTTGAAATTTTAGGGAGTCAGAATTTTGGTCTTTTCATCTATGATGCTTGGATTTCGGTGATGCCTGGAATATCCTTTCCACCCCAGTATTTCAAAATATTCTCCTGCACAGTTCAGTACTTTTACAGTTTGTTTTTGGGTCCATATTTTTAATCCTGTATGTAGTGTGATGTATGAATCTAACTTTATTATTAATTTGCCAAGTTTTAACCAAAAAAAGAAAAAATTGAAAGTGTGATAGGCTTTGAATTACTTTTGCATGTTAATTGGGGGAGGATTTACATATTTCCAAAACTGAATTTTCCCATCTAGGAATGTGGCTTTTCAAGTATGTATTGTACATTTCTCATAATATTTCTTCCTCGTTATTGCTTATTTTTAAATTGCTGCTCTTATGAGTGGGATCTCCTTTTCCTTTAAAACATTTTCTTTTGGGCTATTGATGGTATAAAGTAAAGCTGTTGAAATGTGCATAGTTAACTTTTATTGTATAGTCTCACATTCATTTTCTGGTTAACCAACAGCCAGAGTATCCAGGAATGGTTTTGAGGAAGGAAAGATTCAGTCTTAACCTGGCAGGGAAAGCTTTGTTGTTAACATCTTCTGCCCACAGAACAGAAGAATATGTATTTCAGTGATAATATTGATACTAGTGATGATGATTCTTTTGTCGTTGGCTTACTGAGGTAGTTTCTCATGTGAATCCTTATTATGGCATCCTTATACAAGTACAGAAATTCAAGTTCACCCAGCAAATAAGGAGAGTTTGGCTCAGAAATGTCTAGTCTTGGTTTTGAGAGACCTTCAAGCACAACCAATAATCTAGTGGAGCATAATAACTTGTCCAAGTTTCCTAAATATTACATTAATATTCATTTTAATGTTGAATAAGAAGTTAGTGTTCTCCACCATCATTGGGAGGAGCAATCATTGGAAGGATGTCCCAGAATCAAAAAGTTAAGAAAATATTACCTCTTCCAAAAAATGTTGAAAATGTCCATTTGGATTAAAATCATTAAGTGGTGTTATAAATATTAAATTGATCAAATTTATTTCTCTGTTTGTTTTTCCGTAGAAGTCACTGTTTGTCATTTACCAATATCTTCATGTTTCTCTTTTTTTTAAGAAAATAGACATTACCAATAAAGCTGTTGCAGAAATTCTTTCAAAAGCTACAGAATATCTTCAGCCGAATCCAGGTAAAGTTAGAAAATGTCTTGAAATATTCAATTGTTCATTTGCTGTCACAGATTCTAATAACCTAGGTTTAATGAGCGTGTGGTTGACGTGATCTAGAAACAATGTCCTCTGTGTCCGAATAATGAAATTCAGTTTTTTTAAGTTGAGTGACTAAAGGTAGTTGCAGTGAATCCTAGCTGATGACAAACAGAACAGACACTTCTGTGAACTATGGTGACGTTATTTGGGTGGAGTCTTGGTCTTAGCAGCAAGACACTGCTAAGCAAAGACATTTTTTATGAGATGCTTCGGAAACCCACTAAATATTTTGTCCATGTTTTCTTATTCAGCTGTTTCCTCTTTTTTAAAAAATTTCTGCCATCCTGTTCTAACGGTGCCTGTGACTTTGAAATGGCTTTCACTTCATGGCTTAAATGCTGATGAAGTGAGGTATGAGAAACATGAGAAACATGAGAAGGTCCAGTGTTACCACAGCTTCTGGACAGGAAGTCTTTTCACTCCTAGGTATTGAAGCAGCATCCCTTGGTGAAGTTTTCCTAAGTTCTAAACTATAGAAACCAATAGAGGGCATCCAAGCTTTGAATTCTGTGGCTTTCCAAATCTGCCTTTACTTTGTATGAATTTATTATTTGCACATAATTATCATGATTGCCTCGGCTGTAGGAATCAGCACACATCCAACCATCTGAAAATCTAGAAAATAAATTTTAAATCATACATTAAATAAAATATTATGTCCAGGCAGGATGGCAGGTATAGAATTCTTTAAAACTGTACAGCTGATTATAGTTCTAAAAAGCATAATTATATATCTCTTCCTGGGCCTCGTCAGTGATTGAACCACACAAGTCCCTTTTCCTGATGAATCAGTCAACGCATGTTTAGCAAATGCTCCCTCTAGGCAAGGGGGTTTCCTGGGTCCTGGGATATACGGTTGAGTTGGAAGGGAACCTGCCCTCAATGAGCTGACACTGGAATGGGTAGGGAGGTACCGGCCAACAATGAAAGTGTCCACTTGGCCAGACACCTCTGGTTATTCCTGGAGAAGAGGAAGGGAGGCCTAGCAGCCTCTCATTCCATTTAGTGGCCCTCAGTCACAGGACTGCTGCATCCCACATCCCACCCTGACAGTGGGGAAGAGGAGCAGAGAGAGAGAGAGAGAGAGAGAGAGAGTGTGTGTGTGTGTGTGTGTGTGTGTGTGTGTGGTGTGTCTGTGTGTCTGTGTGGCGGGAGAGTGAAGCCTGTGTGCCTGGGGATTAGGAGGATAAGTGCTTCAAGGATGAGGTGGGCAAAATTCAAAAAGACTGGCACTGTGAGTGTCTAAAGCTTTGCTACTCGAAGTGTGGTCCATGGCCCAGGAGGATCAGCATCCCCTGAGAGACTGTGGGAAATGCAGAAACTTGGGTTCATTCCAGACTGACTGCATCAGACTCTACATTTTAACAGGATCCTTGGGTGCTTTGCATGCACATTAAAGTTTGAGAAGCACTAGTCTAGAATACTTTAAAATAAATATGTAATTATTAAAATAAAAGACAATAAAAATTTACCCCTTTACAACCTAAAATTATCTCAACCACCACCTAGCCTACAGAATAAATTCCCAAATCCTTAGCTTGGTGTTCAGTTCATAGTCACATTTCCCCCTAGGTATTTCCTGATTTGTCCTGTATTAATTTATTCTTTGGTCAAAGCAGCCTACTCTTTATCTGTTGGTTATAAACTATAATAAGCATTCCCCCTTCTTCATCTTACACTATTTCTGCACTTTTGGGGGGCATCTTTCCATCTTTCTTCAGCGTATTGTTATATTTTCCTTTCTGTACACCACATCAGACTTTATTTGCATAATTACATCTTGTATTTTCTGCCTTCCAGTAACTAGAATGTGAGCTCCTTGAGGTCAGAGGCTGTCTTAGGTCTCTCTGGAGTCCCAGTAATTAGCATGGTGTGTCACACAGAGCTGGGATTAGTAAACACTCATGGCCTAAGTGAGAGAAAGGACTTAGTGGCCACCTATCATTTCCCTTGGGTCCAGGAGTGGAGCTTCACCTGAGGGACCATCAACACAGACTCCGGTTTCCCATGGGGGCATCTGTTTCCTACTGGTTAGGCTTCTTAGACAGGAGTGTGCAGCGCAGTGGCTCTGTACCATGAAGTTAAATATCATCAGTCTGGATACATTCTTGGGGGTGGGGGGCTGTTAACCACCAGTTGGTTTGCAACATCCACCTCAGCAATTCTGTTTTTGGTTTGCAATTGGTCCCCAGGAAAATTTGTCTGCCCAGGTGTCAGTGTCTGACTCAGTGAGTAAGCTGTGGGTGGGGTAATGAGAGCCCCGGTTACTATTATTTGGGAGTCAACAGTGTGTGCCATAATTTCTATTTTTCATCATGCTTGTACAACAGTGCCCTTAGCACCCACCCTGGTTAAAAATCTAGAAAACCATGCGAGTAACTTGGTCACACAAGTACCTTCCTGTCTCAGGGCTCTGACATTTTGTCTAGGGCAACCTTGATTTCTCCAGCCCCGTTTGTTACATGCTATGTACCTGTCACTCCGCCGTGCCATTTTAAGGAATTACAAATGATAATGTTTTTAAGCATACAGAGCTAAGCTAGGAATGCTGAACACTGTGTCGAAGATCCGAGGACAGGTGAAAACCACGGGGTACCCACAGACGGAAGGCTTGCTGGGCGACTGCATGCTGAAATACGGGAAGGAGCTCGGGGAAGCCTCCACTTTTGGTGAGTATTCCCACTCACCTGGGAGAGCTGAGAAAGCATCCTTTGTCGATTTTAGGTTATGCACAAAACCTTCATTTTAACAACGCTTGTTATTTTTTTCATATTATCAAAGCAATACGTGTTCGGGAATTCCCTGGCGGTCCAGTGGTTAGGACCCTGGTGCTTCCAATGCAGGGGCGCGGGTTCGATCCCTGGTTGGGGAACTAAGATCCTGCATGCCGAGTGGCGCAGCCAAAATATAAATAAATAAATAAAAGTTAAAAGAAAAGTAATACATGTTTATCACAGGAAGTTTAGAAAACATAGCCAAGTAAAATAAAGGAAAATGCCAGCATCGCCCATAGTTACCTACCCAGTGATGGGCCCAATTACACACTTTGCTGTATATCCTTTATACCTTTTGTTTATTCTTATATATATTCACATACACCTTTAAAAAAATTAAAATGGGGTTATAGTATACATACCCTAATTCCCTTTTGTAATCTGCTTATTCCCACTGGCTATAGCATGGTCCATGTCATAAGACAGTCTTCTACCATATTGTTTTTAAAGGCTGCATAATATTCCATGTATCCACAGTTTGTTCAATCAATCCCATTTAGGATATTTAGATTTTTCTTCTTTATGTGAAAAAAAAGATTACATAGCATTTACGATAGGCACTTTCATGGATAAAGCTTTGGGAATATCCAAGATTATGTTCTTAGATGAAATTCCTGGTAGTGAAGTTGCTGAGTCAAGAGTATGCCCGGCTGGGAGGCCCACAGGAGCGGTGGAGATTGTCAGTCCGGGAGGCTCTGGGAGGGCTTCCTCAGGGTTGTGGGCTAGGAAGGCCGCCGCGAGGTGCCTCCTCACATACCCCTCGTGGGCCTAGCAGGCCAACAGCGTGGGGCGGCGACGACGTCGACGACCAGGGCTGGGAGCTCTGGCGGCCAGGGTCCCAGCCGTGGCCGAGTCTGTGGAGCGGCTGCAGCAGTGGGTCGAGGAGCTGGAGCGGGAACTGGCCCAGAAGAGAAGTCGCCGGGCCCTGGGGGGGCGGCGATGGAGGAGGCGGTCGGGCCCGCATTGAAAAGATAAGCCCCGAAGTGGTGGATTCCAACCCCTACAGCCACCTGATGGCATTGAAACGAATGGGAATTGTAAGTGACTATGAGAAAATCTGTACCTTTGCTGTAGCAATAGTAGGTGTTGGTGGAGTTGGCAGTGTGACTGCTGAAATGCTGACAAGATGTGGCATTGGTAAGTTGCTACTCTTTGACTATGAGAAGGTGGAACTGGCCAATATGAATAGACTTTTCTTCCAACCTCATCAAGCAGGATTAAGTAAAGTTCAAGCAGCAGAACATACTTTGAAGAACATTAATCCTGATGTTCTTTTTGAAGTACACAACTACAATATAACCACAGTAGAAAACTTTGAACGTTTCATGAATAGGATAAGTAATGGTGGATTAGAAGAAGGAAAACCTGTTGACCTAGTTCTTAGCTGTGTGGACAGTTTTGAAGCTTGAATGACAATAAATACAGCTTGTAATGAGCTTGGACAAACATGGATGGAGTCTGGGGTCAGTGAAAATGCAGTTTCAGGGCATATACAGCTCATAATTCCTGGAGAATCTGCTTGTTTTGCGTGTGCTCCACCGCTTGTAGTTGCTGCAAATATTGATGAGAAGACTCTGAAACGAGAAGGTGTTTGTGCAGCCAGTCTTCCTACCACTATAGGAGTGGTTGCTGGGATCTTGGTACAAAATGTGTTAAAGTTTCTGTTAAATTTTGGTACTGTTAGTTTTTACCTTGGATACAATGCAATGCAGGATTTTTTCCCTACTATGTCCATGAAGCCAAATCCTCAGTGTGATGACAGAAATTGTAGGAAGCAACAGGAAGAATATAAGAAAAAGGTAGCAGCACTGCCCACACAGGAGGTTGTTCAAGAAGAGGAAGAGATAATACATGATGACAATGAGTGGGGTATTCAGTTGGTACCTGAGGTTTCAGAAGAGGAACTGAAAAATTCTTCAGGTCCAATTCCTCACTTACCTGAAGGAATTACAGTGGCATGTACAGTTCCCCCAAAGCAAGAAGATTCTGTACCTGAAGTAACAGTGGAAGATTCTGGTGAAAGCTTGGAAGACCTCATGGCCAAGATGAAGAGCATGTAAATAATGGACTGGCCTGTATTTTATTTCCTATGTCTAAACCTGTTCCCTAGCAATTAAAAAGAAAATCATTTAAAACTGAGAAAACTTAGGGCAACATCGGTTGATGTATAATCTTCCCTGAATTGTTATACTGTTTAAAAATACTGTGACTATTGCTTGTTACCACCCCCCCCACACACCCCCCCGCTTCAACTAAATCAGAAACTCTCCTAAAACTCATGTTTCATTCTAGTAAGAAAACTTCAAAGGATTATTGCAGGCAGTTATAAATCTTATTTAAAACTTAGCCATTGAACTGTTTTGGCCTTTTGGGAGGAGTGGGAAGAAAGGACCAGTTTGGTTTGCCTGAGGCCATGGACAACAGAATAGTGTGTGGTCAAATATAGGGAAAGGAGTGTTTGGAACTGCTCTCTACAGGAAAACTGCCCAGGACTACTAACTTGAGCAATAATGACTTTCAAATAGTAAACCTATAAAATAAAAACATCCTTTCAAATGTTTCCTGATGAAACACAAGCTGAAATACAGTCATTGGAAAAGTTTGTAAACCTCTGAATTATATACTCAAAACAAGACAGAGGCAAATAAGAGGAAGCTTTCTTCATGGATAGACAGATAAACATATTTTCAGGATGTACAAATTATATTTCTGCACTGATTAAGAAAAAGCATATCATCTGTGGAACATATATCTGAGTCAGTGTGCTTTATTGAGGAGCAAAAGATAAACTTAGGCTAAGATCATCTAAATTATACCCATCATATGGGCTACCTTCTAATACTTTATTTAAATTTGATTCCGTAGGTAATTAGATATTGGCAAAGGTTTGTCCTGGGTAACAGACAATAAAAGAGGTCTAAATTGCCTCTGCAAGACTGACATGTATTTCTTCACAGGGAAGAGTATCATTTTCCCTGATCGTGACCATGAAATCGTAATTTGATAAACTGGTTTTCTCTGGATTTTGCATACAAATAATGAAGGCTTAGAGAACCTTGTTTGAAATAAATTCCTAATGGTTTGGAGACTAATAAAGACACATGCATGTGTAACCATTATCTGTAGGCTGGTTACTATGCTAGTCTCCTATTTTGATGACTTTTTTGCTCTGAAAAGATATAAATGTCTAAATTCTATCTCTAGGGGGAAAATGTCATTAAAAACTTAAAAGTGTCTTTCGCACTTGTAAAGTAAAATTCTAAAAATAATTTCAGAAAGCCCCAAATATCAAATATGTTTAATATATTAGCTTTGAGATTTTAGCATACTGTGATTCTTATGTTTAGAGTGATGTCAGGAAAGTATGGGGATAGTTTTTCTAGCCTTGAAACATATTTACGTTGCCTTAGTAGGTCATTTGTTGTTTACAATTTTAGTGTAGTCATCTCTAAAATAACTTTTCTAGTTCCTAGAGATGCTTTGAATTTCAAAAAAGAAATGCAGTCTTTCTAAGTCCCACTCCTTTGGTATACTAATTTGGTACCTCTGGTACACTAATTTGGTAAGGCTTTACTTATAAGTTTATATAATTTGATAAATAGCTAGAACCTACTATCCTTTTCTTAAAATTTTTTAATTGGAGTATGGTTGATTTAAAATATGTGTTAGTGGGCTTCCCTGGTGGCGCAGTGGTTGAGAGTCCGCCTGCCGATGCAGGGGACATGGGTTCGTGCCTCGGTCCGGGAAGATCCCACACGCCGCGGAGCGGCTGGGCCAGTGAGCCATGGCCGCTGAGCCTGCGCATCTGGAGACTGTGCTCTGCAGTGGGAGAGTCCGCAACAGTGAGAGGCCCATGTACCGCAAAAAAAAAAAAAATAAAAATAAAAAAATAAAATAAAATAAAATATGTGTTAGTTTCAGGTGCACATAAATTGAAACAGTTATACATATACATATTAGAACCTGCTATCTTCTAAAGACCTTTTTTCTGTTCTTAATTTGGCACTGTACCCTGCTGGTGTCTTATACTATACCAAATCTTATCTAATTTTTTTGTCTTATATCTTCCATTAAAGTTATTATTTTAGCAGAAAAAATCTGGTAACAAGTATCTTTTGTAACCTAGAGAGCTCTCTTGACAATCTGTATGCCATGAAAACTTGTATATGTAGGCAGCTATGAAAAATTAATCATCACTGGATTTTACATTACTAAATAAACCCATAGTGCTTGACCAGATTTATAACACTGTTGTTTCTAGTGTGAAAGTTTGAAGCATAGTCCCAAATGACCCTCCAGAAAGGTTATACCATTTTGACACTCCTGCCAGGAAGGTATGAGAGTGTGTTTCTCAGCACAGGTACTAACTCTGGGAATTATCTTTTTAGTTTCCTTTTAACTAACTGATAATTTGATTTATAGCAAATAAAACTGATATCTGGGCGCTGTTTTAACTTTATTTTTTGGATTATGTGTGAGGTAGATTTTTTTTTCACGTTTGTCATCATCTTTGTGAATTGTATATTTGTGTCCTTTGCCTATTTTTCTATTAAGGTGTTCTTTTTTTTTTTTTCTTACTGGTTTATGAGCTTTTTCAGTGGTCAGGATACTTGCTTTTTGTCTGTCTCATATGTTGATGAAGTTTTGCCCCAGGTAGGCATATACCTTCTGATGTTGTAGGTGGAGGTCATTTTAATGGAACAAGATTTTTGCTTTTTATTTAGTGGGGCTCATTAGTCTTCTTTTATGGTTTATGGCTTTGGTAGCATGTTTAGAAAAACTTTTCTGCTCCTTCCCGCTTCACTAATAAGCTGTGTAAATGTTTATTTATACTTTATTTTCATACATATGTTTTCTTTTCTTACCTTTAAATTCTCAAGCTCCTGAATTTAATGGATGAGTACTGTGCAATAGGGTTTTAATTTTGTGTTCTCACAAATACATAGCTAGTTGCCCTAACATTTTATTGAAAAGTTCAACCTTTCTCTGCTGATTTTCTATAACTTTTTTGTTATAAAATTTTATATATTTTAAGTTTGTTTCTGGTCTTTCTCTTCTGTTTTCTTGATCTGTACCTTGTTTTGATCAAGTGTCATGTTGTTTTAAATATTGTCATTTTAAAATATATTTTAATATATTTAACTAAAATTTCCCCTAGATATTATAAAAATTTCATGGACATACTCATCTGTTTTATTTTTCCAGATGAAACTTAGAGTCATTTTAAGTCCCCTCTACTAAAAAACAAGAAACTTATTAAATTTTTTTTTTTTGCTTGTAGGATCTTAGTTCCCCGACCAGGGATTGAACCCAGGCCCTTGGTAGTGAAAGCACTGAGTCCTAACTACTGGACCCTCAGGGAATCCCAAAAAAACTTATTAAATTTTGATTGAGATTACTTTAAATTGATAAATTATATTGGGTGTGAGTCGAATTTGATATGTTAAATCTTCCGGGAGAATTTGGCACATTTGCTACTCACGTAGTGGTAGCAAAGCAAGATATGGAAATTGAGGATTCTGGTATTAGGCCATAGTCATTCATCTAGAAAAATGGGGGGAAAGTCTTTTGAAAACTTAAAAAAAAAAATCCCATATGTTAAAACACTAGTTAGTCACAGAGGGTAACAGTATCCTTCAGAGCAGTATAATGTGAATTTTATTTTATTTCCTGGGTGAATGGGGCCAAGATGGCCTATTCCTTGTCCTGAAGGCTGACCAGTGGAGGGAACAGGAGAGACCGCCAGGCAGGCCCTGACATCCATGGACAGTCCTGCAGTGCGTCTGATCAGGTGACAGGGCAGGGGATTTGAAGGGCAGACAGTTTGGTAGCTTCCTAGGTGCCCAGCGAGAGAGAGCTGACATAAGGAGGGCATTAGGAACAGAGGGGTTGCTTGCTGTTCTGAGGAAAAGACTGTGCTGTCGGATGCTTTCTTCTTGGGGCCACACAGAAATTTCCTCAAGTGCAAAGACCTCCACTGGTGGAGGCTGAGTCCCACGTCCTCTTGGAATTGGAATCTTGAGCAAGGAGGGGGATATCAAACCCATGGAGGTGACAGCTAATATTCAGAATGTCACCTTTGGCACCTTCTAAGAAACATATTTAGAAATGTTTTCGTCAAAGCTAAATTAACTGACATTCTGGGGTGTGGGCACTGGTGGCAGAGTCAGCAGTGGGGTCAGAAGCCATATCCTGCATTTCTGACCAGCTGGGCAGGAAAGAGTCCCCAGGCCAGGAAAGAACGTTCTCATTTCCATCTCAGAATGAGTTAGAACCAGACTCTGGGGAGTTAGTTAAGGAGACATAGCCTCCCAGGAGGAACAAAGCTACCCATGCGCCAAAACGGAGTCTCGGTCAGCTGTGGTCTGGAGCAATGGTTTCCACTTACATTTTGCAAGGTCCTATAACATACACTGTCTAGGCTATTCCTTAAAAAAAATAAAAAGTGAGGTGAGGTGATATTGCTATCCCTGTTTTACAGATGAATAAACTGTACATGCCTGTGACTCATAGGTGAAACAACTTGAAGGTCAGAATTAGCTAGAAATGCAAATTCTTGGGCTGGGATTTCAGGTCTTCTTCAAGCCTGGGAGTTGAGAGACCCCAAGCTCTAACTTTTTATGAGGTTGATTTGGAAAACCCCAACTACAGGAAAAAGAGTTCAGTTTCGTGCAGCATTTCCCAGAGATGTCTTCTAGAAAACCTGCAACCCTCATAGTGCTCAGCTACCAGGATGCCTGCTTTCAAATTACTGCAGGTTAGCTGGTGCCGAATACCAGGATTTAATCCAGCTAAAGCTGCCCATCGCTGCCCAAGTCTGGCATGGCTGGCCTGGACCTCACTGCAAGAGCAGACCCTTCCCACCCTGCTGAAAGGCTGTCCTGTGTGACACTGCCAGACTTTCTTTGACATCAGAAGGGGTAGGGAAACTTAGAACCATCTCAAGAATACAAGGAGTGGCCTCAAGATCTAGCAGCTAGAAGCTGAGATGAGGTTTTGTTCATTTATTTCTATTGTAATCTTTGTTGGTTAATACTTAACCCCTGATGAATGAATCCTTTTATTGTTTACAAAGACGGATTTTGTTCTTGCGCCTCTAAGGAACCCTTGGTGCCAGTTCACAAAACTACCAGTTTAAAAAAAGAAGCTTTAACCCCATCTAGTGGCTGATACGGTAAGTGCCTCAGTCTGTCTGAGCCTCAGAGTTTTATTCTATGCGGTGGAGAAAGTGCGGAAGTAGTGAGGAAAATGTGGAAAATATTTAGAAAGACTTTCTCGTTTTTACATTTTCTTTTCTCTGGGTCAAGATTCAAAGGTCCCAGAGTTGAGGACCTTGTTACACACCATTGGTCATCACAAACTTTTGGGAAAAAATTAAATAAATATCACTGTTAACTTAGAGTTAGGTCTGCTAAAGAACCTTTTTTATTTGTATTTTCTATTGAAGGCAATGCATTGATAGAAGTTGGCGAATCCATGAAGCTAATGGCTGAGGTGAAAGACTCTCTTGATATTAATGTAAAGCAAACTTTTATTGATCCACTTCAGTTACTACAAGACAAAGATTTAAAAGAGATTGGGGTAAGTTTTCTAGGCTATAAATCTGCCTGTTGCTATTTAGTATGATGTTTATACTATTTAAAATCATTAGAACATTTCTATAGTGACTCAGTGAAAGCATCATCTTATTGTGGGTGGTAAAAAAAATAGCTCAGTTATGTTTACCTGGCTCATTGGGAAAGAGGCCCA
>NW_006798027.1:1070713-1104613 GCF_000442215.2 Lipotes vexillifer
AAAGAGTCCCAGGATCAATTAGCCCTTTATTTTGTACCTTATTGAAGCCAGCTAGAAGCCAAGTTCAAGATACATATTTCTACAGTCATTTCTCACATAACAAAATGACTGCATAACTTTGTACTGGATTTTTTTAAAGCAGTCTTTATTTATTTTTTAAAATCTTTTTTTTTTTTTTTGCCACATCCCACGGCTTGTGGGGTCTTAATTCCCTGACCAGGGATCGAACCCGGACCATCAGCAGTGAAAGCACAGAGTCCTAACCACTGGACGGCCAGCGAATTCCGTGTATTGGATTTTTGATTATCAAAATCATACCGTACTAGCTGCATCTTTTTTTTTTTTTAGCATCTTTATTGGAGTATAATTGCTTTACAATGATGTGTTAGTTTCTGCTATATAACAAAGTGAATCAGCTATACATATACATATATCCGCATATCCCCTCCCTCTTGTGTCTCCCTCCCAGCCTCCCTCTCCCACCCCTCTAGGTGGTCACAAAGCACTGAGCTGATCTCCCTGTGCTATGCGGCTGCTTCCCACTAGCTGTCTATTTTACATTTGGTAGTATTTATAAGTCCATGCCACTCTCACTTCATCCCAGCTTACCTTTCCCCCTCCCTGTGTCCTCAAGTCCATTCTCTATGTCTACGTCTTTACTCCTGTCCTGCCCCTAGGTTCTTCAGAACATTTTTTTAGATTCCATATATATATGTTAGCATATGGTATTTGTTTTTCTCTTTCTGACTTACTTCACTCTGTTTGACAGACTCTAGGTCCATCCATCTCACTGCAAATAACTCAATTTCATTTCTTTTTATGGCTGAGTAATATTCCATTGTATATATGTGCCACATCTTCTTTATCCATTCGATGGACACTTCGGTTGCTTCCATGTCCTGGCTATTACTGGACAGCTACATGAAATTAGAACACTCCCTAGCTGCGTCTTTTGATACGTTGCACTAGTGATCATTATTTCCCATTACTTCTTAAGGAAATCAGTACCTAGGAATCAACATTTTGTATCTGGAGAATGTTAAAATGGCCCTCCAGAGCATACATGGGAGCTTTCAGGGACCTGTAGGTAATCACATGCCACTTGCTTGGTGGTGCTTTTGCAGATATGCAAAAACAGTCTTGAGAGTTCTACCCTGCCAGGGAATTCTACTCTGGAGGGGCAGGCTGCATCGAGACCTTCTTTGGGCACCCCCTTGAGAAGCTGCCCAGAAGACCTTCCTGGTGGTGCCTTGAGGAGTGATCTGAATGCAGCCTGGGCCAGCTTGGAAGTCATCCAAGCCTCGGGGATGTCCCCTTTTCCTTTCTTCAGGTCCAGATTCTCATGGTGTGGTCCCTAAGCAGCATCAGCATCACATGTTAGAAATGCAAATACTTGGGCCCTATTCCAGAGCTTCCTAATGGAAAGTTCTGGATGCCCGTATAGGCATTTAGAATTTACACCAAAACCAAAGGCTATGGAGGGGAATTCAGGAAGGTTGAAAGAAAAATGAAAGCAACTGTTCAGGAACTCCCAGGATATTCTGCTACCCGACCCCCCACCCAGCCTCCCCACCAGCACCCTCCTCAACTCCTTACTCCCATTGCCCTCTTCCCCTCAGGCCAGTCCTCCACTGGGCCCCAGAGTCCATTATCCTCATCTCCTTAGGGCCTTTGCCACATCCGGCATCCTCTCTCCGGAATCTCCCTTCTTCCCCTTTCTCTCTATAGGCTTCTTGGGGTTAACGTTTAAACACATCAGCACAGCAGCTCTTGACTCCTGGCTTCACATCTCGGCCCCTCCAGTCCACTCTCCACACCACAGCCAGAGTCTTCCTAAGGTACAAGCCCCCAGTAGCTGCCCACTGACTTTGGGGGTAAAGATCCAGCACCATAGTCCCTAATTCCTGGCCCCTCCTTCTCTCTACGGGTTGATCGCTCACACCCCTTCCCACTTGAACTCTCTGCCCAGCCTCAATGAATTACTTACAGTCCCCAAGGGATGTTTTGCTTTGTGCTCTCTTTTTATTCTTTGTCTTTCTCCTTTTCCACCTTCTCCTGGCTAAGTCATCTCACGTTGCAGATCTCAGCTCAGGTGTTCGGTCCTTTGGGAAGCTCTTGTTCTCTCCCCGTCTTAAGCAGGTGCTCCTTCTGTGCTTCCTGTGCTGTGAGCATCACTGCTTCTCTTTTTCTGTTGTTTGGCAGCAAGTGCTTTGGCGTAAGGAGACATGTTTTGTTCACTTTTGCATGACTAGCGCAGCCTTTGTGCTCACAAATTATTATTGAACAGATGATTCTAGAGAAGAGACATTCTGTGTTGTGGGGATGCCAAAACATCTTTCCCAAATGCAGAACCTTAGAACCAAATACCTCCTTTGCTGAAATACATAATATGCCATTTCTTCTTGTGCTGCTAACCTTGAAGAAAGCTGTACAGAAATTCCACTGGACGACATTGCTCTTCCACTTGACCTGGTTCAGTAGGGTAGCTAGTCATGGACCCAAATGTGGATCCTGAGCAGTGAGTGGGAAAAATGTACAAAATACACATATCCTTAAATGTTTCTCCCTATGAAAAAAATAATTTTCTAAATGGTGTCTCTTGTTCTTCAACTCTGGTTTGATAGAGAAACTGTATAAATTTAAACTTAAATCCTATAGATGATCAAGAATTAAGAGTCTAATATTCAGAAGGCTTTTCATAGTCTCAACTCTGCTCTATATATCTTGGACATCTGGAGTGGAGAGCCTGTTCATTTAACACATGACTGACATATCTGTAAAAGGTCTTGTGGACTCAAAGCGCTTCTATAAATGTTTTGTCACCCATAAGTAGCCAGACTAAGCCTGGTTGTGCCCGTTTACAGCCACATATGTGGAGGCACAGAGGGATTCAGAGACTTGACCAGAGTCAGAAGAACATGTCAGAAGAGAGATGATTCTGACTTTTTGTCCCATATACTCTTTTCACCCAATCATTATGGAGGTTAGAACCAGTGCTTCCCACTAAAAAGAATAGTCAAGTTACCCACGTGCTTCAGTGGGACAATCTGTTTTCACATACACTTTCAATATCAAATATCTATTTTCCAGGGGTTATGGTCATAAACTCCCTTGCCCTGTGTGGTTATCCCTTCTATAGTATTTCTGACATGGGATCCCTCTACCTGAACACAAACTGTGATGGGGAACTTAACTACCACACAAGGCACTGCATTCCACGAATGGACACCTCTAATATTTATAATGGTTTTACTTTGTTAAAGAGATCATATTTTTAAAAAGAAATTCCATCATTTCAGAGGTTGCCTGTGAGCATCTGTCCTCTGTATCACATTCATCGAGGGCATTTATTCAACTTGTTCTGTAATTGTTTGGGAACTTTATGGAAGATGCATAAGTATTCTAGAGGATACTAGAAATTTGTGTTTTTATAATCTACTTCTTAGTGAGGAGTTGACAGTAGTATCAAAAGAAACATACTTTTTTTGGGTATAGTTAATTTGGTTGGAAATTATCTGGACATTAATGGAGCCTAAGTGAGGGGTCCTATAGAGAACCTTGGAAAATTAATCTGCATACTGATACTGCATCCTTATGTTCCATATAGACCCTCATTCATTCTGTCTTCCATCCATCCATCGATCCATCCGTCTACCCATTCATTCATTCCACAAATATCCCTTGTAGACCGGCAGTGAAGGGAGCCTCTAATAGTTGCTGAGTGCATGCAAAAGAAGTGTAAGGTGGGATCCTGCCCCCTAGAATTTATGCCAAGAAAAAGCAATGACTATTTTCACAGAAATGCTGAATATTTCTTTGTGCTGTGTTTGAGCATCACAGTTCTCTGAAGGACCCCTTTGTCTCTTAGCACCACCTGAAAAAGCTGGAAGGCCGCCGCCTGGATTACGATTATAAAAAGAAGCGAGTAGGTAAGATACCAGATGAAGAAGTCAGACAAGCAGTAGAAAAATTTGAAGAGTCAAAGGAGTTGGCTGAAAGAAGCATGTTTAATTTTTTAGAAAATGATGTAAGTATTTAAACCAAACAGGAGACTTTAATGTGAACGAAAACATTGACTGTATGACTAGGGTCAGCATGTTGAGAAGCTCTGGAGCCTTAGTTGGTACAAAGTTTCCAGAATTTTCCATAACCATTATCTCCTGCCTAAGAAATAGCTTCAGATACCCAGCAAGTCCTGACCCAAATCTCAGATCTGGAGAAGTCCTGTTGATCCTGGAATTGCTTCAGAGATGTGCTCGGGTTGGCCCTGGGGAGGTGGGGTTGTCTTAGGTGAAGTGCATCGTAGACCAGCCTTTGTATTTGAGGCCATAGCATTGGTGGTTTTGCAGGAGAATAGAAAGCCCAAGTCATGTGGTAATTTGCAGTTTTGCTAAGACTGTGAAGAGCGCTCAGTGAGGCAGATGTTTGAGGAGGAGCAGCTCTCTTGGCTAGTGGGAGAGCCTCACTCATCACCCAGCTCTCTGATGCCTTTACTTGTCATAGTGAACCTTTGGGATATAAAAGCATGACCTAAGTTTTTCAGCTGTACCATAGTGGTGCTTGTGAACTTGGGGATTGTGAAGGTCTTGACACATACCCCTCAGAAATGCTAACATCCTATTGTACCGTGACTCCTGCCACCAGCTCTTATTTTATTTGTCCAAGTAAAGTTAGATTAAATGGAACTAAAGAGGATGGTAACCCCCAAGTGGGCACCGTGAGGGCTGAAGGCCACCCTTCTTTGCCTTGGCAATGAGAAGTCACTTGACATTTTTTACTGCCCAGTGGGAAGAGCCCTTGGCCACCTGCCCCGTTTGGAGTTCCCACCCTAAGTCCAGCTTCTGTGATGCCACGAGCCACCTCAGCCCAGCATTAGCCTCGGACCTATTTGTTGGACTTTCATACCTGTCGGAACAAGTCACAGGGTTTATTTTTCTGCAACACTGTGTTCTACTTCTAATAATTGATTAAAAGGTACATTGAGGTCTTGCATCTTTCAAGTCAAGTCAAACCAGATGTACTGAGCACCTTTTATCTGCCATGGTGTTGTGGGGGAATTATTTCCACTGTTGACGAGACATTAACCCTGGAGGAAACAATGTGAAATCCCCATGTCCATTAAACCTCAGTACCAAAAAGTGCATTCTATTATGCTTCTCCTTTAAATATCTTATCAGGTTTTTTTTCTTTTACATCTTATGAGAAATGGGAAGAGGTATAACAGTTTTCCCTGTTTTTCTTTGTTGTTTGCTTTCCCTTAAAAATAGAAATTTCCTTGAAATTATCCCCTAGCAATAGGCCATTTGGTTTGGTTTTGTCTTGGATTGCCATATTTGATTTCTTGAAGTGTGAGGTATCAGATGCATGTATTCCTTATCAGGTTGCAACAAACATTGCCCTTCCAGTCCTGGGTACTTTAGAGGTAGATTTAAGCTCTGAGGTTGAATCTCATGTGTCAGACGTGCTGTCTAACCCACGCGCTTTATTCATGACCTTTATTCATGATCTGTGTTGAGCTATTGCAAAGTACTCCATCAGGGAGGCCTGTCTCAGTTGCTCTGGTCTTGGCAGTTGACCCAAGAGACCTCAGTTTCCTTTCAGTGTCAGTCAAAATCAGAAATGATCCCTTCCTTATAAGAACTCAGTCATTTGCCCATTTGTTGACAGTGTTTTGCTTGTCACAAATGAGTTAACCCCTGCCCACCCCACCCTGGGAAAAGTAAGAGCTAGCTTATAACTCAAGCCCCACGGAGGTCCTGGTGTTGGCCCTGCAGAGGCATGAATTGCAGTGTTTTCCCTAAAGTTTCCTGGGGTGGGTGGGGGGGTGCCTTCATTCAGCTCTGAGGAGCATGGGCTGCTCCCTCATTTTAGGGCGGCCTGGGTCCACGTCTTCACTGGCAGCCATGGAAACTGGCCACTGAGATGGGAGGAGACCAGAATAATGAAACGGTGGAGGACTTTCAAAGGCTGCCTTGGAAGTAGGCTCCACCTCTTTCTCTTCCCACCTTTCCTAGTGCCATTTTCAATTGTAGTGGTTACCCTGCGTGCTGTGGTTGCTGATTCTCAAGATAATGGCAGTGCTAAGGAGACTGATGGTGGTGAGATGAGATGACAGTGACGAAAGCTACCATTTACTGAGTGACATGATAGAGAGGCTGCTCTTACCTTTGCCCCTCCCAGGTTTATAGTTGAGGAGACTCACAAGTTATCATGGAAGCTCCAGAAGACTGCCCTCTTTCTCTTCTTGGGGTAACAGCAAGTAGACCTAGAAAGGGAAAACCTTGTCTTTTCCCATGACAGTGTCTGGCCATATCCAGGTGGTCTGGCAGTCCTGTTGACGAGGCAAGGTCTAGAAAATGTTCTCCAGTTCCCCTTGGACCTGACATGCTAATACTGAAACTGCCTGGTGCTTGGGGATAAATAGTGGGTGTGACTTATTGGGGGAAAGACAAAGAAGCAATACATGGTGGGATGAAGCATCCTTTGAACCCTCAGGCCTGTCCTTGGCCCTTCTCCAGCAACCAGGCCAGGCCCAGTGGCTCTGCAGCTCACAGAACCCTGACTTCCTGCTCCCTCTGGGTCACCAAGCTCATGTCCCTCCTTCATCACTCAGACTTTTGTATCCATGTCTGCTTTTTTTCATGGTGAGGAAGCTCTGAATGAAGGGCTATGCTTCAGCATGGCTGGTGATGGCTGGGTTTTCTTCCCGGAACTAAAGATGGCTGGGATCTGTCTAATTCCCAGATTAAACACAGTGGGTCTGCAGGCCCTGCCTTTGCCCAATGGATTGGACATTCCACCTGACCTGGTACCTTCTAGAGACCAGGTATATGCCTGCTTCTTGAGGACAGACTCTGTCAAACACGTGGCCTCAGGGACATGGTGGCAGGCAGCAGAGGCCCTGGCACTTTCTCCAACACAAGTGGGACGTGCTTATCTTATTACAGGTTTGGGGTATCCGTCAGAACTGATCATCCTTTTGGGTTCTGACTGATTGAGGAATTGACACAAAAACCAGATTGGAATCAAGGGGAAGCCCTTTTAACTGATGAGAACACCCAATGACTGTAAGATACAGGCCTCCTGGTCACCTGTGTTGGAGGGGATGGCACGGCCAACCCACGTCCCGATTGCACTCTCTGCTCATTGCACTCTCTGCTCATTGCACCCTCATTGGCAAAAGCCTCCCCGGTGCAGAGCCAGCCTGACTCTCACACCCAGACACAGGCTGAGACCCACGGCCTCTGGCCATGCAGAGCAGAGAACCCATCCTACTAATGAATGAACATTCCTCCATCTCATCCACAGGAGGAGGAGTGAAGCTGGACTGGGGAAAGGGCTTGCAAGTGTTCCCTCCAAAGAGAAAGTGAAAAGCAGAGTAGCGTGAAGGAAGGGAGACCATCTGAGGTGGCGTGTCTGAAGCTCTGGGGCCACCTGCCCAACTCTGTCTGGCACTAACAATGCAAACCCCAAAGTCTCGCTCTCCAGGCAACAGGCGGTATCTTCTCCAGCCCTCATGTCCTATAGCCCTGGCTAAGACACGATAAAAGCTTCACCAGATACTGCCTACAAAATCTGTCTGCCAAAGATCTGTCTGATGTGAGAACTCCAATCAGAACTAACAGGCTTGGTCTTTCCCGGGTCTCCAAATGCAGATCATGCAAATCCTCCTAGGATTTTCTGGAGGTTTCCAGGATGTGGTTGGTTGTTCATCTGTCCTCACATCTGCATTCTCCCAACTGAGAGACAAACAGGGCAGCCAAACAAGGATGACAAACCAGCCTCCTGCCTAGAGGACAGGACTGTCTGGAAAATCGAGTGGGCAGCTTGGGCCTGGGTCCACACTGGCCTCCAACTACTTACCCCAGACCTCGTCTAGACCTTAGAGCCACCTCCAGGGAGAGTGAGGTGGGCAGAGCAGAAAAGCTGCTTCACAAACCCACTTTCTTCAAGAATACAGACCCCAGGGCCAGGCCCCTCTTGCTTTTCCAGTACAGGGTCCAGTCGCCCTGGGTGTCAGGGTCCCCTAATCTCATCAATCAGATGGATCACTCCTCCTCCTATCACGTGGAAAGAAGGAAGGGGTGGTGAGAAGGCCCTGAGTTGTTTACTCCAGCATTCATTCCTCGGGGAAAGTGGCATCTGTTTTTCTACCTGTTTTTGGCAGAGTTGGGGTTGGGGTTATCAAAGAGAAGAGTCTCCTTTGGCGCATGCTGTCGTCCTTGGGGGTCTTGTCAGTAAGTGCTGGATTGGAGCCCTTGAGCATCACATCACCTGTTGTCCGGAGCTGAGTAGCTTCCCATTCTACACACAGATGCAAGCCAGGAGGTGTTTTGGTCCATGAGATTTCCCAGGAGCCCAGAGGGGCAGGTCTAGGGCTGGTTCTTTCTGCTGTGTCAGGCTGGGATGAGGCATCCAGAGCAGCCCTCCCCTAGTAGAGGGGCCCCTGTGCCCCCCACAGTTAGCTCTGAGGTGGGGGTACAGGATATTCAGCAGTTGGTTCCCAGTCTCCACCGCCATTTCTTGGGAATGCGCTAAATCACCCCTAGGCCTGCTAACACTCTCCTCTTCTGTCTTCGCAGAGAACTTTATTCCTCATGATGCGACATAATGGAATGTAGGTCTTTGACATCGGCAGGGGCCAGAAATATCGCACAGAAGATGCCATTTCAGACCGATGAGGCCAGGCACCTGCAATATTCTCTAAGCTCTCCTGATACAAATCCCCAGCCTGGGGACCCTCCCTCTGTCCATGGGCTCCCAGAACAAGTGGAATTACTAGATTCCAGATTCCTGGGTTCTTTCCATTGGTCTAGAGTGGTGTTTCCCAAAATTCATTCCATGGGATGTAGTGTGTGTTGCGTGAATAATGTCTTCATGGTCAGATAAGTTTGGGAAAGCCTGGGTTAACCAAAATGAAACAGGTTTGCTTTATCACAACACTTTTCAGGGTCTTTATGTGAATATATGAAAAATTAATCTCCGAGAGATTCCTAAAAGAGGATACACAAGGCAGTCTCTCAAATTTATTTGACAATAGCACTCTTCCACACCACTATTATTATTATTATTTTATTATTGACATATCAAGGGACTTGTGATGTATCGAATAAGGCATTTAGGAAGTATTGGACTAGTAGAAAGAAAGCACTCCCGACAAAGAGTGAAAGGCCTGAAATCTTGTGGTTTTACCTCTGTTCAGCTATATGCCCCTAGAAAGTCACTTTCACCTTTACAGTGTCAGGCAAATGAACCCCTGCATGCAAGGAATTCTTTAGAAGTGTAAAGTGGAGAATAAGAGTGTAGGTGATTATTATCCATGTTATTAATTTAATATGAATTTAATGGCCTGACTCAAACTTTCTCAGAAACTCTAAATAAAGGCCTTTGCCTTATTGGAAAAGGCATCTATTTATGACCAGACTGCAAAATTCCTGAGAAATTTTCCTCCAGCTTCTCTGAGGAATCCAAAAAGAGTGGAGTCTTTGATATGACAGAGCCAGAAATCAGTTGGATTATCACAATTCACATCGAAGGTGGCCTCCATTGGAAATACGTCATTTCAGTTGTGAAAGGGGACAACTTGCCAGGTCCCAGGAGATGCACATTTCTGCATTCATGCATGCTGTGTGTACTGTATATTCCAAGGATCTGGGCGGGGCATTACCTATTCACGTCAAGTTCTCTCTGTTCTCTCCATGGTCTTCAGAGTGTGCCTCTGTGCCCATTTACCTGGCTACCGACCAGTCCCTTGGTAACTGATTGTTGGAAGGTCTGAGATTTCACAGCCCTGCTCCTTCTCTGCCACCCCAATTTCCATATCCCTGTTGCAGAGAGTTGATCTTAGAGGGCCTTTACTATGTAGTCCTTTGAGCCATTCTTCCTTTGGTACAACCAAAGTTCCACAAGCTCCCTCAATGGCTGTTGGTCCACAGGCTCCCCCAGTGGCTCAGATCCCACCCAAGTGTCCCTGGACACTTTCCACAGCTCTTGGGAACTTCTCCCGCTCTTAGTCTCTGCCCCCGTCCCCAGGGCTAAGGTACTTCCAACAGCCTCAGTGGGTTCATTAGCCCCATGAGTTTGGTTCCTATGAGTCTCAAGGTAACAACTCCCATCCCCCATAAACAGGGGTCCCTGACCAGAGCTAGTCCCATTGTTAGATTTTGCTTCGTTTGAGAATAGGCCAAAGCAGCTCTGAAATGGCAGTGTCCTATTGCTGCTGAATCATCACAAATCTGTGGCTTAAAACAACACAAATCTATTATCTTAGAGACTGGAGGTTGGAAGTCCTAAAATCAAGGTATTGGCAGGGCTGAATTCCTCCTGGAGGCTGTAGGGAAGAACCCATTTCTTTGTCTTTTCCAACTTCTAGAGGCCACCTGCATCCCTTGGTTCATAGCCTCTTCCTCCACCTCAAAGCCAGCAGTGAAGCATCTTCAAATCTCTCACTCTGGTTCTGCTTCCACCGACGCATCTCCTTTTCTTACTCTAACCCTCCTGCCTTCCTCTTAAAGGACCCTGGAATTATACTGGGCCCACTCAGATGATGCAGGTAATCTCCTAATCCCAGAACCTTTACCTAAGTCACATCTGCAAAGGCCCTCTTGCCATCTAGTAATATATTCACAGATTTGGAGAAATAGGACTTGGATGTGTTTGGGGGCCACTTTTCTGTCTACCAAAGCTCCTTCTGGTTTCATGGTTCCATGTACCTCCCAGGTACTGTCATGGTCCTCACCCCACCCGTTTGTCAGCCAGCATTGCCTTTGTCTGGCCTCTGCCTCCTTCACCTCTAGCTGCCCCATAGGGAAGTCTGTTTGCATCATGAATTTCTCACTTGAGGCGTCTGAGCTGGGTGTGACCTCATCTGTAACAGCAAGTGCACTTTACTTTCAGAGACCGGAGCTAATTCTCTGGTAATTCTGTTCCACTGTGTGTGTCATGGGAACCCTTCTGGGGTGTGAGGTCACACTTTACTCTCAAGACGGCACCAGCCAAGTGGCAGCACAGGTCTCAGGTGGCAGTAGAACTAAGTTTTTCTTCTCATCCCAGGTGACGTTTCCTGCTTCAATAGATGAATTTGCCAAATTGAGTGGGTGTGGCCAGTGGAAGAAATGTTTTACCTTCTGGGCAGGTTTTGACTCTTGCCAGGCCTGGGTTTATTGCAACCTTGATTCTGCCAGTCCAGGTATTGAATTCTCATTGGGGTTTGGGAAGCAGAGGCCACCTGCATACAGCTCACTGCTCATGGCCTGGGGACAGCTGTAAGCTTCCATTTTTCTGGCAGGGAAAGGCAGATAATCCACTTGGGGCACCACATGGCTTCACTGTCAACAAGAGACTTACAGCTTCATAACCACGTCTTCAGCAGTTGCATTGAGCACCTACTATGTGCAGGCGCTGTACAGCACTGCTGTTGTCTTCCAGGTTTTAAGGGAGCCCAAGATCCATTTCCTTCCCAAAGTCAGCCATCCAGTGAATCCAAATGCCTCTCTGGAATACATAATCTAGTATTTTAGCCACATCAGAGGGGATAGCTGGTGATCCCCCCTCCCAACACCACGTGTGTTTCAAGGAATATTCATTCAACTACCTTTCACTGTTCCCTTAAAAATTATAAGATGTCAAGCATATTTCAAAGTGGGTATTAATATATAAATTAACTTTACTAAAGATAGAGAAGTGTGGTGCAGATTTTAACCAGCACACAGCTCTTACACTGTAAGGAATCCATAGCAGATTCTACTGTGATCCTGTTAGGCTGGACTTATTTAAAAGTATGTGTAAAAGCCAAAGAGGTGAAACTTAAGAAATCCTTAGGATTTTGTAGGGGCCAGGCTGTCTTTGTTTTGTTTATTGAGTTTTTGGAAATTTAAGGCTAGGCTTGTTGCTCTTCCAGCCACAGAGTGTGGTAAAGTAAATGTAATACAGTGGGATTTCATCGTGCAGACGCTGATCACAGTATGGCCCAAGTGGAAGTCCATGTATATCTTACATGAACATGAACCCGTGTTTAAAATAGTGTACATGGGCAAGGGAAATGAAAGTATAGACAGCTAAAGCACAGTCAATAATAGCAAATGAAAATAGCTCAGATCTTTGAAGGCAAAGGAGTCCGTGATTGGTTTTGCAGGGTGAGGGTGTAAGGGTGAATAAACAGGCAGACTTTCCGCTAAGCTGATTAGCAAATGAAGTAAGGAGGTGATGCATAGACTATGGGGAAGCTTAGGAAAGAGGGGGATTGATTTTGATTTGTGCCTTTGTCTGGTTCTGGAGTTCACGGGATTCACGCTGCCTCCCACCCCCTCCCCGTCCCATCACCTCAACCCAGTGGTCCTGCCTCTGAGGCTCGTGGAAATCAGCTTACTGAATCCTTCTTTTCTGTAGCAGCCCCTCAAACACGTAGGGAAGCAGGGAGGGGAGCTCCAGTGCGCTACTGGAGATGGCTCTTCCTCAAATTATGCGTCCCCAGGCCTTACAGGCTTTTTTATGTAACGTAACCTTTTCATTTTATTTTTTTACGTCCACTGTAATTTGGTCACTAATTTCATGAGTGTCTTGGTTCATGGGAAAGAGAGCTGCCAGAGTCTTTCTAGTTCATTCCTTTGGGCTGTTTTTTTCAGGGAAATGATTTTGCGCTAATCGCAACAAAAACATATAGGGGGCTGGCAAGTCTTGGCCTCGTGCGTGCCCTGCTTCCTGGCTTCCCTTCTTATCCGAGAACAGCTTAATTTACTTAGTTTCTTTCTTTCTTTTTGCGGTACGCGGGCCTCTCACTGTTGTGGCCTCTCCCGTTGCGGAGCACAGGCTCCCGACGCGCAGGCTCAGTGGCCATGGCTCAGGGGCCCAGCCGCTCCGTGGCATGTGGGATCTTCCCGGACCGGGGCACGAACCCGCGTCCCCTGCATCGGCAGGCGGACTCTCAACCACTGCACCACCAGGGAAGCCCTACTTACTTTCTTGATGTGACTTAGCTAGAAAGTGCCCGTAGAAACACTTCGCTAAGGAAGCAGTTCATTTACTAAACCTTGGCTTCAGTTGTAATTGGAAAAGCTTTATCTCTCCGTTTTCAGATCCATGAACTTTATAGCATAAACATTTCCTGAGAAGATCATCTAATTGGAAAAGTAGACTTTTTTTATTGAGTTAAATCAACTTCATAATCACAAATAAATTTGAACATGTTTTTCCAGCATTTATAGCTCTATACCATGACCTGTGTGATCATTACTTCGTGATGAAATGAAATGAAATAGACCAGAGCCCAGGCAGACAGGGCGCTTCCCTGCAAAGCCGGGTCTTTGTTGCTGGTCTCTTCTCTTTCTGAACATTACACAGGCGCTGGCCTCCATGGAGTAATTTTCCACTTCTGCTGCAGGTAGAGCAAGTCAGCCAGTTGGCCGTGTTTATAGAGGCAGCTTTAGACTATCACAAACAGTCCGCAGAGATTCTGCAGGAGCTACAGAGCAAGCTACAGATGCGGTAAGAGCCTTCGCATTCATTATAAGCCTAGGGCTGCAGAGTTAAAATCAATCGAAATCAGTCTCTCTCTCTTTCTCTCCATCTTCCCCTTCCCACTGCCCCATTCTGTTTTGAATTTTCTTTAGCTGGCTTTCATGGTTGGGTGTGGGATAGCACTGAAGTAATAAATACATGGCTTTGGCCAATAGGACAGAACTGGGAAAAGGGATCTGGAAGCTTTTCTCCTTTTTCTTTTCACTCAAGCCCTTACTCATGGCCTGTGTTTAGGGCAACCAAAGTTGCTCACTTGCCTTCGAATTCAGCCCTTACAGAGCTGTCCTGGCTTCACTGCTGACTGGATGAGGGTTTAGCTGAGGGTGGGGTGGCATATACTCCATCCCCAACATCTAGGGATGTGGAGAGGAGTGAGATGATATTCAGATAGTATGTAAATGTCTCGAAAAAGATGTGTTTTTACTTCACCAGCATAAATACCAGCCCATGTTCATAACATTGACTCCGAGAGGACTGAAAGAGTCAGAAATACCCTCTGAATGGTCAAAGAAACATTGCTGGGTTCCCTGTGACTTTACTGATAAGTGTATTCTCTACTTTTCTGAAAATTAGTGATATATGTGGTGTGCATGGTAGACCTATTAATTAAAATACTGGGTTAAAAAACTACCCTAATTTTTGACCAGGTTTGATAACAAAATTGTTTTACACAGGATGATTATAATGGATAAATTTGGAGAGATTTTTGCTTAAATCAATGCAGTAATTATAGAGGGAAGACAAAAGGTGTGTACAGTCTCTGAACTATCCACTTTTGTAGGCAGGTAGTTCATCTACTGCTCACATGAGCATCTTTTCTTAATTCTATCTTTATATGAGGAAAAAGAGAAGGAAGATAACATTGTTGAGTGCCAGTTCATCCCTGGTACTTGCTAGATGCCTCAGAGACTTTATGAGAGACAAATACTTTACAAATATAGGCATACCTAGGAGAGATTGGGAATTTGGTTCCAGACTACCACAGTAAAGCAAATATTGCAATAACGTGAGTCACACAGAGTTTTTGGTTTCCCAGTGCATATAAAAGTTATGTTTACACTAAACTGTAGTCTGGTAAGTGTGCAATAGCATTGTGTCTAAAAAAAAACCAATGTATATACCCTAATTTAAAAATACTTTATTGCTAAAAAAAGCTAACCATCACCCGAGCCTTCAGCAAGTCCTAATCTTTTTTGCTGGTGGAGGGTCTTGCCTCGATGTTAATGGCTACTGACTGGTCAGGGTGGTGGCTGCTGACTGGTCAGGGTGGTGGCTGCTGAAGGCTGGGAGGCTGTGACAACTTCTAAAAGAAGACAGCAGTGAAGTTTGCTGCATTGATTGACTCTCCCTTTCACAAATGTTTTCTCTGTAGCAGGCAATACTGTTGGATAGCATTTTACCCACAGTAGAACTTTTTTCAAAATTGGAGCCAATCCTCTCAAGCCCTGCTGCTGCTTTATCAACTAAGTTTTATAATATTCTAAATCCTTTGTTGCCATTCCAACAATCTTCACAGCATCTTCACCAGGAGTAGATTCCATCTCAAGAAACCACTTTCTTAGCTCATCCATAAGAAGCAACTCCTCATCTGTTAAAATTTTATCATGAGATTGCAGTAATTCAGTCCCATCTTCAGGCTCCACTTCTAATTCTAGTTCTCTTGCTATTTCCACCACATCTGCAGTTACTTCCTCCACTGAAGTCTTGAATCCCTCAAAGTCATACATGAGGGTTGGAATTCTTCTTCCAAACTCCTGATAACATAGATATTCTGACCTCTTCCCATAAAAATAAATGTTCTTAATGGCATTTAGACTGATGATTCCTTTCCAGAAGGCTTTCAACTTACTTTGCCCAGATCCATAAGAGGAACCACTCTCTATGGCAGCTAGAGCCTTATAAAATGTATTTCTTCGAGAATAAGATTTGAAAGTCGACACCACTCCTTGATCCATGGGCTGCAGAATGGATGTTGTGTTAGGAGGCATGAAACAACACTGATCTCATTGTACATCTCCATCAGAGCTCTTGGATGACCAGGTGCATTGTCAATGAGCAGTAATATTTTGAAAGGAAATCTTTTTTTCTGAGCAGTAGGTCTCAGCAGTGGCCTTAAAATATTCAGTCAGCCATGCTGTGAACAGATGTGTTATCATCCAGGCTTTGCTATTCCATTTCTGGAGCACAGGCAGAGCAGATTCAGCATAATTCTTAAGGGCCCTAGGATTTTCAGAATGGTAAATGGGCATTGGCTTCAACTGAAAGTCACCAGCTGCATTAGCCTCTAACAAGAGAGTCAGCCTGTCCTTTGAAGCTTTGAAACCAGACATTGACTTCTCCTCTCTAGCTATGAAAGTCCTAGATGGCATCTTCCAATAGAAGGCTGTTTCATCTACATTGAAAATCAGTTGTTTAGTGTAACCACCTTCATTAATGATCTTAGCTTGATCTTCTGGATAACTTGCTACAGCTCCTACATCAGCACCTTGCACTTTTATGTTATGGAGACGGCTTCTTTCCTTAAACCTCCTGAACCAACAGCTGCTAGCTTCAAACTTTTCTTCTGCAGCTTCCTCACCTCTCTCAGACTTTGCTGAACTGAAGAGTTAAAGCCTTGCTCTGGATTAGGCTTTGGCTTAAGGGAATGTTGTAGCTGGTTTGATCTTCTACCCAGGTCACTACAACTTTGTCCATATCAGCAATAAGGCTGTTTCACCTTCTTACCATTTGTGTGTTCATTGGAGTAGCACTTTTAATTTCCTTCAAGAACGTTTCCTTTGCATTCACAACTTGGCTGTTTGGTGCAAGAAGCCTAGATTTTGGCCTCTTTTGGCTTTGGACATCCCTTCCTCACTCAGCGTCATCATCTCTAGCTTTTGATTTAAGGTGAGCAATATGAGACCCTTTCACTTGAAGACTTATTGAAGGGTTATTAATTGGCCTAATTCCTATTTTGTTGTGTCTTAGGGAATTGGGAGGCCTGAGGAGAGAGAGAGAGATGGGGGAACAGCTGGAGGTGGTAGCTGCAGCAGTCAGAACACACACATTTATCAGTTAAGATTGCCGTCTTACATGGCGCAGTTTGTGGGGCCCATAATAATTACAAGAGTAACATCAAAGATCACTGATCACAGATCACCACAGCAAATATTATAATAAAGAAAAAGTTTGGAATATTTTGAGAATTAGCAAAATGTGACAGAGATACAAAGTGAGCAGATGCTTTTGGAAGAATGGCGCCTATAGTACACAGGATTGCCACAAACCTTCAATTTATAAAAAACGCAGTATCTGTGAAGTGCAATAAAACGAGGTATATCTGCATATAGTTGAAAAACTACATTTGGGATATCAAAGCTATCACTTTGGGCTACTCATGAATCAACGTGTAAAAATCACCCCCTTCACGACCATCACCTAGGACCTAAATTTGTAGGCTTATCACAGCAGAGCAAACGTAGGCTTGGAGGCTTTGCTTTCTTCATCAGCTGTCTGACTGACCTTCAAATCTGTATTACAGAATATCGGCTGCATCCAACGTCCCCAAACGAGAATACAAGCCACGGCCCATGAAAAGGAGCCCTAGTGAGCTCAATGGGGTATCCACCACCTCTTCAGCGAAGACAACAGGTGAGATGACCATTCTGTGGGTGCTGTGTGCCCTTCGGTACAGCTCTGCTGGAAGCATTTGTTTACTGCTTATTGTTGTATTCTGTGTGATTATCTTGAGACCTCAGACTTCTCTCATTATTTGGCGAATTCCCTTTTCCCCCTAGTAATGCCCCTTTTCCTACTTCCTTGTTTCGAGTACTTATATCAAGGAAGAATTCATCACTTTACTTATTGCCTTCTAATGTGTCAAACCTTGGCCATAGAAACATCATGCTACATTATCCTTTATATTTACATTTTTAACACATTCCAAATATTTTACTAATTTTAAAAAAGTTTGAATTAGCATATGTTGAGCACCTGCTATATAGTAGGCACTGCCTTAAGTGCTGCATCATTTTTTAGACAAATGGCACAAATATATTCCTAAATAAAATGATCAAACTGAGAAAAATAAAATTCAAGTGGTATAAATCATGCTGTAGTTTCCTATATCACCCACTCCATCCCAAGCCCCTCTCTAAGAGTAGCCATTGTTAAAAATTTGGTATGAACACTGTCATATCTATTTATGGGCATAGATAGATACACGATATACATACCGTTTTAGATTTTTTGCTGTTTTTTAAATACAAGATCATACTAGATGTATTGTTCTGTGGTTAGCTTTTATAAATGTATCACTGTTTCTTGGAGTTATTTCCATGTCATGCATATAGATCTATCCCACTATTTTTTAAAAATTTTTATTGGACTATAGTTGATTTACAATGTTGTGTTAGTTCCAGGTGTATAGCAGAGTGAATCAGTTATACATAAATATATATATATATACATTCACTGTTTTTTAGATTCTTTTCCCATATAGGTCATTACAGAGTATTGAGTAGAGTTCCCTGTGCTATACAGTAGGTCCTTGTTAGTTATCTGTTTTATATATAGTAGTGTGTATATGTCAATCCCAATCTCCCATTTTATCCCTCCCCCGCCTTCTTCCCCCTGGTAACCATAAGTTTGTTTTCTACATCTGTGACTCTATTTCTATTCTGTAAAAAGTTCATTTGTACCATTTTTTTTAGGTTCCACATATACACGATATCATATGATATTTGTCTTTGTCTGACTTACTTCACTCAGTGTGACAATCTCTAGGTCCACCCATGTTGCTGCAAATGACATTATTTCATTCTTTTTCATGGCTGACTAATATTCCATTGTATATATGTTATCCCACTATTTTTTAATGGCTTTATAGTTTTCCATTATATATACCATTTCCCCATTAATGAACATTAAGGTTGTTTCCAGTTATTTGCTAAAAAGAATGTCCTTTATCTGCTTCCACATGCTGATGGGCAAGTCTTTCTTGGAAATGAAATTACTGAGTTAGAGTGAATGCATTTAAGTGATCGTAGATATTGCCAAATTACCTGCTAAAACGGGTACACTACCATGAATGGAGCAGTACATGCTTCCCCATACCTGTGTCATTAGACTTCAATTTTTGCCAAGCGTTAATGGATAAACAATGATTCTTGGTTCTGTGCACAACTGTTAATTTGAGATTCCATGTTAGTTTGCCTATGGTGCTGTCTATTACTGCTGCCTATTTTCCATGGCTTTGAGGGATTAGGGATGCTCCACTGGGTGAGGTGTACTGGTTTCTAGTTGTCTGGCTGGTTACATTCCTCATGGCACTGTTTCAGGTCCCTGCACTCAATACTCCTTCCTGGAGGCAGACACCTGGGCTCCCAGGTACTTGGTACAAAGCCAGGATGGGAGGACTTACCAAGCTGCTCTTTTCCCAGAATGCCAACCAGTCCTCCAGCTCCCAAAACCGCTTACTCTGAGTTTTGGGCATCTTCCAAATCCACTTTTGTTGCATCTCTCTTTGGGAACCATTTTGAGCTTCATTTCCTCCATCTGCTGCTTTCCATCTTTCAGATATTCCTTATATTCCTCATAATTTATGGTCTACCAACAGTGTTCATTCCTGTTCATTCATTGTTTGGAATTAAAGACATACCTATTTTATAATCATTAGTGATTTGATACATGAAAGGAAGTCAGCGATCTTGCACTCAGTCTGCTGGATTAATGCAAACTTCAAGTCATTCAGTGTCATACGTCCCACTGGCTACATCTCTGCTGTTTGTTACCCCAGATGGCTTTAGGTGCTAAATGGATATAGAGCTGGAGAACCTTGAATCACATCATGAGAAAATTATTCTTTTTTTCAATTCTCTTTTAGTCATTCTGATTTCAAGGAGATAAAGCTACAGCTTTGTGCTGGAATATTTTTATGTCCAGCTTTAACAGAGAAGATAGACCTCAGGCTAAAAGTCTTCTGCAGGCAAAAGTACCTACCTTGAATTTAATAAAATTGTCTAGTTTTCATCATAATTATGCTCACGGTTACAGTCTCTTTATAGCATGTAGTACTGCTTTTCAATTTACATTTTGATGTAAAGTTTTATTTAAAGTTATTTGAATAAAATTGATTTCATTAAAATATTATCAAGAGGATACTCACGTACAGTTCTCTGGGAAGTTCTTTTGTATTGTATTAGGGTAACAGTAGTTTTTGTTTAAAAAAGAAGAGACACCCAAAGTACAACGAATGCTCAACAAAATAAGATTTTCTCACTCATGCAACAATCCAGGGAGGATATTCCAAGAGGATGGGTGATTCTCATCCGTGGAGTCACTCAGGAGACACAGCTGATGGTAGCTCTGTCATCTTCATCATCCTGTGGCTTCCAAGTTGTCCTAGTTGTTGCCACTCCAGCCAGAAGGAAGGGGAGAAAGAACAGAAGGCGAGGCTAGACATTCCCTCTTAAGCCAGTGAGGCAGGAGTGACACACTCACATTCCAGGGATGAGAACTCAGATCCAATGACCACAGGTCGTGGCAAAGCAAGTTGGGAAGTGCAGTCTCTAGCTGGGCAGCCACACCTAGTTACATCGGGAAATCCAAAGCAGGCACTAGTCTATAAAAATGATGGAATTCTGCTGGACAGGAATGGCAAGGACTATGTCAGTGAAAGAAGATTAGACCCTGGTTCTGCTCCCTTGGAAGGTGGCAGGAGGAATCGCTCCTGTCCTTTAGCCTGTAGGTCCCTAGATTTGCCTTCTCAGAAGTCCTTCGTGGCTTCCATATCTTCACTTCACATCTGAAGTGGCCTTTGGAAACCTGCCTCCTGTGAGAATTGTGCTTACTGCTGCTTAGGGGCCTTGAGGGTTCTTCAAGTTTCAATAGATGCAGATGTTTTCAGGTTAGACCCGCACTTCCTTTCACAATTCAATGCCTCCAAGAACGGAATAGCTTCTGATCTGTATCTCCCAGGCAGTTCCATGTGCCGGTAATCACATCCAGTTTCTTTCTTAGATGTAGCTCTTAAGACTGCCTTACTTCTTTCCTTTCTTGTCTAACCTTTCTTAACTTATTGAGGCTACCTTGAGGCCATCTGAAACAGCAGACTTGAGTGAGAAGGCAATACTTTTAGATTAATCTTTGCTGTGGAACTAGGTGCCTTCACTGGGTTGAGAGAAGTCTCTGAGAATGATTTGGAGCATAACCTGCTGATCTTCTCTTCCTTGGGGTACAGAAGCTTTTCTAATATGCTGGGACCCAACGTCTGATTTTTCTCTCTTCTCTTGTATCTTTGCTTGCAAACTGGGCAGTCCTTCTCTTTCGTATAATAATTTGCTAGATGTACCAAGGATGGGAGGTAACATCCACTAACATTCTATTTTCTCCAGTTCCTTCCTTTAGAGGCCCTGGTATGTGGTATGCTTTGAAAGTTATCATAGGCAAAAGTTTTACCATATGTTTTTCCACACCCTAACAAGGGTCACCAGCTTTCACACCGATTATATCTGTTTCTTCTTCATCACTACC
This sequence comes from Lipotes vexillifer, assembly GCF_000442215.2. NCBI lineage: Eukaryota > Metazoa > Chordata > Mammalia > Artiodactyla > Lipotidae > Lipotes > Lipotes vexillifer. Next base: position 1,091,741 of record NW_006798027.1, read on the forward strand.
TGGCCACTGAGTCAGAGCCACTAATTTTAGCCTTTATCATGACAATACCCCACTTCTGGTACCAGTTTTTGCATGGTAGTTAGGGTAATAGTAGTTACCGTCATACAGAAACTCAAGAGCGCAATGGTTCAAACAAGATAGAAATTAAGAATGGAAGTCCAGGGCTAGAGATTTCCTCTTAGGGAAATGAGCCAAAGGTGGTTCACATCACTTCCACTCCCATCCCACTGGGGAGAGCTTAGTCACAGGACAACAACTAGCTGCAGAGTTTGCGGGGGAGGTTAGCTGGAGAGCCACATCCTAACATTATATTACTGTGAAGAAGGGAAGAGAGGGTTTTGATGGCCAGCTTGCAGTTTCTAGCACAAACATCTACTACAAATATGTTGTGGAAAAAAATGTCTGACCCCACATAATTCATTTCTGTTAGAATGTGGTACCATGTACAGGCGGTATGGGAACGTACATTAGGATAATCTAAGGGTTAGCAAGCTCTTTTTGTACTGGGACAGGTCGTAAATATTGGTCTGGCCAAAAAGTTCGTTCGGGTTTTCTTACGAAAAACATGAACGAACTTTTTGGCCAACCCAGTAGTTTACACTTCATGGGCTATATGGTCTCTGTTGCAACTACCCAACTCTGTTCTGGTGTGAAAGCAGCCATGGACAATATGAAAATGGATGGGCATGGCTGTGTTCCATTAAAACATTACTTGGCCCGAAGGCCATAGTCCGCCAACCCCTGGGGTGACTCATTGGGAAATCAACTTAGCAGTATGTATCAAAATTAAGAAAAATGTTTATATACTCTCAGTGGCTTCATTCCTGGAAATGTATCCTAAAGAAATAATTTAAGCAAAAGCATATTCCTCTATCTATTACAGTACTATATAGAGGAAGAAAAAGTTGTTAGTGGGAACAGCCTAATGACCAATATTTATTTATATATATTTGTCAATAGTAGGATAATGGTTAAGTAGGCAGTGGTATATCAAATGGGGTAGTATGCAGCTATTCAAAGTTACTAACATGGAAATTATGTAGCAGCATAAAAATGTTTATGGTTTGATATTAAGTTGAAAAGAAAGACACAGAGTTATAAGTGTTCTATGATTACAACTTTGTAAATCAATATCTGCATGTAGACCAGGCTAAATGGTAGGATTATGGGCAATATTTTCCTATTTTCAAGATATTCTCTAAATTGCATTTCAGTAAGAATATTTGAATAAACAGAAATGTATTTCATAATGAGAAAATTGATGGCTTTTGAAGAATACGTGTACTTCCTTCTTTAAAGAAAATTGTGTACCCCATTATATTCTCTATTCTCCCTGCCCCCAGGAAGCTCAATGCCAGATGTGAAGTTCAAGCACAGCAGTCATTAAACTAGAGAATGGACTTGAGGATATGGGGAGGGGGAAGGGTAAGCTGTGACAAAGCGAGAGAGAGGCATGGACATATATACACTACCAAACGTAAGGTAGATAGCTAGTGGGAAGCAGCCGCATAGACAGGGAGATCAGCTCGGTGCTTTGTGACCACCTAGAGGGGTGGGATAGGGAGGGTGGGAGGGAGGGAGATGCAAGAGGGAAGAGATATGGGGACATATGTATATGTATAACTGATTCACTTTGTTATAAAGCAGAAACTAACACACCATTGTAAAGCAATTATACTCCAATAAAGATTTTAAAAAAATAAAAAAATAAAAAGCAAAAACTATAAGAATAAATAAATAAATAAATAAAATGACCGCAGCTAGTGCATGTGCCCCTCCTCCCCTTTGTTGAGGGCGACCATGCACCCTAGTTTGCTTGGGACAGTCCCAGTGTATGTCTGTTGCTCTAGTATCATTTTTAATAGTCCCCTCCCACCTTTAGTCACAGGTTCTCACGTTTGGATGAAAATATCTTGTTTCCCTACTTTTGATGGCTTTACTTTTCTATTTCTGGTTTGTAAAACCTCTATTCTGAATACATATGTCATTGTAATCCATTTCAAAAGTTCTGTTTAGAAAGAAGCTGAAAATAAACAAACTAACTAAAAACTTTGAAATTGAGTCCCAACTCCAGCCCACCTCCCTCCCTGTATTATATCTGAATGAAGCAGAATCAGCAGACCCCAGGACCCCAGGACTCAATCCCTACCCCACCTTCTCTGCCCTTACAGCCTGCATCCAAACAGGGGGGTAGTTCTTGGAGATGAGGCCTCCAGTCAAGCTCCCAAGATACCATGCTCTCATTTGCTATGAGAGAGAACTCAGTTTTCCTTTGATGAAGGTGTTTTCATCTACCTATAGTAAATTTGACCTCGCAGACTGGCATAAAATAAAAATGAAAAAGTATTTTAATTAAAGTAACATTTAAGGGCATAAGGACATAGCATTTGAGTACCAAAAATAAGCCAGGTGTTATTATTTGGTGCTTTATATACATAACTCATTTCATACTCGTAACAATATTGCGAGGAAGTGATAAAAAATAAAGCAGTAATAAATAATACATTAACAATATAGCAGTGACACGTATTGAGTCCTTACTAGGGGTCAGGTCATGTATTAAAATGCTTCAGACACATTTCTAGTACCATTATTATGCCCATTTTACAGATGAGTAAGTAGAGGCTCAGAGAGGTTAAGTGAGATTTCCCTGAGGTCACAGAGCCTGTAAGTAGCAGAGCTGGGCACTTCACCTTATAGATTTTTTATTTTATATCTTTAAGAAAGAATACTGGGGAATGTTAGTGAATGTTCAAGAACATCGGGAATGATTTCTTTCCAAGATTCTTGATCAGAGGGAACTGGGTCAGCAAGTGGTTGCAAAGGGAGTCTGTTGTATGCATCTGACTTGGAAGAAGAAAACACTGATAGGACAGTGAGTTCCTTGGCTTCCTCATCCAGACTGTGCGTGTCAGTGCTTACGTCCCCTCCTTCTTGGCCAGTAGCTCAGTCCCTAGGCAGATTAAGTTGTTAGAAGGGTGATGGTCAGCCAGAGATCACAGATGTGCCAAAGATGGCTTTTAAGAAGGCTCAGTGTCCACAACTGGATTCTCCATTGTGGCAAACTCCATGACATGCCTCTGGTCTTTTCTAGGCTGCCTCTAGAAAGTTCCCTTGGTGGTAACTTTCGTCCCCATTTCCAGCCTCAGGCTTCGTTGATTTGTGGGGAGAATTTGCAAGTGTGAAGAGTTCTTGTACTGTTTGTTTCTAAGGCACAGTTTCAGAAGAAAATGGCATTTTTATAGCCTGCATTAATGGGAAATTACCTTCCATTAGGATTCTGAATGATTTGCACATAATGTTTATAAAGTGAAGGAAAAATGTCAAGCATTTCACTAACAATTTAAAGCAAAGCTCACAGGACTCTGCCAGAAGTGAATTCCAAGAACATTTTCTTCATCATTTCTTCTTTCTAAAGAAAAAAAAAAAAGGGAGATGAAAGGACATAGATCAATTAGGCAGAATCCATTGTGGGACTGAGATGGAGTCTTTGATAATATCATTTCTAGGTACTTAGGAGAATGAATAAAGTGAGCTAGAAATGGAGAAGGGGTGGGGTGGGGGTGGAAATCACATCTTGAAATGATGGATTGCAGACAAAAATCCAAGTTTAGGCCCTGGCTAGGAGAAACCACTGCCTGTCCAAGCCCCTGAGTGTGGGGTCATGACGCCTCAGCAGCGTGTGCTGCCTCTGTGTCCCCAAAGAGAAAGGGAGGCCAAGAAAAGTCTTCGGGCTAAAATGCGTGCCTGGGTCGTTCCCAGAAAACCCTTGGTTTTGAGGAAAATAGTATAGGAGCTTGTGACCTATGCTCAAGTATCTTCCCTACCCTGGGTAAGTTATCACTTGCTGAATTCTAAATGTAAAGACTAGAAGACAGAGTATCTTTTACATTTTTTTAATCAACTCATTTCTTTGTGAAGGTTTTCATTTTCACTGCTGTTCTTAAAGAGGGCACCACTTTATATAATCACAACTGAGGGTTAATATGGACCAAACTGAGATGGACGTTAAGAATGTGGAAGGCTGAGATGAGTGAACAAATGTGGTTTCCAAATGTGTGCTACAGGCATTTCAGAGCGAGGCAAAATAAATCTCTCAAATGGCTTATATTAAGACATTCTAACTCCCTGTAGGTACAAAGAGACTTTTATAAATTCCTTCACACTTCTAAGGGGGCTTGGATATAATGTTTAGAGCCTAAGTCGTTCCCCTCATCGGAGTGAAATCTCTAGGATTACATTAGAAAATAAACATTTATTCAAAAGTAAAGTGTGAAGTGTGAAACTTAAAGAAGACGAGCACTCTGTAAATAGAAATAGATGTATTTTTAACCTAAATTTCCAAAGAGGAGATTAAAATTTCACACACCAGTGACAATGGTGATTGCTCAGTCAGCAGCTATTTTTCATTTTTTGTCTTCTGTTCTTTCCACTTTTTTCTTGTTTTTTTTTTTTTTTCCCTGCCACCAGCTCTCCCCCAATATCCATTTCTGTATATTATCAGTAGTGGTTCAGAGTCAGAGTTATAGACAAAGAGAAATAAGCAAAAAACAGGAGTCCCATGTTGGAATTCAGACTCTGGCACTTATTCACTGTGTGACTTTGGGAAGAGTTTCTTAACATCTCTAGACTGATTTCTACTTGTCCCTAAATGAAGTGATTGGACTTAATACCTTCCAAGTTTCTTTGCCAGCTCTAAATTCTGTGGCTGCAATATTTATCTTTTCTGAGTACTCAGCATTCTGAAAAATTTGAAAAGTGCAGATTGAACATTTTTATATTTTCTGTATTTTAAAAAATATTATTAAAAATTAAAATGTGAACTCTGATTATTATTGTTGATCAGTAGCCATTGATGTGCGAAAGGGGAAGAGTCCTTCTTTTATTTTTCATCTCAAGGAAGCTTTAGAGAGAAAGGTTTTCTCGCTGCAGGGAATGGTTTCCTGTAACTCTTCTAAATAGTCTGTAAAAAGAGTTTTTGAAAAGCCTGTAGGACGTAATTTCTAACTTAGTTGTAGGAATTTTAATACTTCTTGGCTGAAATGGTTATATTGTCTCAAATGCGTATTTAAAAATCTTAGTATATATTCTACAATGGTATGCTTGGTCTTTAAGCTAAAATTTAAAATACCGTTATCTAAATAGTAATATATGTACTTACATTTTAAAAAATAGCCAGTAGAAGTCAGTTTCCAGGGATTATAAACAGGGCCAGCCATGCACCACAATTCCAGTGGACTTTTCGTTTGAATCCTGGACTTGTTTGTGATACCTCCTGGACTTGTCGAGTGGGTGTGGTCTCAGGTGCAAACCCTAATGCCAGATCATGGGAATGAGAGACGTAGGAAAGTGTAAGAAAACAGTGCCAGGCCAGTGAAAGATGTCTGACAACAGACCTCCAAGTCAGGAGCACCACAGGCAGAGGAGTCTGTAGCCACCTAGAGAACACTTGCCCTGTCCAAATAGCAGCTGCTTGTTGCCTGAGAATGTGGACCTAGGATAGCCAGCCTTTATGATTTTCCAAGAGAAGCCAGAAATCATATATTTATGTGCAATCTCCTTATTTTTAAAATATTGTCAACTAATCCACACTGTATAAAGCAAGGAGCAGGCCAAGCAAAACACCATCTGCAAGCTGATCCTCATGCCAGTGACCAGGAAGCCACCTCTGATTAAGGCTGTCATTTGTCTTCCCTTTTTCCGTAGTTCAGAGTGGCAAAGCCAACCCACAAGCACTGGACCTGGCTGTAGTTGAGGAGTCACCTCCCAGGAAACTTTGTTAAGTAAATGGGCCGTGGCTTCTGAGAAATCTGCAAAAGTCATCTCCGTACACAAGGGAAAGCTTTGTAAGGGGGGTGGGCACAAACTTTACTAGTTAAACCCATCTCATATAACCTGTGTAAGTGGTGGAGGATTGGTATTAAGGTAAAAACAAATTACACATGCTTATTTTTTTTTTTTTTTTTTTGCGGTACGCGGGTCTCTCACTGTTGTGGCCTCGCCCGTTGCGGAGCACAGGCTCCGGACGCGCAGGCTCAGCGGCCATGGCTCACAGGCCCAGCCACTCCGCGGCATGTGGGATCTTCCCGGACCGGGGCACAAACCCGTGTTCCCTGCATCGGCAGGCGGACTCTCAACCACTGCGCCACCAGGGAAGCCCCCACATGCTTATTTTTACAGATTGTAATGATTAAGCTTGAGTTCCATTGACAAGTCATTTTAATAAATCACATCTCCTATGCATACAGAGTTCTTATTTCTAGAAAGGTAGTTCATAGACTTTTACTTACTAGTAAGTTCATAGACTTTTACTTACTAGTAAGTAAGTCTAGTAAGTAAGGTGGTTCATAGACTTTACTTACTAGTTTATTACTTAACTGTCTTAGCTTGAGCTGCTATAATGAATACTAGACTGAGGGGCTTAAAACAACAAACATTTATTTCTCACAGTTCTGAAGTCTGGGAAGTTCAAGATCAAGGTGCCGGCAGATTCGGTGTCCGGTGAGGGCCCTCTTCCTGGTTTGCAGATGGCTGTCTTCTCGTTGTGTCTGTACACAGGGTGGCACTAACCCCATTCATGAGGGTTCCACCCTCATGACCTTGTCACCTCCCAAAGTCCCCACCTCCAAATACCACCACTTTGGGGATTAGGACTTCAACATCTGAATATGGGGGGGACACAAGCATTCAGTCCATAGCATTAACCATAGATTAATACTTAAAATTTTCAGGTAAGGAAATCAGGGCCCAGAGGTGACCTAACCCAGAGCTAGAACCCAGGGATCTGAAGTTTTTGTCCCATATGTTCTTACCAAATGGACAAAAATAGTACTTACAGAGGTTGAACAAAATGGGTTTTGTGGTATTTATCAGAGTTATATACCAATGCTTTGTCTGGGTCAGCTCAAGGAAAAGTGTTAGCTTCAAAAAATTTTTGCTACAAGAGCTTGAGATTTTAGATAGGAAAAGAAAAAATGACACCTTTTGAAGGGAACTTCAACCAGATATGCTCGTTCTAATTCAAGAGAGATGGTGTCTAATACGTTGGGCATGGTGCCTGGCCCATAGTGCACACTCGGTGTTTGAGAATGAGTGTGAACCAGAAATAGACTCGAAAGTTCCAAGTTAGTGTTTTTGCCCCAACACGTTAAGAGATGAACTCTCTGGTTAGATGGTACAGGTATAGTAAGTCTCAGGGTGATTGCCGATTTTACCTGTTCTCAGGTACCTTCCTCTCATGTTCCTTAGCTGCCCCTGGGTAGCAGAAGTCATGGAAATACCTCTGCATTCCAGACTTGAGACCAGGAAGTGAGCAGAAATCAAGCTCACCCAGCCAAGATAGGTGTCACCTGTCTTGGTGACAGTGGGCTTTGGAGTCAGAGGAAGGGCCAAATTCCGGCTCTCACCTCTGGGTCAAAATTCTGTCATCAAAAGAACGGGAATTATCACCCCAACTGCATAGGGTTATTCTAAGGATTAACTTAGATCACATAAATAAGAGGTGCTGGGCACGCGCGGTACTTGCTGCAGAGCAAGAGCCCACGACACAGCAGATGTTAATGTTACATAATTGGTTATCTGACTTCCCAGCCTACAGCAGACTGGAAGCAGCAGATTAGAAAGGCCTTGGGGACTGCTTTCGGAAGGCCCACTGTCGGCAGGAAAAAGTGACAGGTCGCAGCCTGACTACAAGGGAGGCAAGAGAAAAACTATAAAAAGCAGGAACAAAAACTCAAAAGGCACAGCCGTCTGGGGCATTTACTAAAAGACAAAGAGCCCTCCTCAGGTCAGTAGCTTCCATAGACTCCATACCTTGTACCTGATAGGCACTCATGCGGACAGCAGTTTTGTGAATTTTCCTTCTCTCTCCAGCCCCTTCCCCACCCCAACCCAAAAAATAGGAGCGGGGGTTGTAGCTTGCCTTTCAGTTGGGTTGCTCTGACCAAATGCTTCCAGGTAATGAAATCCACAAAGTCAGGGCCAGCAGAGAAGAGAGTACAGTGGGCTTCTTTGGTGATCTGGAAATTAGCCACGTTCAAGTACAGCAAAAGAGCTGTGATTTTTAGTGCTACAGAGAGAAGGATGTCCCCTGCCCCACTGACCACTCCTACCTCCACCTTTATCTCCTTCAAAGTCAGGATGAGAAACACAGCCTTGGAGAACAGGCTCCCAGGTCCTGGCACATGGCGGAGAGAGAGAGGGAGGGAGCACAGGAGACGGCCGGGCTGCAGAAACGCCAGCCTTATCTGATGCCACCTCCACTCTAGTGTCTCGCCCACCACCTGGAGTAGACACCTGTTTTTGCTTGGTTATTATTATTATTTTTTGATTGAAGCCTGAGTTGCTCACTTTGAAGCAGCACAGAGAATGAGTACCTGAAGGACATCCCTCAAGTGATGGGCAGGGCGAGCTGGGATGTGGGCAGGCCTTCCAGGATCAGAGAAGGATTTAGGTGGAGGATGCTCCTAAAGAGCATTCCTCACACATCCCCCCAAAACCTTGTTTTTATTTATAGATTATATGGATCTAATACTGAACTATATTGTTATATACATCAAAAAGACACACACACACACAAAATTAAACAAGATGAAGAACTTAGTCACACTCCACACAGACATAACGTTGAGTGAAACAAACGAGACACCAGAGTGCATACTGTTATGATTTCATTAACGTTAAACTCAAAAAACAGACATAACTAATGTATAGCATTAGGAGTCAGGCTAGTGATTACCTTTGGGGGAGTACTGATTGGAGGAAAGAACATGACTGAGCTCTAAGATGCTACTAAAGTTTTATTTCTTGATCTTGATGCTAGCTGCACAGATGTTTCAGTTTGTGAAAATTCATTAAACTCTACACTTACGATATGTGCACTTATCTGTATATATTATACCTCATTAAAAAAGATTTTAAACAATATTTTTCTCAAAAAAAAGAATAAATAAAGAGCATCCCAAGGCATGGGAACTCCCGGAGCCTGCCCAGCTGAGGACCCACAGGCTCTTTCCAACCTAGGTGATGGACCATCCCCTTGGCTGGGGTTGCCTCAGAAGCTGAGTGGGCGTAAACTCACCAGCCAACAATTTTCAGAGTGGATGCATGAAGTGGCGATCAAGAACACAGACTCTGGACCTAGATGGAGGTCAAATATCAGCCCTGCTGCTTAATTGCTTTGAACCTAGGTTTCCCCATCCATCAAATTGGGGGAAATAATAGTACCTCATCAAAGGGTTTCTCTGAGAATTAAATCTGCTAACAGGCACTTAGAATATTGTCCTGGCACTTGGTGTTCACTGAAAAACGGAGGGTTGGTATTTCATCCCCATAGCTGACTGGGACTGCAGAATTAATTCACTGTGGGGCTGTCGCTACCAGAATAAAGTATGCCCAGCAATTCTGTACACGTGAGTAGCCCTTGGCAGCAGGGACTTTGGGAAACAAAAGGCGGGGTTGGGGGAAGGGCATCCAAAGAATTTTCCTGCTGTTAAAACAAGAGGGGGCCCAGTATTGTTAAAGACCGGTCCACATTATTGCCAAGAGGGAAGTGAAATTTCTTTTAGGGTTTCCTGACCTATTGTGTGTTGCCGATGTATTACTGACTGACCGGCCACCTTACAATTCTTGTGGTAGGGTCTCTCTTTTTTTTTTCTTTCCCAAATGGGGTGGAACAGAGCTTGAATAATAAATATTTAACAGGGACACTCCCTTTTCGCTGTTAAAATAATCTTTGTTTTAGTGCCTTAACAAGGAAGACTGGATTGGGGTTTCGGCTGCCAGGAGCTCACGTGCACAAATTCTCAGCAGTTTCAGGTGCTAACTACCAAGCACAAGAAAGCATAGAGATGGAGGTGGTGGAGCAAGACCCCAGGGGAAAGGGGAGTGGGTGTTCAACAAAGATGGGGTGCTGGGTAGGACCCCTCCTTTATTACGGAAAGATCTGGGCACTCAGGCACCTCTCCCACGTTTGTGCCTAGTCCAGTTTGAAAAGGTCCCACTGAGGACATGTCACCTTTTCTGCCTGCACTTTTGGGTTCCATCCGTGGTGACACTGACTTGTCTTTTGTGGAGAGGGAAAATTCACACACCATCACGCAAATGGGCACAAACTTTCTTTCTTTTTAACTGAACTTGCTTACGAGCCTCCGTTTAGACTGATGGCGGAAACAACTTAATCTTTTTTCCATTTCTACTTTTGGCCAAAAAAAAAAAATTTAATCTTTTTTCCATTTCTTCTAATCGTGGAAAAAACCGTAATCTTGCCATTTCAAGGTAATGCAGTCTCTTCCAATAGAAAGTGCAGACTATCCATTTATTGCTTTGTCAATTCAGGATTTAAACCTAGTCATTCGGTTGAAATGTCCTGCAAGGACTATTGGTTTTCCTTCAAGGTTCTCTCCTACCTCCTTCTGTACCCCGAGATGTTGCCTGGGTGCAGGGGGAGCTTGGGGAACATCACAGTGGCAGGTGGGGAAGCGTGTCGGGGTCTTAACTGCTTCCACAGCTGAGATAACTTGTCACTCCAGGTCCAGGCCTGGGTCCGGGGGCCTGAGTCTCTGCCTCTGGGTTGCTGGATCTCTGCATTCGGAGCCTGTGTACCCACCCCCAGGCCATCTCTGGCCCAGCTGCCCCTGCAGCACTTCCTCACTTCCTGCCAGGACTTGACACGTGTTCACAGTTCGTGGGGAGCCAAGGGCGGCCCCCTCAGACGCCGTCTCTGTTTAATTATACCATCCACCATTTCCACTGTGCTCAGAGCACTTTGGGGGCCTGCCTTCCCCCACGGTTCCAGTGGGAAGTGGGGCTAAGACGCCCCCCCAGGGTGGAATCCAGGGAGAAGTTCAGCCTTCTTCCCTGCCCTCTTCTCTCACCAGGCCTCCTCCCTGACTCCAGAAGGAGGTCCTATCTCTTCTCTGTGTGGCAGGAAACAGCCCTTCCCTCCCCACAGCTTGTAATACAAACCTCTATGCTCTGGAGTTCTTCAAGCTCTGCTTCCTTGGAAGCAGAAGTTCCCCCCCCCTCAACCCCCCTGCTTCTCAAATCTCATAAAAGCCTGAAAGCCTTGGCGTTCAGACCATTTCACAACTGAAATGGCATTATTTTGGAATTTACCAGCTAAACATTGATTGCTCGTGTGCAGGTTCCACCTTCTCCCTAAAGTAAGGGCAGCCATGGCTACTTGGGTTGAGGGCCCCAGACGGCAAAAACGACCCAGCGTGACAAACGCATTGGACGATATTGGAGAATATTGTCCTGCTGAGGGTGTAGTTCAGGACAGCCAGACCAAGCTCTGGTGGGTGTGGATCTGCCTGGTGCCCGCACTGTTGAGAACTGTGTTCAGTGGGTGGAGGGGACGCAGCGCAGAGATGCGGGAGAGCCCGGTGCTCGTGTCTTATTACCTGAGTCAGGGAACTCTTGCCCAGGGGCTTTCCACTCAGGGGTCTCAGGAGAGATGCCATGTTTTGGGTTCATTTGCTGATGGAGTGTGATGTGAGTGCTTGGTCACTTCCCAGCTCTTAGGAAATCAAAGTGGGCAGTGTGGCAATGGTCCCTCGCCTGGAATAAATGAAGTGAGAAGTGAGTGATGTGTCTTACCCCAATCTGTTCAGTGCATGTGTGCAGGGGGTGCACACGTATGCACACATAGGTGGTGGTTGGGATAAGTGCATGCCTGCCACTTAGTATTTATTTTAGTCATTGTAGGTAGCTTACAAAGTAAATGGGAGGGAAAAAAATACACACACACACACACACACACAATTAGCCCTTTAGTCAGTGTGATAGCCTGTGAAATTTCTTGGCCATCCTTAGCAGTGGCATAGATCACATAGGAGGTGACATCAGGAGGGTAGGTCATGGGCTGGGGTCTGGAGCCCTGGTGTCTCTTTCTGCCTTTGCCATTAGCTCTGGGGCCAGGCTGCTGTGACCTCGTCTTCAAAAAGAGGAGGGTTCACTGAAGACCACCAGAGACCCTTCTAGCATTGACATTTTGTGTTCAAGGAAATGCTTCCCAAGACCACTATGTGCTTGGGCACCTGACTCCATCTCTGTTAAAAACTGACAGTGGGAGAAATGATAAAAGAATACTAATCATTTTAATAGACCACATGGAAACAGTTATTCATTAATAAAATTGACTTTGACTCAGAGGCTTGAATTGCTGCAGGGTTTCAGTGCCCAGCTCCCAGCCCCCCTGCCCACCCAGATAGGAGCTGTATTTCCAAAGGAAAATGGAAAGTTCTGCTTGGAAACGCACAATTCCCCAGTGTTTTGAAATCATTGAAGGTTATTCTGTCCATATTCAAGATCATGAACTGGGCCCCCTATTTAAATCCTTCTACTTCCCAGTTACCATCATTATGACAAGAGGAATATACAGACTTGGGGTGGGATGGGGGCATCTGTCATGGAAGGAGCCATCTACATGCTAGAAACATCAGGTAGATTCTAGAGATAATAGTGCAGGGCGCCCAGATTTTAAAATGCTGACCTACCTGGAAGCAGCACCTGGGAAGGAGCTTCCCACCTGCAGAGGAAGAAGAACCTCCCCAGCCCGCCGCCCCCGCCGACCTGCCACCACGCTCCTCCCTTTCCCCACGAGCTCCCTGACACTCCTGGGCTCTGGTCAAAGGAAATTGAGGGGAAGAGGGCCATGAGTCTGGTGGTTCGCAACCTCCTTTGGAAATTGGAAACACCTCAGAAATTTTTAAAATTCCCCCTTGTCTGGGTCCCATTGCCAGAGCTACTGATTTAATTGGTCTGGGGTCAGCCTGGGCAGTGGGCCTTTTAATGTGCCGCCAGGTTGAGAACCACTGCAGCAGGAAGGCAGTAGGTGAGAAACGCTCCTTATGCCAGCGGGGGGGGGGGGGG
>NW_006798027.1:1104624-1169917 GCF_000442215.2 Lipotes vexillifer
GGGGGGGGGAGGGGGGGTTGGCTCTCACTCCCACGTGGGGTGGACAGTGTGCACGGAAGTTTTGCAGTGGGGTGGCACCGAAGGAGGACTGCCCCCAGAGAAATGGGTGCTGCACGGTGAATTTGCTGCCACCTCCCGGCCCCTCCCCAGGACAAAGGGTGCTTCTCATTTGACCAACCCAAATCTATCTTCTCTCTTTACTTGGATGGAAAAGACTTGGTGAGGAAGGAACACAATCTCTAGCAGAACTTGTTTCAACTCTCAGTTGAAGTCTGGACAGGGAGAGAAATAAGAATGTTTCATAATAATAGAAAAAGGAAATAGAAATGGAAAACATAGGATGGCAGAGGTCACACGTGTGCAGATATTCCAATCATGGGAAAGGATTAAGCCCTCTTCTTAAAGGCCAAAACCCGTGAAACTGGCCTGGTCTGGCTCTGGGGTGCTGCATTCCCCGCTTTGCAGACCTCACTCTGCTCGGGTGACGTAAAGAGGAACAAGTGTCTGCTGTTGTGGTGTGCAGGCTTCCCTGGTCTCCTCCTGGATGGCCTGTTCCATCCACTGGTGGTGGCCTCTGTCCATGTGGTAGCTTCATGTGGATGCAGTGTGTGGTTTTCCCGGGGTGGGGTTCAGCCTCCTTCCACCTCCATCTCGACTGGGACAATCAGGTCTCCCTCTGAACTCACCGGTGGTCCTTGCCCTCCACCCCCTCTGCGAGGGGCATCACCTCACTTGGCCAGGGCAGCCCCTCAGCTCCTGCCCATGCTCTCACCTCTGGCTCCTCTGCATGGAACCATCGGAACCACTGGGGCCACATGTCCCCTTTAGGATCTGTAGGGAACTGGACTGGGGTGACCATATGTCCTTCCCAGACACACTGAGCCACTATCATAAGCTAGATAGCCTAGAAAGCCTCCTGTCTTCAGAAATCCATAGGCCTAGATAATTAGGGGCATTTTAAAATCAAATCTTCAAGTTTGAATGTTTTAGAGAATAGAGAAAAGAGTTTAATTTATTTTATAAATGCTCTTAGACCAAAACATGACCAGAATATAAAAAGGAAGTAATTTCATTTTAAAATACAGAGGTAAAAATCTAAAATAGTAACAGACCCAGTCTAGACGTAGCATAAATGTACAACACATAAACAAGTGTGGTTTCCTCAAGGCATGCAATGGTCATTCATTTAAAAATAATCTTGTAACATTAATCTTACTATTACTCAAAAAATATGATCCAGTGAAAGTCAAGATGAGGGTAACTCAATACATTGATACTAAAATTTACCTGGTTGAATGATTTTGTGGGAATAGGAAATTTTTAAATACAGGCATACCTTGTTTTGTTGCACTTTGCAGATATTGCATTCTTTACAAATTGAAGGTTTGTGGCAACCCTGTATCGAGCAAGTCTATGGACACCATTTTTCCAACAGTGTTTGCTCACTTTGTGTTTCTGGGTTACATTTGGGTAATTCTCACAATAATTCAAAGTTTTTCATTATTATTGTATTTGTTGTGGTGATGTGTGATGTGTGATCTTTGATGTTATTATTGTAATTGTTTTGGGGGGACACAAATTGTGCCCATATAAGGTGATGAACTTGAAAAACGTCTGTGTTCTGACTGCTCCACCAACCTGTCACTCCTCCATCTCTCTCCCTTTCCTCACTCTCCCTATTCCCCAAGACACAACAATATTGAAGTTAGGCCAATTAATAACCCTACAATCGCCTCTGAGTGTTCAAGTGAAAGGAAGGGTCGCACGTCTCATTTTAAATCAAAAGCTAGAATTGCTTAAGCTTAGTGAGAAAGGCATGTCGAAAGCTAGGATAGGTGAAAATCTAGGCCTCTTGCACCAAACAGGAACCAAGATGTGAATGCAAAGGAAAAGTTCTTGAAGGTAATTAAAAGTGCTACTCCAGTGAACACACAAATGATAAGAAAGTGAAACAGCTTTATTGCTGATGTGGAGAAAGTTTCAGTGATCTGGAGAGAAGATCAAACCAGCCACAACATTCCCTTAAGCCAAAGCCTAATCCAGAGCAAGGTCCTAACTCTTTTCAATTCTATGAAGGCTGAGGTGAGAAAGCTACAGAAGAAAAGTCTGAAGCTAGCAGAAGTTCTTCATGAGGTTTAAGGAAAGAGGCTGCCTCCGTGATGTAAAAGTGCAAGGGGAAGCAGCAAGTGCTGACGCAGAAGCTGCAGCAGGTTATCCAGAAGATCTAGCTAAGATCATTAATGAAGGTGGCTACACTAAACAACAGATCTTCAATGTAGATGAAATAGCCTTCTATTGGGAGGTGCCATCTAGGACTTTCATAGCTAGAGAGGAGAAGTCAATGCCTGGCTTCAAAGGACAGGTTGACTCTACTGGTAGGGGCTAATGCTGCTGGTGACTTTCAGTTGAAGCCAGAGCTCACCATTCTGAAAATCTTAAATCCCTTCAGAATTATACTAAATCTACTCTGCCTGTGCTCTAGAAGTGGAACAGCAAAGCCTGGATGACAGCACATCTGTTTACAACATGGTTGACTGAATATTTTAAGCCCACTGTTGAGACCTGCTGCTCAGAATAAATAATTCCTTTCAAAATATTACTGTTCATTGACAGTGCACCCAGTCACCCAAGAGCTCTAATGGAGACATACAATGAGATCAGCGTTGTTTTCATGCCTGCTAACACAACATCCATTCTGCAGCTCATGGATCAAGGAGTAATTTCAACTTTCAAGTCTTATTATTTAAGAATACATTTTGTAAGACTATGGCTGCCACAGATAGCGATTCCTCTGATGGATCTGGGCAAAGTAAATTGAAAACCTTCTGAGAGGGATTCATCATTCTAGATGCCATTAAGAACATTCATGATTCGTGGGAAGAGGTCAAAATACCAACATTATCGGAAGAAGTTGATTCCAACTCTCACGGATGACTTTGAGGGGCTCAAGACTTCAGAGGAGGAAGTAATTGCAGATGTGGTGGAAGTAATAAGAAGACTAGAATTAGAAGTGGAGCCTGAAGATGTGACTGAATTGCTGCAACCTCATGATAAAACTTTAACAGATGAGGAGTTGCTTCTTATGGATGAGCAAAGAAAGTGGTTTCTGGTTTCTTGAGATGGAATCTACTCCTGATGAAGATGCTGTGAAGGCTGTTGAAATGACAGTAGAAGATTTAGAATATTACATAAACTTAGTTGATAAAGCAGCAGCAGAGTTTGAGAGGATTGACTCCAATTTTGACAGAAGTTCTACTGTGGGTAAAATGCTATCCAATAGCACTGTATGCAGTAGAGAAATCATCAGTGAAACGAAGAGTGAATAGATGCTGTAAACTTAATTGTCTTATTTTAAGAAGTCACAGCCTCCCAACCTTCAGCAACCGCCACCCTGACCAGTTAGCAGCCACCAACATCAAGGCAAGACCCTCCACCAGCAAAAAGATGTAGGGCTCGCTGAAGGCTCAGATGATTTAGCTCAGATCTTTTAGCAATAAAGTATTTTTAAATTAAGGTATACACATTGTTTTTTTAGACAAAATGCTACTGCACACTTAACACACTACAGTTTAGTGTAAATATAACTTTTATATGCACTGGGAAACCAAAAAATTTGGGTGACTTGCTTTATTGCGGTGTTTGCTTTATTGCGATGTTTGCTTTATTGCGGTGGTCTGGAACCAGACCTGCAATATCTCCAACGTATGCCTGTAGAAGAGTAATAATGAGGAACTTGCTTTACTAATGACTCACATTTACTTCAAAGCTACAGTATTTAAAGTAGTGTGTGGTACTGAAGCGGATCAGTGGAGCAAAGGAGAAGATCCTAAAATAGATCCAAGTGCACATGATAATTAAATGTATGATATTGATAAAGACAAAAGTAGTATTTGAAATCAGTGGAGAAGAATGGGTTATTTAATAAATCGTGTTGTGATATAACTGCTTAAACATTACTGAAAGCAAATAATACCTTTATTTGCAAAAATGCAAACGGGTTGAAAGAAAACATTTTCACATTAAAAATTAATTTAAAAAAAGTACTTGGATAAATTTAGTTGAATATTCATATATAATTGTAGAAGGGAAACCATGAATGAAAAGTTTCGTCAGTTTGACTGCTTAGGTTGTGTAAAATTTCTGCATGTATGCCAAAACAAAACAGAAACCCCCATCCCTGCCCCATCCCCAGTACACACTCCAAAAACAAAATAAAAGAAAAAAAAGAAACATAATAAGCTGGGAATACTGCTTGTATCAAACATGACAGATATAAGGTCAATATTTATAGTATAAAAGTGTACAATATATTAGGGGCTCCTAGTACTTTTAAGACAAAAAAATCATAGAAAAAATACGTTGATAGTAAAGTTTGAAAGTCTTGGAAAAATTTATGTCTATGAACAGCCAATTTCCTTCTAGACATTTACCCTCAGGAATTAAATGTACATATTTGTAAATACACATACATTAGGATATTTTTCAAAGAGTTATCAATGAAAGCCAAGAGAAAACAAACAGGAAAATGAAAAGGAAGGAATGGAGAAGGGAAGAGAGAAAGAAAGAGGAAGGAAGGCAGAAAGAAAGGAAAGAAGGAAGGAGGGAAGGATGGGAAGAAAGGGAAGAAAGGAAGACCTTTAAATATCCTATAATAGGAGATCGGTTAAAGAAATTATGTTATACTGATAATAGCTGACAACTGGTCAGTAATTAAATGTAACCTGGAAAGATGTTCACAGTAATATATATAGGAATTCTTTTACGCAAACAGCTATATGTAAATACATACACAAACATATTCATAAAGATATCTGGAAGCTTCTATGCCGTAATGTTAATTTAACATTGGTTACCTCTTCGTTAGTGGTTTACAGCTAACTTTTCTCAATTTTGCATGTCTTTTCTCTCTTTTTACCATGTTTAGTTTTAGTTTTGAAATGAAAAAGCAATTATTTAAAAAATGTCATTCTGAGAACTTCTGGCTTAGTACAACAATCCCAAGACTGCAGGCTGGTCTGTAGAGATTCTCCTCATCCCTCTGCAGTCTCACGCCCTGCCATGTTCCAGCTCCTGGTCACCAGCTCTAGGAAAATGTCCCTGACCACCCAGGCCTTTCCTGCTTCCTTCTTCTCTGAGCTATAGGTGATACAGTACCTCATCTTTGTTTTTTAAATGTTTCCCATGTGTTTTCCAGTCTCCAGAAAGAAACTATGAGCTCCCTGAGGGCAGGGGTTGGGCCTTGTAATTCTGCACCTCCCTTGGGCTCCAGGCAGAGCTGAGTAGCTGCTTCAAGGACAGGGGCTGGGCCTGAATTCTCTGGCTGGGAGAACTGATGAGAAAAGTCATGGGCCCAGGAGGTCATCTAGGGCAGCTGGGAGAGCTGAGGAGGGCAGAGGTCACAAGTACAGCACCTGTGAGGTGGGCTGAGCAGCCTTGTCCTGGGAAGGAAGGCAGGGGCCTGCTGTCGTGGTCTCTGCAACTCTCCACCTTTGCAATGCTCCCTGGGTGATTTGTCATGTTAACCTGTGCTTTTTGTCTCCATGTGATGTGGACAGGTTCTCACATTCCTATGGACCAGCCCTGCTGTCGTGGTCTCTATGAGTTTGAGCCAGAAAACCAAGGAGAACTAGGATTTAAAGAAGGGGATATCATTACATTAACCAATCAGATAGATGAAAACTGGTATGAAGGAGTGCTCCATGGGGAATCTGGATTCTTCCCCATTAATTACGTGGAAGTGATTGTGCCTTTACCTCAGTAAATGTGTAACTCAAACTTTGGACGTACTTTCATAATGGAAATGAATTCACACCAGTGTTCTCTCAGTGTGGTGTTCTGTGGCATTCTTGCTCTTTGACCAGCTTAATGACTTTTGTATGTGTGTTCTCTTTATAATGTATTTTGTATCCATTTAATTTGTATAAATGATTTTCTTGTCTTAGCTACATGAAAATACCATCTTCTTTTTTTGCTGACTGTCCTAAAAGTCATTGGTTAAATAAATGTATGTGCTCCTTGTTGCTAAAAATAAATGGCACCCACTGCAGTTTTGTTAGTGAATTGTCCATATTCCTCAAGCTGTGATGGAATGCGACACTTGAAACTAAGAACTGCTAAATATTTTGTTTCCTGCCATTACTGATGGCATCCGGTCTTTTCCTTTCATGGTGCTTTAGCTGACTTGTGAATAGCCCAATAAACATGACACACTGTGTTGGCCTAAAGGCCTTGGTTATTCTTAATGTTGAATTGATTTTTAAGACAGTCGTGCACAGCTGCAAACTCCTCCTGTGCCCACTCTGACTCGGGGTCCAGCTTGTGACTTGTTTGGCCTGTGGGATCGTAGCAGGCTGGATACAAACGGAAACTTGAAATAGCACTCAGCCTTCCCACCTGTGCTCTTGCACCGGCATCTTCACCAGCAGAGCATGCCCAAGCTAGCCTACCAGAGAGAGACATGGACCAGAACTGAGTTGTCCTAGCCAACCTCCAGACCTGTGGGCAAAGGTGAGGAGGCAGGGACACTAATCTACTACAGTTCTAAATATAAATAAGTACTAGATATTCTTAAATGGATCAAGTTTATGTGGCTTCCTCTTCCTTGAGGATATGTTCTTCTGAGATTTCTCCATCCCTCAAACGAATGGACTCCTGACAGGCACATCTTTCAGTTCAATAGGCATTGCCAGTGTATTTGACCCTTAGCATGGACACTGCTTAGCTTCAAGCTGGGATCCCATCCTCACTTTTGCCTACTCCTCATATCTTGTTTTGCTATAGAGGCAAATGGAGTGAGTCCCAGGAGACTCACCTGGTGTCTGTCCTCATGAGATCACGCATGGCCATGTGCATGGTCTAGGTCCCAGTGGATAACTGGGTTTTGTTCAAATCTCCCCTTGGGGGTACTGAGCAAGGCCAGCTTGAGATCTGGCCTTTGGGCGGCACCAAGGGTTGGTCTCAATGGGCTGACAAGGGAAATGTGATCCTACTCAGTGGAAGTAAAAGTACAAAGAGCAGGAAGGGGGAATAAAAGCCAAGTCTGTAAGAAATAACAAGAGATCAGCAAAGGAGATCAAATACTAACCTCAAGGCCGAGTCTGGAGGGCCGAAATAGGAGCATTAGAGAGATGTCAGAACATAGAATCAAGGGAGTATTCGAGGGCAAGCCCTAATGAAGTGTGTCCAGTAGAAAGGTGCATGGGGAATTATCTGCCTGGAAGAGGCCCCCAAACTCAAGCCAAGTTCCATTGACATAAAGGTTCTTCTCTGCCTCAGAGGTAAACCATGGAGAGGGGGCTAAGAATCAAAGTGGATGTTATGGCTCCTTTAGGAAAACTTGTTCCAGTTCCTGGGATTGTCCTGGCACCAAGCGTTCTTGGGGACATTCCTCTGGACTTCGAGTAATTCAGGCTTAAAGTGTTCCTCTCAGGAGCCACTTCCATTTCCCACCCCATGAGCAGGAAGAATCGGTTATGTTCACCTCCATGGAGGTGGAAGAAAGACCACCTTCCTGGGCCAGCTGTGTCATTTGCTTTACGTGCATTTTCTAGTTTAATCTTCATTAAAAACACTAAGGCAAGTTGCAATGTTCCTATTTGCAGGTGAAGAAATTGAGACTTAGAGAAGGCAAGTGACTTGCTGAATGAATATCACAGAGCTCAACTCTAAAGGCTGTGCTATGTCTGTACCTGTCAGATTGATCTTTTAGCGTGTCTGCTCCACACATAACTTCCACTTTACCCACTGTGGAGGGACCCATCAGTCACCCTGAACATTGTGACCCTATCCACTGGCCACAGTTGATTGGACCAGGGATGTGCAACCACTGTTTCTTTTTCAGTAGTGATAACTAGAACCCATTTGCTACAAATTAGGTGGTCAATGTCTCAGTCCCAGGCCCCACCTTTGTTAATGTCTCTGGGAATGTGGCTACCCTGGCAACTAGAAGATCTCTTATTTAGTGTACAGCACTGTAAGTCTAAGCCCCCTTGGTGCCTCCCACGGGCCAGTCCCTGATGATAACTAATGATGTTGAGCACCTTCTCATATGCTTATTGGGCATGTATGTATCTTCTTTTGTGAAGCGTCTCTTCAAACCTTTTGACCATTTAATTTAATTTATTTATTTATATATTTTTTGGCCACACCACGCAGCATGTGGGATCTCAGTTCCCCGACCAGGGATCCAACCCGCACCCCCTGCAGTGGAAGCGTGGAGTCCTAACCACTAGACCACCAGGGAACTCCATCTTTTGACCATTTTAAATTGCTTAAGTTGTGAGAATTCTTTATATATTCTGTATATGTCTATATGTCTACATTTATATTAGTATGTTGTTCTTAGAGTATCTTAATGTTGTTTGGTCTCAGTTGTAGAACCTCTGATAAGCTATGTCGGACAACATCGTTGGACATAATTTCAGGTGGGAAATAGAATATATAGTAAACTTTAGTATTGGTGGCTGGAGTGGATTGATTAATGGCCTCCAAAAAGATATGTCCCAGTCATAACCTACAGTACCTGAAAATGTGAATTTGGAAATCAGGTCTTTGCAGATGGGGTGTTAAGATGAGATCATCCTGGATTAGGGTGGACCCTAAATCCAATGACTGGTGCCTTTATAAAAAAGAAAGGAGAGGAGGATTTGTCACAGAGCCAGACACAGGGCAGAAGGCCATGGGGAAAGCATGGGAACGCTTCCATGGGAAAAGCAGAGAAAGATTGGAGTGATGCTCCCAGAAGCCAAGGAAGAGGCGAGGAAGGATTCTCCCCTAGAGCCTTCAGGTGGAGCACGGACTTGCTGACACCTTTATTTTGGATGTCTGGGCTCCAGAACAGTGAGAGAACTAGTTTCTGTTGCTTTAAGTCACCCAGTTGTAGTCATTTGTTACGACAGCCCTAGGAAACTAATACAGTGGTGTTCATTTAGTTATTATACAGTTTCAACTCATTTCAGAGCTTTCTAGGGGCAAAATCCACCCTGTCAATGAGGACACCCAAAAATGTCATAGTTGGTAAGGCAGAGGTAGCCTCACGAAGATGGGAAATGTCTTCTTCCAGTTGACCACAGGCTTAATGACTAAGCCCAAGAGATTAATGGAAGAAAAATCCAAAGAGTGCTGGGGTATGTGTGGTGGACACTTCTCCACTTGGGATGCCTCCTCCATAGAGACGCAGCTCTTTTCGTATGACTTTCCCTCTTTACCCCCTCTAGCTCATGAGCCCTGGGTCCAGGGGGAACTTGATCTGACTGATGAGTTTAGAAAGAAGAACTGAGCAAATGTAGCTCAGCCCCTCCCCTCCCCTTCTCAGGAGCTGCTCATCAGTGGAGAGCACACGGAAAGCTCAGGAATAAAGGCGGAGTGTGGTCTTCCTACACGTTGTTATTATTGCTCCATTGGTTCAAGATTTGGACAGAGGAGTTCCGTTTCTTGGTCCCCCTTGAACACCAGCACTTACTATACTTTTCATCTCAGTGAGGTTTATTATCCTACCATTTAATCCCATTTTAGTCTACATATATTTATTCGATCTATATGTACATATTTCTAACTGTCAGTGTGAAACCACAGGAATGGTAATAGCTGAGAGCCCACGACGAGAGGACGCGGGGCTGCCTTGCTCTCAGCTATACTCCCTCTGCCTCTTGGCTCTCCCAGTGCAACTGGATGCAGCTCAGAAAATGACCGTTCTTCAAAGGCTCTTGTGACTCTTGAGATTCCAAAGATGGAGGGGTTAGTGCTCCCCAGAACCTTCACCAGAAAGGTGACACATCTTGTATACATTAAACTGATCATTCTAAAAATCATAGTCTCTGGTTTACATAGCCAGGAGGAAGCCAGAGGAGGAGGCTAGCAAGAGGCAGCCAGGAGGGTACTACACAGGGAGATACACCTACAGAGGGACCATTCCTGTGAGGTCCCAGGCCAGACGTGGTAAAGGTGATGCTAAGAGAGGTGAAGTGACTTACCTGGAGTCCCCCAGTGTGTGGCCAAGCCTGGATAGGTAGCACATTTCCTGACCACAGCTCCAGTGTTCTCTACACTGGCCTTGTGCCTCTGAGGGGAAGAAGATAAGGTTCTTGTCAAGGGTAAAGGGGATGAATTCAAAGGCACTAGTAAATCCACTCTTCCTAGAGTACCTATGGTTTGCTCATGTTCCATGGTAGAGTCTATGTGCAGATATATGTCTGTGTATATGTACAGGTTTATCAGTATGAGATGCACATAAAACTAAGGTCAGCACCTTCCTAGCCCTGGAGACCATGTGAAAATCAGCCTTGAGTCTGGGGACTGGAGCGTTTTCTGGCCCTGAGAAGGGTCAACAAATCCCAACTCTATTCCTTTGCAGCACTTTGGGGGACTATAGCTTTCCCTTGACCAATCCCAAAGATTTGGAATTTTCTAGAAAGAGTCTGTCTAATACCACCTCACCCTCCTGACAGAGATTTTGACTGGCTCAGACCTCCAGTGCTGCAGCAGTCGTAATTCCTAAGCCTCCTGACTTGAAATGATGGACCTGGTGCCTCTAAGAAGGCGTGAAATCACGGATCTGGCATGATCTGATCCCCAGCTCCTCAGGGATCTGGGTGCAGGATGAGAGGAAAAACCAGGAAGAGGGGTGTGCCAAAGCACACAGGGCCCCTCACCAAGTAGAACCACTCCTGTCACACCTCCTCCCAGGGGCTTTTTTTTTTTTTTTTCTTATGAGGCAGAAGCCTTGAACACATTTTATAAAGCAAATTTTTGTTCCAAAGAAGTACTCTGGACAGGCAGAAAACTATCACCACTGGCTGAGCCTGTTTCCCATGTGAGGCGGGGCACACCTGAGAAGCCAGTTGTGGTAGATGCTGTTGGTGCCAGAGCCCTGTCCAGACCCTCGTTATTGACAGGTACACCCATCTCCCAGCTTATGTGAGTGTGGCAGCCCAGGGCTTATACCTGAGACCTGCTCTGGAGCATTGCCTTTGGCTTATGAGAGCTGCTTAGGAGGTTCCACCGCCATCCAGTTCCAGTGGAAGCAATGACTGTCACGTGCGTACAACAACCCAGTCCTGTTGCCTGGAGACAGGGCAACTCTATGGTGTAGCTTCGGCTCCAGGATCCCTGAGGATCGGGAGAGGGCTAGACCTTCCCTGGGGCACGGGCTTGCTCTGCTCTCTGCCCTTCCCTATCCTGCATCCCTTGCTCCCTTACAGATCTTTCCTGTGAGAGCACTCCCTCGGCAATCTCGCACCCCTAAGACACCATGCTCACCTGACGTTTCCCCTGATGCGTCCTTCGTTCCTACTTCAGTCAGCTCTAACTTCTATAGGATTTGCCTCCAAGGGCTCCTTTTCTCCAAGCCTCCGACGCAGTCTTCTTGAGTGTGCTTTCCAAGTCCATCTCATGAGTTCTGCAACCAGAAAGAGTTATTCTGTATCAAGAACAAATTCAGGCCCAAGCCCTGAAGGGATGTCACCTCTCTCTTAGGGTAAAATACACACATACCCCAACAGAAGCATCAGAAGTTCACTAGTAGGAACTTCCCTGGTTCTGTCTCTCTCTCTCTCGCAAACAAATGTTGCATTGTTGTGCTTGTCTGGTTGCAGTCAGTAGGCAATGCAGGGAGTAGGGGTAGGAAACTCTGAGACAGATAAGGGAAACCAGGAACTCAAGAAGATGGATTTTAGGGAGGAAATAGAAATTGGTTTCTTAGACCTCTCAGGACTGAAATGCACCGCCTTTGTCCCCAGACGGTGGGGTTCTCATGCGGAGAGGTAGTCCAGGAGCTAGGCAGGGAAGGATCTGAGCCCCGTCCCCCATCAGAGATAGAGCGGTTGGGCAGTCACACCCAGTGGCCTGATCAGACAGATTTGGCTTTTTGGGGGTTCGTTCTCTTCTGTTCTTCCCACTCCCCAATCTTCCCCCACCTCCATGCCTTTGGCAATGTCTTGTTTAAATATTTGGGCAGGCTTCAGGGAAGAGGGGAGAGTGGGTGCAAATGACTGAGGGATGGCTCTGCGTCTACACTTGGGCAGGGTGATGGAGAGCCCTCTGGGGTAGTTAGATGGTGAATCTGAGGACTGCACGTGAGGTCCAGCCCACACGTAGAGAAGAGGAATTTGTGATCCTAACTCACAGTGCCTTAGCCGCACACGTAGGACTGACTGCAAGACCTGCTAGGGTGAACAGGAAGGCAGAACTTCCAGCAGGGAACTGGTGATGTTTTCGCTTCTGCTTTTCACTACCGACCAACTGTTCCTTGAGGGCGCTGGCCTGATACTCAACGGCACTTGTGTGAGAGCAAGCCTCAGCCCTGGCCTCCCTACTTGATGTGGGCACTCCCTAGAGGCCCCAGAATCAAAAGTGCCCAAGGGAAAATGAGACAGGAGCCACTAATACTTTAGAGCGGAGCAGCTCAGATGTTTCCAACACCCCCACCAGCCCCCACTCCAGAGGCCTTCTCAGTGCCTTCTTGAGTCACAGGAAGTGCAGGGCTGCCACCGCACAAGCATGTCTCTTTGAATTCTCCATTTCATCTTGAATATGCATGTAATTTTTGCAATGGACTCCATTTGGGAATGTGAGTGACGTGAGAAGCGGTATAGTCTAGTTGCTAAGAACATGCAGTGTTTAAATCTTTCTACATCAGTCTCCTCATTTGTAAAGTGGAATAAAAGTTATACCTACCGCAGAGGCTGGTGTGATGACTGAGTTAATACAAGCAAAGTACCTGGAACGGTACCTGGTGCATTGTAAGTGTTTGGAACTGTTAACATCATTATTTCTCTACCCTACCTTGATAGGAGAAGTGCAAAGTCAATCCTCATTATTTGCAGGTTCCATATTTGTGAACTTGCCTATTTGCTAAAAGTTATTTGCAGCCCCCAAATCAATGCTTGCAGCACTTTCATGGTCCTCTGATGAGGGGTGAACATTTTGAGTTGCCTGATATGCATTTTCCCAGCTAAGGTCCATCAAGGCCATGCTCCTGCCTTCTTGTTTCAGCTCTCATACTGTAAACAAGTACCCTTTGAGGGCCTATTCAGTGCCACTTTTCACATTTTGGTCTTTTTTCTTGGTGATTCTGCTGTTTAAAATGGCCCTCCAGAGCAGTGCTGAAGTGCTGTCTAGTGCCCCTAAGCAGAAGGCGGCTGTGATGTGCCCTGTGGAGAAAATCCTTGTGTTAGATAAGATACCCGTGTTAGATAAACTTCATTCAGGCACGTGTTGTGGGTTCAGTGTTAATGAACCAATACATATTAAGCAAGATGTCTTTAAGGAGAAACACACATATGTATTGATTGGTTCACGAGAATGTGGTGACCAGAGGCTGGCAGGAATCTAACCCTGTATCTTCCCCAGGATCAATGGTCTGGTATTCCCAAATTCACTATAAATTTCCCTTTACCTTATAAGAACATAACTGATATGGTGAATAGGAGAATCGACTGTACATGGGTGCATTCTTTCTGGTTTAGCCCAGCCCCCCCCCCCCAATGACTAGTCTCCCCACGGCCGCCTGCTCCTCTGCCTCCTCCATACTGAATGTCCTCTGCTAACTTCCCGCAAGATTCCAGCTGTTTTACATGGACCGTCCTGGAGATCCTCGTCTTGGCCCGAGGAAGTCACCGAGTTAAGGAAGGCAAGATAGGGGAGGTAGGCGTGCAGGGCCAGCTCCTCTCCGTAAAGCTCTAACACCACCTGTAATGTACCAAACACAGAACAGGCAGGAAAGCAACTTCAGAGATGAACAAATGGAGGCTTTAGAGAGAAGAGAGATATGGGTTCCAACCCTGACTTTGCAACTCGCTGTGTACAAGTTATGTTATCCCCTGGGCCTCAGCTTTCCCATCAGTGAAATGGGTATAATGTTACTGTCACCACGGGGCCCTTGTGAAGATAAGCTGCACATAAAGAGCTTGGCACGTGGCTGGCACACACCAGGCACCCAAGGAAATGATGACTGTGGTAGGACTTAGCCGGGGGCATAGTGAGACTTTCAATCCCGGGCCCTTGGATTTATACCTCTGAGATTAGGCCAAGGCCAGGGACAAGCGTTCCACCTTACTTCACTTCCACAAGTCCACGAGGAAATTCACCCCACTCCCGGTGCCTGACACCTCCACCCCAGATCCCAGGCCTGGGCACCCCATGGTTTGGGCAGCTGAGCAGCTCTGTTACCCAAGCTCGGCTCATAGGAAGTGGCACCAGGTACCCGCTTACGAGGCACCCCTGCTGGTCGGTCGCTGGTGGTCCCTGGCAGCCAAGAGTCCGGGTGGTGAGTCCACCGGCCCCTGCACAGGGTCTGCGCTGGGCGCCTCCGGAGGCAGAGGCGGCGCAGGCCGGGTGGGGCCACTGGTCTCCGACTTTGGTCACGCCTGGCCGGAGCTCCGGAGGCTCGCAGGCACGAGCCAGCGGTTCCGGGCAAGCCTCCGTGTGGCCGCTGGGCCTGACTTAGCAGAGTCGGCGCCGGGGCCCTGGCGGGGCGGGTGGAGGCTCGGGGAAGCGCGGGGGGTGGGGGGTGTGGGGGGGCGATGGCATCCCCGCTCCCAGCTCCGGCTGAGGCGGAGCGGCCGCCTTTCCCCTGCGCGCCTGCCGGCGGCGGCGGCGGCGGCGGTGGCGGCGTCGGCAATCCCGGCTCTTGGCACCACGCCTGGCGGCCGGCCCTAGGCGAGGAGTGGCTTCCAGGAAGCGGGCGGCGGAGCGTTCCAGCCGAGTCTCGCCGTCGCCGCGGCCCCGCGCGCTCCGAGCGGCCCGGCCCGGCCCCTCACGCACTCTTTTCGCGCCCCCGGCGTACCCTGCACGGGCGGAAGGCGCGGGGCCGACGCGAGGGCGGGCGGGCGCCCGGGCGCGCCGTGCACTTGCCGGGCGGTGCAGGTGGCGGCGCGCGCCCTCCGCCTCTGGGCCCCCGCCAGCGCCTTGCTCCGCACGCCCGGAGGGGGCGGGAGAGGCGGGGCGGCCCCGTCCCAGCCCCATTTAACTTCTCGGCGGCGGCGGCGACTGCGGCGCCGCGGGCTGGAGGCCAGCGTCGGGGAAGGTCTCGGTCCCGGATTCCGCACGAGGTGTTGACTGGGCCGCTTCTGTCCGCCTCTCCTCCGCGCGCGCCGAGCCCGCGCGGCCCGGGCTGCACGTCCCAGACGCTTCTGCGGCGCCAGGTGGGTGCTAGGAGCTCGGCGCCCGGGGGTGGGAAGGCTCTCTCCAGGGGAGCAAGACGGGGCGGTGGCCTCTGAGCGGGTTTGCGGGGCTCCGAGCGGGAGGGTGCACTGCTCTGTTCCCGGGAGCTTCAGGACCGGGGCGCTCGGCAAGGCTCGGAGACCTCGGGCCGGGCAAACTCCGTGGGGTCCCGGTGGTTTGGGGGAGAGACATTCAGGGGCGCTTGACTGCGGGGAACTCCGCCGGGTTGGGGGTTTTCAGATTTGGGGATTTCTAGGTAGAAAACGGGCTGACAGCACCTAGTGGTCTTGGGCGTCGGAAGGTCCTGCCAGTTGGCAAGTGGGATGCGAGCGCCTAGAGCGCCAGGGGCTGAGTGACGCGCCCGCTGTGGCAAGTGGACGTGCGGGACTGGGACGCGGCGGCGGCGGGGGCCCGGGGACTGCGAGGCGGCGGGTAGCCGGGGGAGTGCGCGCCGGGACGGCTGCTGCGAGCGAGCGAGCGAGCGAGGTGGGCGCACGGTCCCAGGGCCCCGCACTGGCCGCCTCCCTTCGGCCCAGAGTCGCCGCCTCAGGTCGGAAACAGCAGCACATTTGCGGATCGCATTAGGCCAGGCCCTTAATGCTTTCTCCAGATGGAGGGAAGCCACCGACCCGCCCCCGGACACCGGCTCCGCCAAGGCGCCCGCGAGGCGAAGCGAGAGGCGAGGGTGACCTCGGCTTTTCGGCTTTTCCAGGCTCGCCTCGTTCTGATTTCCCTGCAAACTGTAAGGAGAACTCTGAAGAAAGCCCCCGCTGACCTCCTGGTCTCAGAGGGCCTCTGCTGGTTTGCCCTCATCTACTTTTAGGAGATTGTGCTAGTATGGCTCTGAGGCTGTGCCCTCCGAACCTCCCTTAACTCAACTCTCAGGCCTCTCTGGCTGCAGGGCTGAGAATCTGAGGATGAACGGCGTCCTCTGGTGGGGAAAGCCTTGAACCGTCAGAAGACCTGCATTCCAGTCCTAGAAAAGTCACCGTCTTGCTGTGTGACCTTAGGCAGTTCCCTTCCCCTCTCTGGGCTGGCTTAGTTGGGCTTAGACTCAGTTTTGCCTGAAGCAGCGGAAGCTGGCAGGTGCCCTAACCCTTGGCTCCATGCAGGCTTCCTGAGTGGGATGCCAATAGCCACACCCTGCTGCTGACAGACGGGCTGGGAAGTGGCTGGTGCAGAGATGGCTCAGCTTCTGGAGGGCTGGAGGTACGGGTTGCACACTGGAGGCTGGTCTAGCTGCCCTCCTGACTTTGATGTGGACTCCTCCTAAAGAGAGCCCCAGAGATCCTGTACCCTGTAATAGGTAGCTCCATCCTGCGCCAACACAAACCTTTCCAAGACATTATGTGGGGCTCAGGGTTCCTCCCTTTGGTTGGTCTGTTAAGTCATGAGTGCTGCCACTGGGTCCAGAGCTGATTGGAAACCAAATCTTTCCTCCTTTTTAGGCTGCAAGTGAGATCCCCAGGAGACTGGACTCCATGGCTTCCTGGAAGAGCCCCTGGTGGCTGCTGATATGGATGGTCTTCATGCACTCTGCCCTCCTGCAGGTAATAGGGAGGGGAAGGGGAATGGTAGGCATCCCTCTGTTTACTTCGGATTTTCATTCTAGATCACCTAAGATGTGATATGATTAATGTTAATCTTATACCAAAGAGAATCTAATTGTTTCTTACCTCCAGCAAATGGTATTTCTGGTTGGCTTAGCTGTAAGCATAATCCAATCCCTTGGGTCCTCTCCGAGTCCTAATACCACTGTGCCTTGATACCACTGTGGATGCTATATATGAGTGATAACTTGGGGCTGTGATGGATCTTGTCTTTTTCAGTCTGGAACGGCTGTCTGCATGTGCACTGTAGAGACTTGGCTGCTACAGGCCAGGACACAGTGATTGGGCAGAGGCCAGGTTGTGGCATTAGCTCAGCCACTAAACAAGTATTGTGTTTATGTCTGTCAACACATATCACACTGTTTTGCAGTCCTCCCTCGCTCCCTCTCTCTCTCCCTTCCTCCCTCCCTCCTCTCTCCCTTCCTCCCTCCCTCCCTCTCTCTCTGTCTCCCTCCTCCCTCTCTCCCTTCCTCCCTCCCTCCCTCTCTCCCTGCCTCCCTCCCTCTCTCTCTCCCTTTCTCCCTCCCCCTCTCCAGCCACTAAACAAGTATTGTGTTTATGTCTGTCAACACATATCACACTGTTTTGCAGTCCTCCCTCGCTCCCTCTCTCTCTCCCTTCCTCCCTCCCTCTCTCTCTCCCTTCCTCCCTCCCTCTCTCTCTCTCTTGCTTTCTTGCTTTCTTCAAATGCTCTTTGTAATAACTGTCACCCGGAGCCACAGGCCAGGCCGTGGGTTGAGCCCCTGGGCAGGGCTGGTGGCTGGACCCTATCGACTTCCAGTGGCACCACAGGGCTTTTCTAAAATGAAGCCTGGAGTGGGCTGGCAGCGGGTCCCAGCCCCGGAAGGTCCCGCCTACTGGGCTGTGCATGGTCCCAGCTGCGGCATCTCGGGGTTACAACGGTTACAACGTGGAATGCTTCCTGAAGGGCACTCACGGTCAGGAGTCCGGCTGCTGCCTCGTCCGGGAACTAGCAGAATTTCCCAGCTCGGGGCTGGACCAGGGCTGCGGGGAGCGGGTTTTCTTGCTTGTCATCCAAAACGCGCTTCAGAATGTCTGCCTTGCCTGCTGTAGTCGCCACAAAGACGACACTTGGAGCTGCCTTCAACACGGGAAGTGTGAGGCTTCTGGGGAGTCGCCGATGGTGGGGCCACCAAATTCTCCCCCTCCTGCGGGGGTAGTGTCCGGGGAAGAGTGAGCAGGTGTGGCCACCGGGACCCACACCCAGAATCAGCAGGTCGAAAAGCAGAATGGAGTCCCCTCGGAAGGCCTGTCTCACCTCCTTGGCCGAGTCCTCAGCCGCCTCCTCCACAGGCAGCGCGGGGTTAATGGTGATCACCTGGTTGGCGGGGGCTGGGCAGTGTGGAGAGCATGTGGGGCCGCTGGAGGCCATCAGTGCTCTCGCAGTGCCCCAAGCGCATGTCGGAGAAGCCCAGCGTCCAGCGCGCAAGACCGGCAGGCCCGGTGGAGGCAGCAGTGGCGGGCAGCTCGTGGGCCCGCATCGATTCGAGGCTGCCGCCGGACAGACTGAGCGCCAGTTGGCCTTGGCCCCGCGCCAGGCGCTGCGCCACCAGTTGTGCCAGCGACGGACCCAGCTCCTGCAGGCTCAAGAAGACCAAGAAGAGGCCGCCAATGCGCCTGCGCTGCAGTCTTTTCTTTAGCATCCTGTCTTTCCCACCAGCCCCAGGGGGACCCAGCTCAAGCATAGCATCCTCATTTACCCACTGGACAGACTCAAACGAATGGAGCTAGCGTTGCCTGAGAGACAATAGGGAATGGCGGAGACTGTGGCAAAGTTGATGGTACATGCTCCATCTATTAAGAGCAGCCTCTACTCAACTCCAGCTGATCATTGCCAAGGGAGAATGCACACTCAGGATTGCTGATCGTACTATTTTGCAAGATAGCTGGTTATCCAGACTTCCTGTGCTATCTCTCAGTTGTTAAAGCATTGAAAGCCAGACGTATATATTTGTAGACTAGATTCAGCCAAGCAGTTTGTACCCCCAGATCTAAAGGTGCAGAGCACATCTTGGTATTGTGTCCTGAGGTATGCTGCTAGCCCATACCGTTCCTTGTGTGAATTAGAACATGCTGGTCCATACGGTATCTTGTGTGAATTAAAGCAAGGCAACCCCTCCTTGCACATGTAACTTCTCATTACATGGCTTGGTGGCCTCTGTACTCCTGGGGCTGGCAAAGGGCCTGGCACGTAATAAGGGCTCTAACGTCTATTAGATGAGCATATACACATATATAAAGAGATACACCCTGGGATAGATTAATCAGACTTCTCTGCTTCTCATTTCCCTCTTGTGCTTAGTGTTTCTAAGGCCTCTTTCAGCTCCAGTGTCCCATGATTTCGGTGACTCATGCAGAGCTGGTTAGTGAGGTACCTCTTCTCTCCCATTATTCATTTTATTGGTGCTACCCCATATTCACATTTCAACAGATAGCTTTTATTAGAACAAATGTTAATATTTTCAGGGTAACTTTAGGATTTCTGTGGTCAGTGAGGTGTAGTGTTGGGGCAAAAGGATGGAGACTTGCTTTTCCATCCCATCAGCAGATCTGAAACAGGCTGTGAGAGCTCCAGAGATTTGTTCCTGGTCAAATGAGGCTGAGGCTCCAAGGCACAGAGTTTCATTTTGCCTTCTTCCACCCTATAAAATTTAAATGTGTTTTGAGGCAGTCTGTTGACCTTTGGCCAAGGGCAGTGTTTGCCCAGCTTGAATCACGCACTGACCTCTTTTGCATTTTTCCATATCTTTGTGCCACTGCAGTGTTGTTTCCATGTATTGGGGCAGTGTGCACAGAAGGCTGTAAACGAAGATTTCAGGCCAGCGGTCTTCATCATCCACAGCATCAGCTGTTGGAATCCCAGCTCCACCACTTCAAGGCCTGTTATACAAACATCTCTGCATCTCAGTGTCCACATTTGTAGAGAGGGGGTGTCTACCTCATAGAATTTTCTGGAGGAGTTAATCCATTGTGAAGAGGAAAAAAGTAACAAACAAAATGAAAGCTGTCTGGCATGTAGTAAGTGTACTAAGTAAGTGCTGTTGCTGTATTAACCCTTTGAAACAAGCGAGATGCCTGTGATTTCTGCTGGGGATGTGGCTGGTGCTATCACGGGGCCTGGAGAATGTTCTAGTGAAGGCTAAGTCAGTTTGGGGTGCCCAAGGGTTGGACACTTGGTTATCTCCCTATCTCAGGGTCAGCCTGAGTTTGAGTCAAAGCTGCTCCTCCGAGGTATCTTGGGATTTGGGTGTTTGGGGGGCCCTTGGGGGTCTTCTTTGGTCTCTCCCCTTCCTTATAAGTGCTGCCACCAGGAGGCAGGTGGAGAGTTAATAGCCGTGTGAGGCTGAGCTGCAAGGAGTAAGGAATGTGCCAACTCATTTAATAAAAACTAGATTTTCTTTATTAAATCAGCTAAAACTGAAACCTTTATATTCACTGGCCACAAATAATTGTGATAGATGGCAGAGCAAGCCATGAGGTCAGCAGTCTTGTATTTCTCTAACTCGTTCTTGACTGTTTCTGGAGGAGCTCACCGTTTCCCTCACTCAGGCAGCTGGAAAGGCCTCCCATCTTCTGGTTACACCCTGGCCCTGGAAGCTTCCTGTTGCTCTGGGCCTGCTCCTTAGGGACCCTGATCTTCCCTGAGAAGACAGGTGCTGCTGTTCCAGCTCTCTCTTCCAGCCTTCTTCATTGAGAAGTCTCAACTCAGGGGGATATAAATATGGAGCAAATCATGGGCTCCAGCCATGCTTTGCCAAATCCGTTCCATTTCCATGCCTCCATGCAATCTTGGGCAGATTCCCTTTCATTTATTAAAAGTCCAGTCCAATTTAAAATTTTGATTCCCTGCTTGATTTAAATCTTATCTCCCTTCTGTCTAGTCTAGCCTTGACACGTGGCTCCAGGTACCTGAAGTGGGGTCGTACTGTGGTTCATTCTCTTCTCATCTCAACCAGTGGTAAGGACTGGTGTGGGGTTCTTTCTTCCTTTTAGTTATTCTCGGTCCAGCTTTCCTGGGGTTGGGAGCAAGGAGAGGGGATGGGGAGAAGGTCAAACAGCTCTTGACTTAACTGGATGCCTCTCTCTGGTAGTTGTCACCGTCTCTAGCTCTCGTTGACTCTCTGCCCTCTGGGTAGCACATGTAAGTTCTTCAGAGGGCTCTGCAGGACCTGCCTTTCCTGAAGCAGGAGGTCCAGCTCCGGCTTGCCTCGTGCTGCTGGGATCTTCTTGCCTCCAGGCAACCCTGTTGGGTGGGGTGCTGGCAGGATGGTTTAAACCCGGATCCTTTGGTGTTGTCCACTTAATCCACAGGAAGTGCTCACATCCTTGCTGTGCAGTTGGTGGGGGTGTGGGATGCTTCAGCGCTGGCTCCTCTCTCTGTCCTGCCAACTCCCTTCAGTTCTCTGGTCCTTGCTCTGCCAGGACCGATCAGTGGATCCAGTCTAAGCTCATGCCCATCTGGAGAGTGGATCGCCAGTCTCTCCTTGCAGGCATCCCCAGTCTCAATGAGTGATTCTTTTTTTTCTTCAGTACATCTCAGTCCTCCTTCTTGGAGGGGAAGGAGTGAGGTGGTAGCTGGTATCCCTTCTTAGGGAGCTCTAAAGGAGAGGTCACCTTATGTTGGTAGCCCTCTTTAGAATGTGTGTACTTAGCTCCTCTTTATCATGAGCTTTGCCCCCTAAATTCCAGTGTTTTGGCACTGGGAAGGGTCAACATCTTGATACTAAAATTAGACATGTTGGTTCTAGTCCTAGGGCCATGCTGGTCTTGGTGGTAGTTCTGGTCTCTGATTTCAGTGGTTCTGGTCTGATGTTTTAAATATTGTTACGTTAGGTGGTTCTGGTCTCAGAGGTTCTCTCTGGCATTGCTTTTGGTCTTGTCGCTGTTTCTGATCTTAATCATTATGGTTTTCATCAGTCCTGGGGTGGGGAGTGGTTCTGGTCTCAGTGATTCTGGATATTTTGGTGGTTCTGGTCTTGGTGGTATTTTTGTCTCCGTGGCTGTTACCATGGTGGAAGCTCCAGTATTAGTAGTTCATGTCTTGGTGTTGGCTGTGGTCTTGGTGGCAGTTCTCCCGCTGTGACACCACCAACATTAATCCCAACATTCGCTTTCACTCCATCTCCTTTAAATCAGAAGTCAGAATCCACACTTGGGTGTTTGTTGTGAGTTACAGAAATCCCCTGCCTCCTCCAAATCACTCTTCTGACCCAGGAGAAGGAGGTGGCAGATTCAGTCTGAGACGGTGGCCTGTGTCAGTTCCCTCTTGACTGAATCGGGTCGTCCATGAGCCGTGGTTAGAGATCCATAAACACTTGGATTCACCCTTTACAGTAGCTTCTTATGATATCAATTAATTTGTTGTAGGACCTTTTATTTTTTCATCCTTTTCACCTGTTTCTCTCTTTGTTCTCATATGCATGATCGCCATAGCTTCTGATCATCCTTCCACAGAACTCTCCAGGCGAGTTCTGTGACACTCTTCCTGCTGTTTCCTATGCAGGGAAGACGTTTAAGAGAATAACAATCAATTGATTGAGCTCATTGTCATCACTTGACACTCTGTGTCTAGAGACCCTGACTGCTAGCAGATAAATTATGCAAATAAAACATTTAAATTGTAGAAAAATTGGGAGCTTCCCTGGTGGCGCAGTGGTTAAGAATCTACCTGCCAGTGTAGGGGACACAGGTTTGAGCCCTGGTCCGGGAAGATCCCACATGCTACAGAGCAACTAAGCCCATGCGTCACAGCTACTGAGCTTGCACTCTAGAGCCCACGAGCCACAACTACTGAGCCCGCCTGCCACGACTACTGAAGCCCGTGCGCCTAGAGCCCGTGCTCTGCAACAAGAGAAGCCACCGCAGTGAGAAGCCCCGCGTACTGCAACAAAGAGTAGCCACCACTCGCTGCAACTAGAAAAAGTCCACATGTGGCAACAAAGACCCAATGCAGCCAAAAATAAATAAAAATAAGATAAATAAATTTATCTTAAAAATTGTAGAAAGATAGAAGACATAGATAAATGAAAGGAAAATCAGAATTCAAAAAATTGCCTTAATCGACTGCCCAGATAATAATTATTAACATGTTCATTTCCAGACTTTTTTAATACATAAATATGATATAAATATATGTATGTTTCGATAAATGGAATCATGCTAAACATACTGTCTCATGCCTCATTTTTTTTAGTCATTATGTCATGAACATCTTTCCGCATATATAACTGCATTTTTGTTTGCAATGCCTGTGTTCATTGCACTTTTGGATATACCACAATACTGTAAGTTGTTTAAACGCATTCTTTCATTACTGGACAGTTGGGTTGTTTCCAGGATGGTTTGTTCACTTCTGTTTGTTATCAGCCATCTGTAGTGAACTTTTTATACTCACATTTTTGATCACTTATTTGAATATTGCCTTAAAATAATGTTTTCTTAGTGGAATTTGCTTTGCTGCACACTTGGTAGACATTGTGGTCTTCTTCCTCTTCCCCCTGTTTTATTTTGGGTAGAGTTTTCCAGCACTCTGGGTTTTATGTTATAAATGGACGTCCGGTGTGACTGCATCCTTTACAGTGATCTTGGTTGCGTATATTCCAAACAGCGCTGACACCAAAGGCGGCGTCCGAGCAGAAAGACCTAAACTTGTCCTGGAGGCAGACTCCACCTTATTACCAAGTTGCCAGAGTTATCGGATAGTTACAGAGTCATTGCATAGAGCTGGTGAGAATCCAGTGGGAGAATGAATGGGAGCTCTTTCCTTGTTTGTCGTCTGTGACACCTACATTCCCTTTTCTCTTCTACCTTTCTGACCTTTCCATTCTCAGGCTCTCTTTTTGGCTCGTCTCTGGCTCTCTTTAAAAGCTGCTTTATTCCAGAGTTCTGCCCTTTGCCCTCTTCTTTCTGTCTCCACGTACTCTCCCCAGGCAGCCTCAATCACTCTGCTGGTTCTCTCTCCAGAAGCTCCTGCCTGGGGTTATCACCAGAGGACCCAGGCCTCATAATGATTCAGGCTTTCACATTCAGGCTTTTGATGTTCTCTTAAATAGGATTATATATACATTGAAAAGATAAAAAAACTGTCTATTATTTTACATCAACTGTTAAATGTAAACATTGAAAATAAAAGACAATTTTTTTTGTTGTTGTTTGTTTGTTTTTTTGCGGTACGCGGGCCTCTCACTGTTGTGGCCTCTCCCGTTGCAGAGCACATGCTCCGCATGCGCAGGCTCAGTGGCCACGGCTCAGCGGCCCAGCCGCTCCGCGGCATGTGGGATCCTCCCGGACCGGGGCACGAACCTGTGTCCCCTCCATCGGCAGGCGGACTCTCAACCACTGCACCACCAGGGAAGCCCCAAAAGACAATTTTGATAGCTTAGTTTTGGCCTTCCTCCCTTCCTTCCTCTCTCCCTCTCTCTCTCTTTTTCTTTCTTTCTCTCTCTCTCCCTCCCTTCTTCCCTTCCTTCCTTCCTTCCTTCTTTCCTTCCTTCCTTCCTTCCTTCCCTTCTTTCTTCTTGGTAACCTCACTAAAATAGAAGACACCCAGTATCTCTGAGAGGTTTCTGTCAGCCTCTTCCATGAGCTGCAGATCAGTATATCTGTGAGCTGCTACTTACCTCCACGAGGATATGCCTTGCGGGCCTCAGACACAATATTTCCTAAATGGAAATCCTCACCACCCACCCAGCTCTGTCTCAGTGTCTGGATTCTCCATCTTCTAATCATTTGACCCAGAATCCTGGGGCCACTCTAGATGCCTTCTTCTCTGTTGCCCCTGCCCTGTACCCATCCGGCCACTAACTTCCATTTGTTCCATCTCAGAAATGTCTCTTAGGGACTTCCCTGGCGGTCCAGTGGTTAAGACTTCACCTTCCAATGCAGGGGATGCGGGTTCGATCCCTGGTCAGGGAGCTAAGATCCCACATGCCTTGCAGCCAAAAAACCAAAACATAAAACAGAAGAAAATTGTAATAAATTCAATAAAGACTTTAAAAAAAGAAAGAAAGAAATATCCCTTCAATCTGTTGTGTCCTCTTTGTTTCCACTGACACTGTATGTTGGAAGAGTAGGGTATTTGACAGCATGTGGTATGAAATAAGAATGAACAAAGATAGTTTGTGGCTACACTGGGGAGGACCTTGCCAAGCACACTAAATAAATTAACGATGAAGAGGACTTGATTCAGTGGGCAACATGGAGTCCTGTGGGCGTTGACCAGGAGGTGATGGGAGACACAAGTAAGATTCCATTGGACCACTGGGAACACACTTGAGTGAAAGATACTTGAGATGCCGCTGGCACCAGTGCAGGTTGGGACTGATGAGAACCTCAGCTCAGTTCACAAGAGAGCATGGGGCCGTGGGGAGGGGGGTGTAGTCCTCAACAAGAGGATGTGATTATGGGCACCATTTCAAAACCTGAAGGGATAGAACTTGACAAGTGATTATGTGGGACTGAGAGAGAAAGAGGGAAGAATTGAAGATTCCTTTAGGTTCTGAGCTAGTTTTAGGGACACACGAAGGTGAAAATTCACCCTGATCTTGTGAAATTGTCAGTTACGTTTGAGAGAGTAGCTTCAGGCAAAGCTGTGGATTGCAAAATGTGAGGAACTGAATAAGCCTGTTTAATAAGTTGTGCTGGGAAAACTGGACAGTTACATGTAAAAGAATGAAATCAGAACAATCCCTAACACCATACACAAAAATAAACTCAAAATGGATTAGAGACTTAAATGTAAGGCCGGACACTATAAAACTCTTAGAGGAAAACAGGCAGAACACTCTATGACATAAATCACAGCAAGATCACCTCCTAAAGAAACAGAGATAAAACCAAAATTAAACAAATTGGACCTAATGAATCTTAAAAGCTTTTGCACAGCAAAGGAAACCATAAACAAGATGAGAAGACAACCCTCAGAATGGGAGAAGATATTTGCAAACGAAGCAACTGACAAAGGATTAATCTCCAAAATATACAAGTAGCTCATGCAGCTCAGTATCAAAAAAAACAGCCCTATCCAAAAATGGGCAGAAGACCTAAATAGGCATTTCTCCAAAGAAGATATACAGATGGCAAACAAACAAACGAAAGGATGCTCAACATCACTAATCATTAGAAAAATGCAAATCAAAACCACAGTGAGGTATCACCTCACACTGGTCAGAGTGGCCATCATCACAAAATCTACAAACAATGCTGGAGAGGGTGTGAAGAAAAGGGAACCCTCTTGCGCTGTTGGTGGGAATGTAAATTGATACAGCCACTGTGGAGAACAGTATGGAGGTTCCTTAAAAAACTAAAAATAGAACTACCATACAACCCAGCAATCCCACTACTGGGCATATACCCAGAGAAAACCATAATTCAAGAAGAGACATGCACCACAGTGTTCATTGCAGCACTGTTTACAGTAGCCAGGACATGGAAGCAACCTAAGTATCCATCGACAGATGAATGGATAAAGAAGATGTGGCACCTATATACAATGGAATATTACTCAGCCATAAAAAGAAATGAAATTGAGTTATTTGTAGTGAGGTGGGTGGACCTAGGGTGTGTCATATGGAGTGAAGTAAGTCAGAAAGAGAAAAACAGTTACCGTATGCTAACATATATATGGAATCTAAAAAAAAAAAAAGTTCTGAAGAACCTAGGGGCAGGACAGGGATAAAGACGCAGATGTAGAGAATGGACTGGAGGACACAGGGAGGGGGAAAGGTAACCTGGGACGAAGTGAGAGAGTAGCATTGACATATATACACTACCAAATGTAAAGTAGACAGCTAGTGGGAAGCAGCTGCATAGCACAGGGAGATCAGCTTGGTGCTTTGTGACCACCTAGAGGGGTGGGATAGGGAGGGTGGGAGGGAGACGCAAGAGGGAGGGGATATGGGGATGTATTTATATGTATAGCTGATCCACTTTGTTATACAGCAGAAACTAACACACCATTGTAAAGCAGTTATACTCCAATAAAGATGTTAATAAAAAAGGAAATATGTAATACTCTTTGAGAAGGAAACAGGATCATTAGGAAGTTTCTTCTGAGCAAAGTGAACACTTCAGTATATATGCACTGCAAAGGGAGGCAGCAAGGAGAAAGGGAGGGATTAAAGATCCAGGAGGAAAAAACCAGTTGTATGCAGTTATTTCATAACAGAAAAAAAAAAGTAGGCAGTGTTTCCCCTCTGCATTGCTAATGGATCCTAAAGCAGCAGAGCTAACATCTTTTGGAAACCACATTTCAAGGTTTATGATTGTGATTGCTCTCAGTTTATTTTTACAAAGATGCTAATTTCCATAAATAGCATGGAAGCATAAAGCAATTTCCTCTCCCAAGTATTTTATGCAATTACTTTCTGGAATTTGTCAGCACTGAACAGCTCCAGCTAATGTATGCTATAAATTATTGTGGTCAAACGCTCAGAAATTCATCTGTTCTCCAAGCCTTCATTTACAAATATAATAGCATGTTATTTTGAAAAAAAAAATTTTTAAAGGAAGAGTTACTCTATTTTATTAATAAAAACTCATTTATAGTATTAAAGGACTCTTTAAATTCTCTTCACTTTCTCTTTTGAAATTTCCATTTTCCCCCTGATTTAGAAACATAAACATATTCATTATAAAAAGATGTGGAAAACACTGGAAAGGACAAAGATGAAAAAAACCACCTTTCATTCTAACAGTTGTTAGGATTTTGTTGCGTACATTTCCAATATTCTTCTTAGAATATTAACATATATATGTATCTTTTAAAAAGTGGTTACACTGTATTTTGATTATAGCTTTGTAAAGATTTAACAACATGAGGAATATTTCTACATGTCATTATTTTTATATTTATTATAATATTTAATGTCTTCACAGTATTGCGTCATTTGGTGTGCTATATTTTATTAACTAATTCTTTTACTGCTGAACACTTAAGTTCATAAGTTTTTTGCTGTTGCAAATAATGCTGCTATGAAAATATGTTTGCAGATCCATCTTTGCTCGCATTTATTATTATTTCCTTTGAACACATTTCTAGGAAAATATTTATTGAAGCATAATCTTGGGGTCAAAAGCTATGTGCAGTTTTAAGACCTTTGATTTATACTATCAAGTTGCCTTTCAGAAAGCGTCTCTCAATGTGTACTCTTTGCAATAGTTGGCAATGTAAGATTTAAGGAAATCTTAGTAGTGAGAGATTCTTAAAAATACTTTTGGGCCATTTGTATTACTGCTTTTGTGTATGGTCTCCTTGAGACATTAGAAATAGAATAAAAGATTTTATCTTCATGTTTTTGCCTATTTTTCTACTGAGAATTTCTCATTAATTTGTATGTGGCTTTTTATATGTAAAGAATATGAGTCTTTTGTCTTTAATATGCTGCAAATAATTTCCCCATTTTGTCATTAATATTTTAATTTTATTTATGTTTTTGATAAACTGACATTTAAAATTTTCAAGTTGCCTACTCTAGGAGTCTCAATTTAAGAATTCTTTGCCTTTGCATCATACTTAGAAATAAACTCCTACTGAGAGAAAATAGGTGTAATCTATGTTTTCTTCTAGTCTTATATTTCTTTTAAAACATTAAAATTTCTGTCAGTTGCTTCCTGTGCTAATATCATACTTTTAAAGTTCTTAGAGCTTTGTAATGTGTTTGGTAACTACTAAGGCATGACTTTTCTCTTCAGTATTATAGTTTTGACCAGTCCAGAAGGTCTTTAAAGTTATTTGGGCAAAGTTCCAAGAACAAAAACCCTGTTGTTTTCAATGGCAATGGCATAATGGAGGTGTAACAAGTTCCTTCCCTCAAAACTATATAAAACAAACAAACGGCAGCAAAAAGAACGAAGTTTATCTCCATTAAAACAAGGAGATGGTACCTGTTTGTAAGCACAAACTCTGAAGTACTCTTTTCTGAGTACTGTGAGATCTAGACCTGAGTGAGAGAGGACCCTGCAGGCTGACATGTGTCTCCCTGCGTTCTGAGCAGGACAGAGGTTTCCCTAATGATGACTGTCACAAATTGTGCCTATCTAGTAAACTTTTGGTAAGAAGAGTGAAATTGGGGGCCTTGATGGGACACAAAAATAAGTGGGTATTGTCCCCAAAGAGGCCTGGTTTGACACCAAAAATGGCAAGGGACATACAGTTGAAGGGGAAAATTGCTGACACAGAATTTTTATCATCTAGTTGTACAACATAACCTCCTATAGGGAGAGACCACGGAAGGTGGAGTGGGATAACGTAGGGAGGAAGAACACAGCACTTTTCTGACCAAAATGCTGTGGAGTAAGGGGGTTTTCGAGAACCTCCCTGACTGTTGGATGTTGAAAATAAAAGGAAGGTGTAGCTCTAGAGAAAAGGAAAGCACATCTTTAGTAAGAGAAAGAGCCCGACAACAGTGCAGAATCGAAGCTGTGGACTAGTCTAGTTCACCCCCTGTCTCATACCTCAAGTCCCTCCTGCTGTTTTTCAGCAAACAGCCGACCCCATTACAAACAACAGAAATAGAGCGCATGCAATGGAATAAGCAACTGGGGACACGCTAGATAGAGTGGGTCTCCTATAAGATGAAGAAAACAAACATACACGTGATTATAGAAAAATGGTAACAAAGGAGATCTAACATACGTTAATATTTCTTAAAAAGAACAGGAAAAAATTCAACAATGTAATCAAAGAAAGCTTTTCCCAGTCTTTTTCTTAAGGTCTTTGTCAATATTGGTTCTGTATTTTTTGTCATTGAGTATTACTGAAGAGAACTCTGACCAATCTGATTTTTAACCCTTGTATATGCCTCACTTTGTCTGCCATGATGCGTACATGATTTCTTCCTTATTCCAAAGTCCATATT
The DNA here is from genome assembly GCF_000442215.2 of Lipotes vexillifer. NCBI lineage: Eukaryota > Metazoa > Chordata > Mammalia > Artiodactyla > Lipotidae > Lipotes > Lipotes vexillifer. The sequence goes on from NW_006798027.1 coordinate 1,134,272, forward strand.
TTCATCTGGACATAATGTAAATAACTTTTAATCTTCATAAGCATGTGTGCATGTGTTTCAGGAAAGGTTTTTAATGTGGTCCTCAAATCTGTAATGTTTTTACAATTTTTGCCATTTTTTTCCCTAAGCTTACTTTTTCTGTTGTCTTAAAATGTTTTCTTTAAATTCTTGTATTTCTTCCTGAACTTTTTTAAAGCAAGGTCGGGTTGTTTATAATTTATTTGTGATTTTTTTGCAGTAATTTATCTAGAGATACGTGTTCATTGATTGCATTTTACTTATATTTGTTTCTGTTTTTAAAAATTTGTATGCATTGATCTTGTGAGGGTTCTGTTCTGATAGGGATCCTCTTTTTAATGGGGCTCTGCTCCATGGGTCTCTCATCCTTCTTAGACAAGCAGGCTGAGAAGTACATGTTCTTCTCATGGTGATAAAAGAGACACATGAGAGCAAGTCCAAAGGCATGAGGGTCTTTCTCATGCAGTCTCATGTCATTTCTGTAAAACCCCACTGGCTGAAGCAACTCACATAGCTGAAGACACAGTCAGAGGTAGGGACAGAGCAGGTTGTATGGCCAAGTCCAAAATTATTGGGGTGGGCTGGATAAAGAAGATGTGGTACATATATAAAATGGAATATTACTCAACCATAAAAAGGAATGAAATAGTGCCATTTGCAGAGATGTGGATAGACCTTAGAGAGTGTCATACAGAGTGAAGTAAGTCAGAAAGAGAAAAACAAATATATAATATCACTTGTATGTGGAATCTAAAAAAATGGTACAGATGAACTTATTTGCAAAGCAGAAATAGAGATACAGATGTAGAGAACAAACTTATGGATACCAAAGGGGGAAGGGGGGTGGGATGAATTGGGAGACTGGGGTTGACACATATATTCTGCTACATATAAAATAGGTAATGAATGAGAACCTACTGTATAGCACAGGGAACTCTACTCAGTGCTCTGTGGTGACTTAAATGGGAAGCAAATCTAAAAAAGAGGAGATATGTGTATACGTATAACTGATTCATTTTGCTATACAGCAGGAAGTAACACAACATTGCAAAGCAACTATACTCCAATAAAAATTAATTAAAATATAAAAAAAATAAAACTGACTAAATTATAAGCCTCCCCGCAAAGAACCCTCACAAAATTATTGGGGTGGGCAAGTCTGCTCCTCCCCTAGAGATCATATGTATGTGTGGGGTGAGGGGTAGGAGTGAATATTTTTGAATAATTAATCTACTCTAATCTGCCAAAGCCAGGTTTTTCATTGAGGCAGTATAGCTCCAGAGAGCACAGTTGAGCTGCTACACTCACACCACCATCACAAACTAACATTACTGATTTGGGAAGAGTTGGCACTAATGAGGAATTGTAGCCAAGTCTCACCTCGTGATGTGAAGCCAGCTTTACTTCATGAGATAGGTGTTCCTCTTGGGTAGGGAGGCTATGATACCTTCCTTCCCATCTTACTCATAACTTTAACTCTAGCCTTAAATCTTAGACTGTTGCAAGTAGAAGTCTAGAAATTGATTCCTCTCAATCCCCTAGTTCAGTGTTACTTCAGCTTTTTGACTGAAAAAAACCTACAGGAGGAAGTGCATTTTACATCATGACTCAATGCATGTACATATCTATGCATTCATATTTTTGGAACAAAAGTTTCAAGGAACAATGCTAATTCTTTCCATGAGTGGTTCACTGTGATACCTGTTTTTATATCCACTCCATTCCAGTTGATTCTATGACAAAATGACTGGTTAAGACCCAATTAATTTCATCACCTACTCATGGGCTATATTTACAGTTTGAAAAAAAAACACTGCCCTAGTTAATAGATCCCATTCTCCGTCGACTTTTGTATGTGTTGATTTTCCTCCTCTGATACTTGGCTGGAGGGAGGGGGTTGATAAATGAGGCTCCTAGCACAGCTTCCAAATTCTGATTGGCCATCACCTAGTGTAGCTCTGCTTTCTTGGGGCGCTGTGTTCCCGCACGCAACCAACTACTGCCAATAGTGTCCATTTAAAGCTACAATTTCCAATATGCTTGGTTACTAGGGTTCTTCAGAGCTATCTAGATTATCATATTCTTTGACTTGTGTGACCTGCTAACATGATGAATCATATTAATAGGTTTCCTAATATTGAATCATCCTTGTGTTCCCGGCATTAACTGTGCTTGGCCATGATATACTGTCTTTTTAATATTCAGCTGGATTTGGCTTGCAAATATTTTGTTGAAAATTACTACATCTGTATTCATAAGTAGTGTTGGTTGGTACTATATTTTCCAGGTTTTTAATATAAAAATTTTTGTTAACTTTATGAAATGGATTGAAACATTTTCCATCTTTTTCTCTTTTCTGGATCAGTTTAGCACAGGGATAAGCTATTCTTTGAAGATTTGAAAGTAAAATAAATAGTAAAATTTTACCTTGATAGTAAAAATAAATGGGGCCCAGAACATTTTGGGGCAAGTAATTCTTTGACAACTTTTAAAAACTTTTTATAGGATTATTGGATTATTCAGCTTTTTCCTACTTCTTTAATCAATTTTGGTAATTAACCTTTTCCTAGAAACCTTCTATGCAATCAAAAGTTAAAAATTTGGTAGGACAGCAAAGGGGAGTATTTTGTAATTTTTCAAACTTTTTTTTATTATTTTGCTTTAATTTCTGATTTATTTTTCTTGAGAGTATGCAGAAAGTTTTGTATTTAAGTGCTCAATTTTATGAATGTTGCAAGGATATTTAACAGTTTGACATTTTTCTGAATTTCCATGGATAATGGACAATACATTTTATTCTCTGTATTAAGGAATGTTGTTCTCGTATCCCCTCTCTCTTTCTTCATTGTTCCTTTCTGTCTACTCACTCCCCACACTAATTCCTACTTAGTTCTAGGGGGGAACAGTCTATCTTTTCTTTTTCCCCTTGGCTATTACTGATCTTTGTCTTTAGGAACTTAGCAACTTCTTGTCTAGCCGGTTTTTGTAAACAGAGATGGTTCTCTCCTTAAGAGGAATAATAGGTCCAGGTGTTGGGTAAGATTGAACTAAGCTTCCCCATTTTCTGATCTTGCCTCTGGGTTGTTTTTTTGGTTTTTCCAATAGGATCAATAATGAAATCTTCAACATTTTTATACACATATATTTTTCTTTATTACCAAGTTGTGCCAGTTCACACTCCCGCTAGTAGCCCGGGAGAGTGCCCTTCTCTCTACATACTCACCAGCATTTGATATCACTCAAAATTGTTGTCACTTTAGTAGCAGTCCAGACATTTTTTTTTTTTTTTTTTTTTTTTCCACTGCTGTGGCCTCCCCCATCTGCGGAGCACAGGCTCCGGACGCGCAGGCTCAGTGGCCATGGCTCACGGGCCCAGCCGCTCCGCGGCATGCGGGATCCTCCCGAAACGGGGCACGAACCCGCGTCCCCCGCACCGGCAGGCGGACTCTCAAGCACTGCGCCACCAGGGAAGCCCAGTCCAGACATTTTAAACTCTGTCACCCTTAAATCCGGATAGAAATGGCCACCCTGGTTATCAGAGCAGGGAATTCTGAGGGTTGGTGTGGCTCATTTAGAGATGCCTTTTAAGCTATTTATAAAGTGAATAAGAGATGAGTCTATAATTTATGAAAAGAGAGACCCATATACATTAAAGTCCCCAAATAAGGCACCAGAAAGGGAGGGGGATAAAGTTATAAGCAAAACTTGGTGGTGCTCAGTGGAATCTGGGGGACAAGACTCCAGGTGAGATTGGGAAGGAGAAAGCACTGTCCAAATCCTCTGTGGGGGTGAAGGCAGGGCCTATGAAGACCCTCTTTCTGCTTGGTTTGGTTCTCCGTGAGGCTGGAGGATGGCCTGCCCCTTTGCTGGGAATGGAAGGTTGAAGCCAGTGGCGGAAAGGAGCCAGCCTGTACGTGAGGGGCATGACTGCCTTTCTGGAGGAAGAGTTGCTCATTTGTTGGCAGTAATTGCAGTCACCCTTCGCTGAGGTTGAGAGAGAAGAGAGGGGGGAATTTCTGGGATGGGCAGAGTGAAGCAGGTCCAAAGCCCTGTGGCTGTTCAAATGAAATTCCTTTCAGTGCAAACACTTCACACTGAGAATGCAGAGCCTCCTTTCCATGGAGCAGTGGTTGGTAGGACACCAGCAACTATTACTCCCTCCCCCGATGGCCCTCTGATGAAAGCAGGCCCTCCCAGGACCCCAGCCAGGCCTTTGCTTCGCTCCTCAGGACAGGCTTGATGGTGTTGCATCTCAGAGGTAGCCCAGTGGCTCTGAACTGACCTATAAGCCCTCCTTCTCGTCCTTGGGAGGTCCAGCATGTGGCAGGCATCATTGTTCACGGCTTTTGGGGTGGAGCATTTGTGCTGCACACTCTGTAAACACTTTCTGGGATGCATTAGCAGCTTCCATTGTCAGAGCCAGGAAAACATTTGGTGCATGGAGCGGGGAAGGGACACGTGGAGTGGCAGGCGGCCGTGCTCTGGCGGGCTCTGTTCAGTCCCTGATGTGGGGAGGCTGTTTACCTCGGTGGTGCCCACTATACATCTGGCTGATGCCTGGTGGATCCTTAATGAGGTACTTAGCAACCAGACACTTCTTTTCTGCTTTTTAAAATTTTTTATTTTGTTGTTTTTTAAATTAATTTTTATTGGAGTAGAGTTGCTTTACGATGTTGTGTTAGTTTCTGCTGTACAGCAAAGTGAATCAGCTATACGTATACATATATCCTCTCTATTTTGGATTTCCTTCCCATTTAGGTCACCACAGAGTGTTGAGTAGAGTTCCCTGTGCTATACAGCAGGTTCTCATTAGTTATCTATTTTATACGTAGTAGTGTATATATGTCAGTCCCAATCTCCAGTTCATCCCACCCCGCCGCCCTCTTGGTAACTGTATGTTTGTTCTCTATGTCTCTGTGTCTATTTCTGCTTTGCAAATAAGTTCATCTCTACCATTTTTCTAGATTCCACATATAAGTGATATTATGTGATATTTGTTCTTCTCTGTCTGACTTACTGCACTCTGTATGACAATCTCTAAGTCCATCTACATCTCTGCAAGTGGCACTATTTCATTCCTTTTTATGGCTGAGTAATATTCCATTGTATATATGTACCACATCTTCTATATCTATTCCTCTGTCGATGGACATTTAGGAGCAACCAGACACTTTGAAAGACAACTGAAAGATTTGGTGGGGGGGGAGGGGAATAGCCCAACCCATGCTAGGAAATGAACCAGCCACACTTTATTATATAGTTAATTGATAAAAGTAATAGATAGGCACATACACTTATGTGTGCACAGACAGAGCAGTACAGATGATATGCTGATATAACCCTCAGTCCTTCCTCAGTGGGGCTTTGGTGAATCCCTTGACTGTGACAGGCCACGTGCCTCTGCCCTTTTTGGCCTCACTGCTAATTTGTTCCTATCTTGTCAGTTGATCTTCTTTGATGCCCACCCCAGGACACAAGGTGTATCAAGGAAGCCTCGGCTCCCAAGGTTCTTCCTTGGTCAGCACAGATAGATGTTGAGTTCTTTCCACTTAAGCAATTACCAAGGGAAGCTTGTCTTTCAAAAGACACATGGCACACAGGACACGGGTATCTTTTTTTTGACTGTCATGTGGAAGTACTCACTGAGCTCAGAGCTTTGTTGTGTAATATAAGACTGTGGGATTAGCACATAATTCTGAGATTCAGTGAATGAATCCATCGACTGACAATCCCTGATGAGGTCAAGAAAGAAAGTGATCTTAATGAAGACTAATATGAGACTAGAGTTGGCAGTAATAGTGCAAATGGAGCCCTAATCTGTGTTCAATATTTATAACTCATAGATTCTTTTTTCGTTGATGGTGAGTATATATCAAGGAGTTTTCACTTCTTTGGTATGTTAGAATTCCTTTTATGGGATATATGGTTCATGAATATTTTCTCCTGGTCTATAGCTTGATTTTTTATCCTCTTATTAGCATCTTTTGCAGAACAAAAGTTTTAAATTTTGATAAAATTCAACGTATCATTTTTTTCATTTGTGGATGATGGTGTTTGGTGTTATGGCTAAGAACTCTTTGTTAGGTCCTGAAGGTTTTTTGCCGTGTTTTCTTCTAAATGTTTTATAGTTTTACAGTTAAGTTTGTGATCCATTTTGAATTAATTTTTGTATAAGGTGTAAGGTTAAGGTCAAGACTCAGTTTTGCCTGTGGATGTCCAATTGTTTCAGCATTAGAGCAAGACTGTCCTTCCACTGAATTACTTTTTAAAAAATATTTATTTATTTATTTATTTATTTTCGGCTGCGTTGGGTCTTCGTTGCTGCGCGCGGGCTTTCTCTAGTTGCGGCGAGCAAGGGCTGTGCTTTGTTGCGGTGTGGGGGGCTTCTCATTGCGGTGGCTTCTCTTGTTGTGGAGCACGGGCTCTAGGCGCACGGGCTTCAGTAGTTGTGGCGCGTGGGCTTCGTTGCCCTGTGGCATGTGGGATCTTCCCGGACCAGGGCTCAAACCCATGTCCCCTACATTGGCAGGAGGATTCTTTAACCACTTTAACCACAACCATTCTTTTGCCACCAGGGAAGTCCCACTGAATTACTTTTGCTTCTTTGTCAAAAATCAACTGGGAGTATTTCTGTGGGTCTATTTCCAGACACTTTATTTTGTTCACATTGAACTATGTGTTTACCCCTCCTCCAGCACCATGGTATCTTTATTACTGTAGCTATATAGTAAGTATTAAAATTGAGTACAGTTATTCCTCTCACTTTACTCTTCCTTTATCAAAATTATTTTAGCTATTCTTTTGCTTTTTCATATAAACTTTTGAATAAACTCGTCTATGTATACAAAAAATCTTGCTGGAATTTTGATAGGAATTGTGTTAAACCTATTGATTGGTTTGGGGAGGATTAACATCTTTACTGTGTTGAGTCTTCCAACCCATGAACATGGTTTGTTTCTTTATTATTTAGATCTATTTTGGCTTCTTTCATAAGTGTTTTGTAAAATTCTGAACATGTCTTTTTATATGTGTACCTAAATATTTCATATTTTTTGGAGTGGTTATAAATGGGGGGGTGTTTTTCGTTTCTTTATCCACATGCTATTTGCTAAAACACAGAAATATAATTGAATTTTGTGTGCTACTTTTGTACGCTGCAACCATTCTAAACTTACATACTAGTTCTAGTTGGTTTTTGGTAGATTCCTTGGGATTTTCTATGCAGACAGTGTGGTGTGAGGTCTAAAATTAAGGCCCAGTATTATGTGCTGCCTTGATATCTGGCGAACCCAGGATGGCCTTGAATGCATATCTGCCAGTTCCCCTCCCCACCCTGCTCCCATGGATATGGTCTCCTAGACAAACAACCTTCCTTATGTAGGGGGCCAGGCAGAGTTCCTAGTTATAACTGAGTAGTGAGTTTCAGTTCCCTGCAGCCTGTGGAATTGTTCAAACAAGCCAACCACATCCTCCTGAGAGAACCAGAGGCCACCTCACTCTCTTGATACTACAAAGCCTGCCTCCCTTGTTCCTGCTTGTTTACTCAGTCCTGAGTGAAACTGCTATGGGGCCCTGTGTGGCATGAGGTAATGCTCTTCCCTTGGGCTGTGAGTATATGTGATTAACAGACTGTTGTCTGTCTCATCTGTCCGGTGTCATATGTTGTGTATTTGGCCATTCCTATAACCATAGGGTGGGAATCCCTCCCTCATGAATAAGGTGAATAGGAGGTGATTAAACAGATAATCATGTCATTTATAAATCAGGACAGTTTATTTCTTTTCAATCTGTATGACTTTGTTTTCTTTTCTTACCTTATTGTGCTGGCTGTCACTTACAGTTCTATGAATAAGAGTGGTGAGAGTGGGCATCCCACCTTATTCCTGATCTCTGGGAGAAAACATTTAGCCTTTCATCATTAAGTATGACATTGCCTGTAGATCATTGTTCTTTATTAAGCTGAGGAAGTTCTTCTCTGTTCCTGGTTTGCTAAGAATTTTTATCATGAATAAGTGTTTAATTTTGTCAGATGCCTTTTTCTTTGTCAGTTGATAAGATCTTGTGACTTCTTTAACCTCTTGATTTGGTATATTCTACTGATTGACTTTCAAATAATAAAACAGCTTTGCATTCCTAGAATAAACCACACTTAGTCGTGATGTATCATTCTTTTTTATCTTGCTGAATTTTATCTTGTTAATATTTTGTTTTGAGGATTTTTGCATCTAAATTCATGAGAGTTATTCACCTGCAGTTTTATTTTTTTGTACTGTCTTTGTCTGATTTGGACATCCAGGTAATACTGTGTTCATAAAGTGAGTTGCAGAGTGTTTCCTCCTCTTCTGTTTTCTGGAACAGATTGTATAGAATTGGTGTTAATTCTTTAAACGTGTGGTAGAATTCTCTAGTGAAAGAAACCGTGTGATCCTGGAGCTTTCTTATTTGACAGGCTTTAAACTATGAACTCAATTTCCTTAATAGTTGTAGCACTATTTAGATTATCTTTTTTATGTTGGGTGAATTTTGGTAGTTTCTGTTTTTCAAGGAATTGGCCTATTTCATCTAAATTGTTGAATTTATGCATGTAGAGTGGTTTGTTGTATTCCCTAGTTATCCTTTAATGACTGCAGGATCTATAATGATATCCTGTTTCATTCCTGATGTTGGTAGTTTGTATCATCTCTCTTTATTCTTCCTCAGTCTTGCTTTTTTTCTTTGTCAATTTTTTTTTTGGTTGACACATTTTATTGATCTTTTCAAATTATCAGGTTTTTCTTTTCATTGATCTCCTCTACTGTTTTTCTGTTTTCTGTTTTAGTGATTTCTGTTCTTCATTATTTTCTTTCTTCTGGTTGCTTTGTTTTTTATTTTTCCTCTGTTTTCTGTTTTCTTGGGGTGGAATTAGATCATCAATTTGAGATCTTTCCTTTTTTCTAATGTAAGCATTTAGTGCTATAAATTTTTCTTTCTGTAACTTGTTTTGCCGTATTCCACAAAATTTGATTTGTTTTAATTTAATTCATTTCTTTGAATTTTTTTGTTTCCTTTGAGCAGTTCTCTCTGACCCATGAATTATTTAGAAATATGTTATTTAGTTTCTATTTGAAGAATTTCCTGTTACCTTTTTGTTACTGATTTCTAGTTTGATTCCACTATGGTCAGAGAACACAATGTATGATTCCAGTTCTTTTAAATTTGTTGAGGTTTGTTTTATGTCCAAAAATATGGTCTATTTTAGTGAATGTTCCATGGGCACTTGAAAAGAATGTGTATTCTGTTATTGTTGGGTAGAGTGTTCTTTAAATGTCAAATAGATTTTGTTGGCTGACAGTGTTGTTTAATTCTTTTATAGCTTTGCTGATTTTCTATCTAGTTATCAATCAATTGCTGAGAGAGTGGTATTGATATCTCCAACTATAAGTGTGAATTTATCTATATTTCCTTTCAATTTTATCAGTTTTTGCTTTAAGTATTTTGGAGCTCTGTTGTTCGGTGCATACACATTTAGTATTCCTATTTTTTTTGGTGGAATGTTCCCCTATGTCCCTGGGAATTTGCTATGCTCTGAAGTTTACTTTATCTGCTTTAATGTAGCCACTCCTTTTAAGAAATTACTGTTAAATATGCTATTAGCATAATATATTTTTCTTTTACTTTAATATTCTTTTACTTTCAACCTGTCTATGTAATTATACCTGAAGTGATTTCTTATAGAGAGCATATCATTGAGTTGTGTATCTTTTTTTTTTTAATCCATTCTCTATCTGGTATATGGTGTATTTGGTGTATTTCAACCATTTGCCCTGGAAGTAACTATTGCTATATTTTAATTATATGCTATATAATTACATGGTATTGTTGTTATAACTATATGTTATATTTGTAGGGTTTTAGACTGCTATTTTATTGTTTGTTTTCTCTGTCTCTTATTCCTCTGTTTCCTTTTTATTGCCTTCCTGTGGGTTTCTTGAACATTTTTTTTAGAATTACATGTTGATTTATTTATAGAGGTTTTGAATCTCTCTCTCTTTCCCCCACCCTCTCATGGTTATGTTATCTTATCACAGACACTTTGAGTGAAGTGTAGAAACTTTACCTCCGTTTAGGTTTTACCTTTGCCTGTTTTTAATATGGTAATTGCCTTAAATATGTTCTCTTCATACACTGAGCACCACATCAGATGATATAATTTTTGTTTCAACTTTCAAACATATATTTTTAAAAAGCTCATGAAAAGAAGGGTATTCTATTATCTTTACCCTATTTTCACCCATTACACTGTGATTTCTTCCTTCTTGAAGTTCCAGGTTTCCTTCTGTTATCACTTACCTTCTTTTTTTTTTCACATCTTTTTTTTTTTTTTTTTTTTTTTTTTTTTTGTTTTTCTTGCGTTATGCGGGCCTCTCACTGTTGTGGCCTCTCCCATTTGCGGAGCACAGGCTCCGGACGCGCAGGCTCAGTGGCCATGGCTCACGGGCCCAGCTGCTCCGCGGCATGTGGGATCTTCCCGAAACGGGGCACGAACCCGCGTCTCCTGCATCGGCAGGCGGACTCTCAAGCACTGCGCCACCAGGGAAGCCCCATTTTCACATCTTTATTGGAGTATAAATGCTTTACAATGTTGTGTTAGTTTCTGCTGTACAACAAAGTGCATCAGCTATATGTATACGCATATCCCCATATCCCTTCCCTCTTGAGCCTCCCTCCCACCCTCCTTATCCCATCCCTCTAGGTCATCACAAAGCACCGAGCTGATCTCCCTGTGCTATGCAACCGCTTCCCATTAGCCATACATTTTACATTTGGTAGTGTATATATGTCAGTGCTACTCTCTCACTTCATCCCAGCTTCCCCTTAACCCCCCCTGTGCCCTCAAGTATGTTCTCTAAGTCTGCATCTTTTTTTTTTTCACACACACACACACACTGTATTTTTTTTTACAAGGGATAAATAAACTGACACCAAACATTGTAAATGGATGACCACAACAAAAGCAACAATGATTGCAATTACCAAACATGAAACACACTCACTATGTCATAATATTGTAAGTCTGCATCTTTATTCCTCCCTGCCACTAGGTTCATCAGTACTGCTTTTTAAAATTCCATATATATGCATTAGCATACAATATTTGTTTTTCTCTTTCTGACTTACTTCACTCTGTATGACAGATTCTAAGTCCATCCACCTCACTATAAATAACTCAATTTCGTTCCTTTATATGGCTGAGTTATATTCCATTGTATATATGTGCCACATCTTCTTTATCCGTTCATCTGTCGATGGACATTTAGGTTGCTTCCATGTCCTGGCTATGGTAAACAGTGCTGCATTGAACACTGTGGTACATGTCTCTTTTTGAATTATGGTTTTCTCAGGGTATGTGCCCAGTAGAGGGATTGCTGGGTCATATGGTAGTTCTATTTGTAGCTTTTTAAGGAACCTCCATACTGTTCTCCATAGTGGCTGTATCAATTTACGTTCCCACCAACAGTGCAGGAGAGTTCCCTTTTCTCCACACCATCTCCAGCATTTATTGTTTCTAGATTTTTTGATAATGGCCATTCTGACTGGTGTGAGGTGAAACCTCACTGTGGTTTTGATTTGCATTTCTCTAATGATTAGACATGTTGAGCATCTTTTCATGTATTTGTTTGCCATCTGTATGTCTTCTTTGGAGAAGTGTCTATTTAGGTCTTCTGCCCATTTTTGGATTGGGTTGTTTGTTTTTTTGATACTGAGCTGCATGAGCTGCTTGTATATTTTGGAGATTAATCCTTTGTCAGTTTCCTTGTTTGCAAATATTTTCTCCCATTCTGAGGGTTGTCTTTTGGTCTTGTTTATGGTTTCCTTTGCTGTGCAAAAGCTTTTAAGTTTCATTAGGTCCCATTTGTTTATTTTTGTTTTTATTTCCCTTACTCTAGGAGGTGGGTCAAAAAGGATCTTGCTGTGATTTATGTCATAGAGTGCTCGGCCTATGTTTTCCTTTGAGAGTTTTATAGTGTCTGGCCTTACATTTAGATCTTTAATCCATTTTGAGTTTATTTTTGTGTATGGTGTTAGGAAGTGTTCTAATTTCATTCTTTTACATGTAGCTGTCCAGTTTTCCCAACACCACTTATTGAAGGGGCTGTCTTTTCTCCATTGTATATTCTTGCCTCCTTTGTCAAAGATAAGGTGACTATATGTGCGTGGGTTTATCTCTGGGTTTTCTATCCTGTTCCATTGATCTATCTTTCTGTTTTTGTGCCAGTACCATACTGTCTTGATTACTGTAGCTGTGTAGTATAGTCTGAAGTCAGGAAACCTGATTCCTTCAGCTCCGATTTTCTTTCTTAAGATTGCTTTGGCTATTCGGGGTCTTTTGTGTTTCCATACAAATTGTAAAATTTTTTGTTCTAGTTATGTGAAAAATGCCATTGGTAATTTGTTAGAGATTTCATTGAACTTGTAGATTGCTTTGGGTAGTATAGTCATTTTCACAGTATTGATTCTTCCAATCCAGGAGCATGGCATATCTCTCCATCTGTTTATGTTGTCTCTGATTTCTTACATCAGTGTTTTATAGTTTTCTGAGTACAGGTCTTTTGCCTCCTTCGGTAGGTTTATTTCCAGGTATTCTTTTTGTTGCGATGGTTAATGGGATTGTTTCCTTAGTTTCTCTTTCTGATCTTTTGTTGTTAGCGTATAGGAATACAAGAGATTTCTGTGCATTAATTTTGTATCCTGCCACCTCACCAAATTCATTGATTAGTTCTAGCAGTTTTCTGGTGGCATCTTTAGGATTCTCTGTGTATAGTATCATGTCATCTGCAAACAGTGACTGTTTTACTTCTTCTTTTCCAATTTGTATTCCTTTTGTTTCTTTTTCTTCTGTGATTGCCATGGCTAGGACTTCCAAAACTATGTTGAATAATGGTGGTGAGGGTGGACATCCTTGTCTTGTTCCTGATCTTAGAGGAAATGCTTTTAGTTTTTCACCATTGTGAATGATGTTTGCTTTAGGTTTGTCATATATGGCTTTTATTATGTTGAGGTATGTTTCCTCTGTGCCCTCTTTCTGGAGAGTTTTTATCATAAATGGCTGTTGAATTTTGTCAAAAGCTTTTTCTGCATCTATTGAGATGATCATATGGTTTTTATTCTTTAATTTGTTAATATGGTGTATCACATTGATTGATTTGCATATGTTGAAGAATCCTTGCATCCCTGGGATAAATCCCACTTGATCATGGTGTATGATCCTGTTAATGTGTTGTTGGATTCTGTTTGCTAGTATTTTGTTGAGGATTTTTACGTCTATATTCATCAGTGATATTGGTCTGTAATTTTCTTTTTTTGTGACATCTTTGTCTGGTTTTGGTATCAGGGTGATGGTGGCCTTGTAGAATGAGTTTGGGAGTGTTCCTCCCTCTACAGATTTTTGGAAGAGTTTGAGAGGAATGGATGTTAGCTCTTCTCTAATTGTTTCATAGAATTCACCTGTGAAGCCATCTGGTCCTGGGCTTTTGTTTGTTGGAAGATTTTAAATTACAGTTTCAATTTCCTTGCCTGTGTTTGGTCTGTTTATATTTTCTATTTCTTCCTGGTTCAATCTTGGAAGGTTGTACCTTTCCAAGAATTTGTGCATTTCTTCCAGCTTGTCCATTTTATTGGCATATAGTTGCTGTAGTAGTCTCTTATGATCATTTGTATTTCTCTGGTGTCAGTTGTAATCTCTCCTTTTTCATTTCTCATTTTACTGATTTGAGTCCTCTCCCTTTTTTTCTTGATAAGTCTGGCTAAAGGTTTATCAATTTTGTTTATCTTCTCAAAGAACCAGCTTTTAGTTTTATTGATCTTTGCTATTGTTTTCTTTGTTTCTATTTCATTTGTTTCTGCTCTGATCTTTATGGTTTCTTTCCTTCTACTAACTTTGGTTTTCTTTGTTCTCCTTTTTCTAGTTGCTTTAGGTGTAAGATTAGATTGTTTATTTGAGATTTCTCTTGTTTCTGGAGGTGAGCTTGAATTGCTATGAACTTCCCTCTTAGAACTGCTTTTGCTGTGTCCCATAGGTTTTGGATTGTTGTCTTTTCATTGTCATTTGTTTCCAGGTATTTTTTATTTCCTCTTTGATTTCTTCAGTGATCTCTTGGTTATTTAGCAGCACACTGTTTAGCCTCCATGTATTTGTGTTTTTTACTGTTTTTTTTTCCCCCTGTAATTGATATCTAATCTCTTAATGTTGTGGTTGGAAAAGACGCTTGTTATGATTTCAGTTTTCTTAAATTTTCTAAGGCTCGTTTTGTGACCCAAGATGTGATCTATTCTGGAGAATGTTCCATGTGCACTTGAGAAGAAAGTGTATTCTTGTGCTTTTGGGAGGAATGTCAATTAAGTCTATCAATTAAGTCTATCTGGTCTACTCAGTCATTTAATGCTTGTGTTTCCTTATTTATTTTCTGTCTGGATGATCTGTCTATTGGGGTAAGTGGGGTGTTAAAGTCCCCCAGTATTATTGTGTTACTGTCAATTTCTCCATTTGCTAACAGCAAATGCTGTTATTTGCCTTATGTATTGAGGTGCTCTTATGTTGGGTGCATAAATATTTATAATTATTATGTTTTCTTCTTGGCTTGATCCCTTGATCATTATGTAGTGTCCTTCCTTATCTCTTGTAACTGTCTTTATTTTAAAGTCTATTTTATCTGATATGAGTATTGCTATTCCAGCTTTCTTGTGATTTCCATTTGCATGGAATATCTTTTTCCGTCTCCTCACTTTCAGTCTGTATGTGTCCCTAAGTCTGAAGTGAGTTTCTTGTAGACAGCATATATAAGGGTGTTGTTTTTTTATCCATTCAGCCAGTCTGTGTCTTTTGGTTGGAGCATTTAATCAATTTACATTCAAGGTGATTATATGTATGTTCCTATTACCATTTTCTTAATTGATTTGGGTTTGTTTTTGTGGGTCTTTTTCTTCTCTTGTGTTTCCTGCTTAGAGAAGTTCCTTTAGCATTTGTTGTAAAGCTGGTTTGGTGGTGCTGAACTCTTATAGCTTTTGCTTCTCTGTAAAGCTTTTGATTTCTCCATCAAATCTGAATGAGATCCTTGCCAAGTAGAGTAATCTTGGTTGTAGGTTTTTCCCTTTCTTCAGTTTAAATATGTCCTGCCACTCCCTTCTGGCTTGCGGAGTTTCTGCTAAAAGATCAGCAGAAACTGTTAACCTTACGGGGATTCCCTTGTATGTTATTTGTTGCTTTTCCCTTGCTGCTTTTAATATTTTTTCTTTGTATTTAATTTTTGATAGTTTGATTACTATGTGTCTTGGCATGTTTCTCATTGGGTTTATCGTGTATGGGACTCTCTGTGCTTCCTGGACTTGATTGACAATTTCCTCTCCCATGTTAGGGAAGTTTTTGACTATAATCTCTTCAATTATTTTCTCAGACTCTTTCTTTTTCTCTTCTTCTTCTGGGACCCCTACAATTCGAATGTTGGTGCGTTTAATGTTGTCCCAGAGGTCTCTGAGACTGTCCTCAATTCTTTTCATTCTTTTTTCTTTATTCTGCTCTCTGGCAGTTATTTCCATTTTATCTTCCAGCTCACTTATCCGTTCTTCTGCCTCAGTTATTTTGCTATTGATTCCTTCTAGAGTATTTTTAATTTCAGTTATTGTGTGGTTCATCACTGTTTGTTTGCTCTTTAGTTCTTCCAGATCCTTGTTAAACTTTTCTTGTATTTTCTCCATTCTGTTTCCGAGATTTTGGATCATCTTTACTATCATTATTCTGAATTCTTTTCAGGTAGGTTGCTATTTTGTCTTCATTTATTTGGTCTTGTAGGTTTTTACCTTGCTCCTTTGTCTGTAACATTATTTTTGTCATTTCATTTTTTTTTTTTTTTTTTTATGGGTTGGGCTGTATTCCTGTCTTTCTAGTTGTTTGGCCTGAGGCGTCCAGCACTGGAATTTGCAGGCAGTTGGATAGAACCAGGTCTTGGTGCCGAGATGCAGACCTCTAGGAGGCCTCACCCCAGTTAACATTCCCTGGGGTCTGAGGTTCTCTGTTAGTCCAGCAGTTTGGACTTGGAGCTCCCACCACAGGAGCTCAGGCCTAACTTCAGGCCTGGGAACCAAGATCCTACAAGCTGTGTGGCGTGCCAAAAAAAAAAAAAAAAGAAAAAGAAAAAAAGGAGCAGTACAATAACAAAGAATCAAAACCAAAATAAAATTAGAAAGAAAAACATATATTAGGAAAAATGCAAATATAAATGAATCAACAATGAGTCAACAACAAGGTTGTTGAACCCCAATCTGAAAGAAGAAAAAAGAAAGAAAAAAAGCCTTGGCTATGGGGGGCCGAGTTTAGGCGGGGGTGGAACTTAGGCAGGGGCGAGGTTTAGGGTGGGGCAAGACCTCGGTGGGGGTGGGGCCTAGGCTCAGGACCCTCCAGCCAGAAAAGGTCTTAGGGGCAGGACCTAGGCGGGGCAACATTCGAGCATGGGGTGGGGCCTCTGCTTAGGGCCTGCCTGGAAGGGGAGAGGCAGCACGTCTAAAGGGGGACCTCTGGAGTGTGGAGTTCCGGAGTTTGGAGGTAAGGCCCTGGGTGAGGGTGTGTGGGTGGAGTTTAGGCCCAGTGGGTTGGAGGGGTTCTCAGAACGGGTCTCCAAGTGTAAAGGTAGGGCCCTGGGTGGGAGTGTAAGGGTGGGACTTGTACTCTGCACAGCAGGAGGGAAGCTCTGAGGGCAGAGGATTAGGCCCAGGAGACCAACAGGCTACCCGCTGCCTAAGTGGACGGGGAAAGCACTGGCCGCATTCCCTTCCATTCCTCCATGCACCCCCTCTGGGTCTCCCCCAGGGTCTCCCCCATCCCTGCTGGACCCCTAATGGTGGGTGGGTCTGCTGGGTGTAGGAACTCCTCTCCTGCCCCAGCTGCCCATCAGGGGAGCCAGTCCCGTAGGTCTGGCCTTTACTTTTGCTCCCCCTTCCCTCCCTCCCACTCCCTCAGGACCTGCACAGCTGAAGGGGGCCTTTGTGGGCAGAGGATCAGGCCTGGGATCTCAGCAGGCTCCCGGGGGGCCCAAGTGGGCAGGGGAAACCTGGCCACACTCCCTTTTGATCCTCTGGCCTCCCAGTCGTCCCCTCAATTTCTCCCTTCGGGCATGGGATCCCTTGCCCTCCCCCAGATGCCCCTCAGGGGCGCCAGTCCCATCCTGCCACTTCTCCCCCCCCCCTCACTCCCCTCCATGCCCCACATCCTACCCGGTCACTGGGGTTTCCTCCTGTCCCCTTAGGTG
This sequence comes from Lipotes vexillifer, assembly GCF_000442215.2. Classification (NCBI taxonomy): domain Eukaryota; kingdom Metazoa; phylum Chordata; class Mammalia; order Artiodactyla; family Lipotidae; genus Lipotes; species Lipotes vexillifer. The sequence continues at coordinate 1,151,569 of NW_006798027.1, forward strand.
TCTGTGGCCCCCCCACTGGTGCCTGGTAGGTGCCCTAGTTGTGCGGAGACGCGAATTCCGCATCCTCCTAGTCTGCCATCTTGACTCTGCCCCTACCTTCTTTTTAGAGCACTTTTTTGATGCTTTCTTTAAGGGTAGGTATTCTGGTGACAAATTCTGTTTTCCTTCATCTGAGAATGTCTGTATTTCCCCTTTATTCCTAAAGGGTATTTTTGCTGGGTATAGAATTCTGGTCCAAATGTTCTTTTATTTCAGCCCTTGAAATGTCTGCTACTTCCTTCTGGCCCCTGTGGTTTCAGATGAAAAGTCCACTCTCGTTTGAATTGTTGTTCCCCTAAAGGTAATACGTTGTTTCTCTCTAGTTTATCTTTAGATTATTTGTCCTTAGATTTCAGATGTTTGATTATGGTATGTCTTGTGTATTTCTTTGGTGTTATTCTGTTTAAGGAGTCGGGTTCTTGAATCTTTGGTTTTGTGCTTTTCCCCACATTTTAGCCATTATTTCTTCAAATATATTTTTCAGCCCTATACTATTTCTCTTCTCCTTTCTGTACTCTGATAACACAAATTTCATATCTTTTGTTACTATACCATAGATTCTTGATGCTCTGTTAATTTTATTTTCATAGTATTTTCTCTGTTGTTTAGATTAAATAGTTTCCCTTGCTCTTTCTTCACTTTTATTGATCTCTCATCTTACTATGCTAAAAAACTGCATGCAGTGAATTTTCTGTAATTTCTGCTCTTTACTCCTTCTAATGCATTAAGATTTTTCCCTTACATTGTTTTCTTATGCCAGCTCCCTTTTCATTTAAAACTGTTGAGTTATCAACTCATCTTTTATATCTTGTTTCTCAAAGTTCATGTTTACTTTAATTTCCTTAAGTGTTCACAACAAATGCTATCTAAAATTTAGAGAGCAGAGTAAAACTAGAGTAAAACTTTGTTTCCAAAAAACAGACTTTGTTTCCAAAAAATTATCTCTTGCATGTTCTGGTATTATTTTATTTTATTTTATTTTTGTGGTACGCGGGCCTCTCACTGCTGTGGCCTCTCCCGTTGCGGTTGCGGAGCACAGGCTCCTGACGCGCAGGCTCAGTGGCCATGGCTCACGGGCCCAGCCGCTCCACAGCGTGTGGGATCCTCTCGGACCGGGTCACGAACCCGTGTCCCCTGCATTGGCAGGCGGACTCTCAACCACTGCACCACCAGGGAAGCCCCTGGTATTATTTTTTAATGCTGCAGATGCTTGTAGTTTCCAAGTTGGTTTTATTTATTTACTTATTTTTGGCTACATTGGGTCTTTGTTGCTGCATGCAGGCTTTCTCTAGCTGTGGTGAGTGAGGGCTACTCTTTGTTGTGGTGTGTGGGCTTCTCATTGCAGTGGCTTCTCTTGTTGTGGAGCACGGGCTCTAGGCACATGGGCTCTAGAGTGCAGGCTCAGTAGTTGTGGCGCATGGGCTTAGTTGCTCTGTGGCATGTGGGATCTTCCCGGACCAGGGATCAAACCCGTGTCCCCTGCATTGGCAGATGGATTCTTAACCACTGCGCCACTAGGGAATTCCCTCCAAGTTGGTTTTAATCTGTTCACTTGTCCTTGAATGAGTGTTTGCAATGGCCCTATTGCCTTCTGCATTATTCCCAAAACTAGTGATGCATCAGTCAGGATAGGCTAGATCATGCTGCAGTAACCTTCAGAAAAACTCTCAGTGGCATGACACACAAAGGGCTTTTTGTCACTCGTTTGTATATCTGTCACGTTTCTCCTCACTGCTGTTGCCATCTGAAACATTGCTGGTTGCCATTTCAGAGGCAAATAGAAAATGTGGCAAGCTGAGCATTGGTTCTTTAAAGGTTCTGTACAGAAGTGACACTCACATTTTGTTAGCCATTCGTTGCTTTGTTAACCAAAGCAAGTGACATGGCCACACCTAACTTCAAAGGGTTGGGGACATGCACTCCTACCATGAACCCAAGAGGAGAACTGGAAACATTTAGTGAACAGTGCTAATGGCTACCATAGGTTCCCTGATTGTTTGCTTGCGTACCCTAGAAATCTATCTTTAAGATTGTCAGGAATGGATCTGGGATTAGTTAAGCAAGTACCTACCAGCCATACCTACCTACCTGGCTGATCAATAGTTATGGCTGCCATCTGTTTTATTGGTTGGTACCTGTGCCTTAGCAATTGTTAAATACTGTAAAATATCACTCTTGATCATATAGTTTTTTTAAATCGCAACTTCATTCACCCAGCATCCTAAAGGACTAATTGTGGGAGCTGGGGCCATAGTCCTATATACAGGCTCATTTTGGTATGGCCCCTCTGCCAGCTACCTTTGACCGCTGTTGGTCCCTGGTAAGAGAGAGACTTCAGGTGAAGCTGTTCCTGGCTTCCCTGCGCTTTGTCATGGTCTCCAGCTGTCAACCTTCCACATCTAGAAATTTTTGTACAATTTCATTAACATACTCCCATAACAATCCCATGTACCACTTTCTTAAGGGATATTTAAAAATCTGTCCTTAGTGACTTATTCTTTGTTGGGTCCTGCCAATACTTGATCTAACACCAAAAAAATCCTTAAAATTTTTATCATATGGTTGGCATCATTTCAAAACGACTATTCAAAACTATTGATATTCCCCTGTTCTGTTTTCCTTTGGCCGTTTGGGACAGTTTCTGGGTAGGGCGACTTGGTTACCTCAGTTATCTGAATGCTGACATCTTGACCCTGGGGCTCTGGGGGTGGAGTCATTGTAGCAGGCTTCTCTGCATCGTCTATGGCGTAGTATGTGGTAGGCCAGTTGTGTTTGAAAACTCAGGGATAGGATAAACAGAGCCTCAAAGATCGTGGAGCCCCAAACAGACCTAACCAAGGTCTCAGAACAAGTGAGGGTCAGAGCTGAGATAAACTTGCTTCTCTAATTCGCTTGATGTCTTTCTCAGACAATATATGGTAGCAGTGCCAGTGCCTAGTGGCTGGGTCCCTCTGCCTGTCACTACTTTAGGCACATCTTCCTTTACTCATTTTACTTCTTTTCTCACTTTTTCACTCTTCTCTTCCATCCCTTTTTACCCTTTATCCCCAGTATATGTTAGGTCGGCCAAAGGAGCCTACCAAAAATGTTCATCCTTGCTGTTGGCACTGAGTACTGAATAGATTACAGACTGGTGTGTTGGAAGAAGGAAGCATTTGGTATCTAGTTGGAGAACATTGGAGTTACAGAGTAGAGAGATTCAGTGATTGTTTCTTGTACAAGAAAGCATGATAGTGATGTTGTCTAAATAATACTAATTGGTCTTTCCCTTGGCTTGGTCTGGATCATGCTGTTTTCCTTAAAGTTTCCATCAGAGAGCAGATGTCATCTAATGACTTTCCTACAAATGTTTGCTTTCTTAGAAGTGAGCTATGTTTATTGCTCCAGTTACAAAAATGTGTTGTTTATAACCTGTAAAGAAATGTGAACCTATTCTGATTTGCTTCCCATCCACTTTTCTTACTGACTCATTACCCAACCTGTTGTCAGTTGGACCAAACTGCCTTCATTATATACTGGTAGAGGAAGACATCCCAAGCAGGCCTTGTAAGGTTGCCCAATCTTTATCAGAGGTATTGAAGTATAAGGGAATTCACTTGGAAATATTTGAACTTTGGCCACAAATTCAGATTAAGATATTGCTTAATAAAACTGGTCATTCTTTTGAGTCAAGGTGAAATTTAGCATTAGTGGGAAGAATGAAAGGAAGTAGGCACATAATCCTTCAGTATCTGTGGGGGATTGGTTCCAGAACCCCGTGCAGATACCAAAATCCAAGGATGCTCAAGTATGTACATGTAACTTAGGCACATCCTCTGTATCCTTTAAATCATCTCAAGATTACTTATACTACTTGCCAATACAATATAAATGCTATGGTAGTAGTTGCCGGTGCATGGCAAATTCAAGTTTTGCTTTGCAACTTTTTGGAAACATTTTTCCTGAATATTTTCTGTCCACAGATGTGGAACCTGTGGATGTGGAGGGCCGATTGTACTTGGTCAGAACTTCTGTTTATGATTGAGATAGGTATCGCTGAGTTCTTACTCTGCCCTTGTATGTGGCTTACTGGTTCCTCCAAATAGTGTGGTTGGTCGTGTATTCACACTCTTGTCAAACAGAACTGCTGCCTCTTGCTTTCCTCTACTGGTTCTCCCCTCCTCTCAAGCCTTTCTCCACTTGCCCCTCTGTTCCTTTTTTTATTAAAAAGTTTTTTTTTAATTTATTTTTTGGCTGCACTGCACGGCATGTGAGATCTTAGTTCCCTGGCCAGGGATGGAACCTGCGCCCTCTGTGTTGGAAGTGTGGAGTCTTCACTACTGCACCGCACCGCCAGAGAAGTCCCACTCCTCTGTTCTTAATACTGGCTCTCTAGATTCAGTCTCTCTCAAGATTCAAGATGTTTGCTAAGTCTTTCCCAATCCTCTCACCACCATTCATCTCTCCCTTATCCTGTTTGACGTTGCATCTGAGGTTTTTCTGTCCACACCCTTCTCCTCTGTTGGATTTCACCTTTGGCACTTCTCCCTCACTCCTTGAGGTCTATGTCTGTTTTACCTTTGGGCCCCTCACAGTCTAGCACAGATCCCTGGACACTGTGAGGACTCATTTGAGGACCTGCCCTCTGCCTTGGAAAAAGTTCATACCGAGTTGGGGAGACAAGTAAATAGTGTGAGAAGCACAGAACGGTTCCTGATGTGGCCTTGCTGGGTCCCTGATCCAGCCATGCCCTGAATTCATCCAATAATGGACCCTGTGCTTTTCCCACACCCTCACTCTCCAAATTCAGGAGTGCTTCATTCCCCTGACCATTCTGGGCCTTTTCCACACTTGCACCATGTTTTCAAAACCTGGGCCTCTTATATGGGACAGTTTTTGCCCGGAGACATCTCCAAGGCCTGGCTTAGCCTTTGACAACCTGACACCATTTAATCTAATTTTTTTGTTTTTGTTTTATCATTCTGCTTTTAGGAAAAACAGTTAAGACGTCTCCTTCACAGAACAGTGCTTTATGTCCCTGGCTGCACACTTCGTGCTGATATTCCAAGTTAGGGCTTCCTGGTGGATTGGAAATCCAAAGCAAAGATGAACTGTTTACAACTTATAAAGAACAGCATTAATTTATATTTTGGGAATCCTTTCTGATTTCTCATAAGCAAGTTCTATTTTTTTTTGAGATTTATGCTTAGTTTGCTAAATTTTTTATGTAATAATTAAGAATTAGAAAGGATTAACTAGTAATACAGTGCATACTCATGTACCTCCTCCCAGCTTAAGAAATAAAACATTATCAGTACAAAGAACTAGGTACATTTTCCTCTTTTCCTTTCCTTTTGTTCCCAGGTGTAGTAACTATTCTGAATTTAGAGTTTATAATTCCCTTCCTTTTCTTTATAATTTTACTACATATTCCTGAACAAAATATGTAGTATTGTTTTATACTTTTAAAGCTTTATGTAAATGGAATACTGTGAATACTCTGAACTTGGTTTTTTTGCTCAATATTATGTTGGTGATATTCATCCATGTTGTTAAATGGAGCTTTAATTCATTTATTTTTGCTGTTGTGTAGTGTTCCATTGTATGAAGACATCAGAATGTATTTTTTCATCCTCCTGTTGCACATCAATAATTAAGGTGTTTCCAGTTTTGTTTTTATGGACAATTCTATTGCATGTTGTTTTTATATGTTAATTTCTTTAAGGTCTGTGCCTAGGAAAGGAATTGCTGAGTGAAATGATACACCATCTTCAACTTTACTAACTATTGCCCAAATTATTATCTAAGGTCATGGTACCAATTTACAGTTTAACCAGAAATCTAGGAATCCTTGTTGTACGGTATCATCTCCAGTACTCGATATTGTCAGGCTTTTTCGTTTTTGCCAGTTTCATATTTATGAAAGGGTATCTCTTTGATGTTATAATTTGTATTTTCCTGATTGCTTAGTGAAATATGCAATTTTTTCATGTTCACTGGCATGTGGGTTTCCACTTCTGTAAATTGCTTGTTCGTACCTTTTGCCCATGGGTTTCTTTTTTGTCTTCTTCTCACTTATTTGTAGACATCATTTATATATGCTTGATACTAATCCTTTGTTGGCAGAGGTTTTGGTCTCTTTTGTTCCATGATGGATCCCGAGTGCCTAGAGCACTAGAGTCTATGGCAGATGACAGATGTTCAGAAATATTTATTGAATGAGTAAATACTTGGCTATTTATTCATCTTATCATTTATAGTTTGCCTTTTTGTGTGTCTTTTAAAAAAAATCCCTTCTGACCTTGATACCACAAAGATACCCTCTTATATTTTCTTCTAGGCGTTTAGCCTCATATATTGTTTGGCCCAAGAAAATGATTTTGTATCCTGTACGTCTCTGTGAGGAGGAAATACACGAGTTTTCCAACAGGTTCTGCCACTCCCTAACCATGACACTAGACAGCTCTCTTTACCTCAAGAACCTCAATTTTTCCCCCTTATTTAAAAAAGAGGGGTGATATTAACTGCCTTGCAGGGTTGATGTGAGATTAATTCGGATGAACTATGCCTAGCATCTAATACGTGCCTGGCACATAATAGCCGTTCAGTAATGTGGCTGTTTCTTCCTTCTCTTGTCTTTTTACTGAGGACAGCAAAGCTAGAGCAAGGCCCCAGGAAGATGAAACCATCTCTTCCTGCGAGCGACTTCCCCATGGACGTGTAGAAACCCATGATGAGCTCTTTCCAGCTTCGTCCTGGCAGCTAGCTCGTCCTCCCTCTGCTTTCCTCCTGGTCTGGCCTAAGACAAGGTCTCCACAGCCTGGGTTTCTGCCCTAAGCCAAGTAGCAGACGCCTCTCTTTTACAACCTGTCAGAAACCCCTGAGTAGATGCAGGCAAGCCTTTGCGGTGCTACACCATTTTTCCTTCTAAACACTTAAAGACACTTTCATCAGAACAGAACTGCTTTTCTCCATAAGGAAGGTTTGTGATTCATTTGCATTTCACTTACTCCTAAACACAACCAGTGACATTAGTCCATTATTTACTGTTGGCATTGACTCGCTATGGGAGGGGACAAACAGATCTATAGTAATTGTCAGCATCCACGAAATGTAAGACTTAGATGTAGTCACAGTGAATAATGTTTGAATGGCAGCTGCTGAAAATGGAAGCCGTTTCATGTCTTAGGTGGCAGGCAGCATCATGGCTAGAACGTTTGTGCTGTCTTATGGTTTCTTGTTTAAGAATTAAGCTGAATTTAGTTGCTCAACTTCATTTTGGCACTGGAACGTGGGCCTTTTTTCTTTTTGTTTTTGTTTTTTTGTGGTACGCGGGCCTCTCACTGTTGTGGCCTCTCCCGTTGCGGAGCACAGGCTCCGGACGCGCATGCTCAGCGGCCATGGCTCACGGGCCCAGCCGCTCTGCACCATGCGGGATCCTCCTGGACCGGGGCACGAACCCGTGTCCCCTGCACCGGCAGGCGGACCCCCAACCACTGCGCCACCAGGGAAGCCCTGGAACGTGGGCCTTTTAAAATGCACTCTTGCAGTTAAGCTTTTCATGCTGGCTTGAGGTTGGTGGCCATTCTCATCAGAGCCAATAATTGATGAGTGGATGGGACCTCCTTCTTAGGCATGGAGTTTCTGCAATGCCTCGAGATCTTGATTATTCCTCTCTGCAGCCCGTTTAGGGATCATCTGTTTAGTCTTGAACCCAAGACTGCATCCTGGTGAGTAAGGAGTATTGGAAACACCCACCTGTTTTAGATCAGTGGGGTTTCTTCTCAGGACTTTCAGGGAAGTAAGAACTACTCCAAGATCCTATATACTGCCATTGTTCAATAGAAATGTAACGCAAGACACATATGTAACTTTGAATTTTCTAGTAGCCACACTAAAAAAATTAATTCTAGTAAAATATTTCATTTAACCTAAAACCCCCAAATATTATCCTTTCAACATGTAATCAATATAAAAATTCTTTTTAAAATTGAAGTATAGTTAATTTACTATGTTGTGTTAGTTTCAGGTGTACAACAAAGTGATTCAGCCTTATATATATGTGTGTGTGTATATATATATGTATATAGATGTGTATATATGTATATAGATTGTATATAGATGTATATAGATGTGTATATATAGTCTTTTTCAGATTCATACAAATTCTTAATGAGATACTTTACCTTGCTTTTTAAATACTAAATTTTTGAAATCAGGAGTTTATTTTACACTTAGAGCCCGTCTCAGTTCAGACTACTCACACTTCAAATGCTCAATAGCCATGTTGCCTGATGGCTACTTTATTGGACAGTGCAGCCCTAAAGGACCTCTAGGGAAGAGATGGGATCAGCATACCTTGCCTCATCTTTCCTCCCTTACTTAGACCATAACCAGCTAATTTCCTCTGTTCTCTTCTCCTTGCCAGAAGGTAACCAATGTGGAGTTGAATCTTTACAAAGGCTGGAGCAGGTGAAGCTCTCTCCCTCTTCCCCTTACTGTACTGATAAGCTCCTTATGATTTAAATGTGTTTTGAGTACTGTTTCAACATACCCCTCAAAATTAGTTTTTAGGTGGGGAGGTTAAGTAACCATATAATTTGCCTGTTTTAAAATTAGCGAAATTTGGGCTTCCCTGGTGGCGCAGTGGTTGAGAGTCCGCCTGCCAATGCAGGGGACGCGGGTTCGTGCCCCGGTCCGGGAAGATCCCACATGCTGCGGAGCGGCTGGGCCCGTGAGCCATGGCCGCTGGGCCTGCGCGTCTGGAGCCTGTGCTCCGCAACGGGAGAGGCCACAGCAGTGAGGGGCCCGTGTACCGCAAAAAAAAAAAAAAAAATTAGTGAAATTTGTCTGAAATGCTCTCATAATAATTTCTTTATTATGAATTAAACTTTATTTATTTATTAAGAATTTAAACTCCTTGAGGGCAGGATTGCATCTGTCTCCTTTACCACTGTGTCCTTAGTGCTTCTTCTATGGCCTGGCACAGAGCTGGTGCTCAAAGATAATGAATGAATGTGCTAAGCCCGAGACTGCCTCTCCATATCCCCAGTGTTCTATTTGTATTGTAGTTTTAGCCATTTAAACTTTTAAACATGTATTTGTTCTGAGATTTTATTTGGGGTGTAGCCATTTTTGTGTACATTTTTAAAGTTAAGATTGTCACTTGTTCTTCATTTGAATTAAAACATTGGAAAGTCCAACTTGCTAAAATGTGTTTCAAACCTGACCCCTGCCAGCAGTGGGGAGTGTATTTTTAAACATCTTTGCCAATCTGATAAGTGTTTTAACTTTCTTTCTTGTTGCTAGTGATATCCTAAGTTTATTAGCTCTTTTCTTTTCTTCTTTTGTGAGTTTCCTATTCGTGTCTTTTGCCCATTTTAAAAATTAATCTCTTCCCATCTCCTTACTGGTTTGTAAGAGCTACTTTTATACGTAGAAGTTAAGAATCTTTTGTTATGTGTGTTTAAAGTATTTTCCTGTTTGATTACTTGCTTTTCAATTTAAATTTTAATATTAGCTCTATAAATATTTGTATGGTTTCTGCCTTTAGAAGTATGTTGTACTTCTAAAGATTTTGACCACATCAAGATCTGATATGTATATAAATCTATTTCATTCTGTATATCAGAATGCTATATCAGAATAATTCAGGGTCACACAATCCTACAGCCATCTAAAGCCAGCTGCCCCTCTGGCAAAGGATAGATAGGTTCTGGGGCTGGCAAGCAGGCTGGTCTGGAGAGAGGATTCGGGCTTTCCCAGCCCCTAATGAATGCTGAAAGGTGGCTCAGAACTTTTCTCTGTCTGGGAAGAGAATAGGGCTTGGGAAGAGAGAGGTTTTCTCTCTCTCCCTCTCTTTTTTTTTTTTTTTTAAAGATTTTTTTTGATGTAGACCATTTTTAAAGTCTTTATTGCATTAGTTACAGTATGGCTTCTGTGTTATGTTTTGGTTTTTTTGGCCACGAGGCATGTGGGATCTTGGCTCCCCGACCAGGGATCGAACCTGCACGCCCTGCATTGGAAGGCGAAGTCTTAACCACTGGACCGCCAGGGAAGTCCCAAGAGAGGTTTTCTCTTGATGCCTTGATAGGAGACTGCTGTCTAGCCAGCTGGGTCTCTAAGGTCCCTCAGGGGCATTGATTGTGCTTCCTCCCTGCCATGGCGGGATGGTAGCCACTTGGTTCTAGCATGTTTGAGCACCAATGTGTATACACAAAAGAGTATAAAAGCAGCACATCTAAGGGGGCTCAGCAGCCAGAAAGAGAAATAACAAGCAGCCCACTCAGATCAAACACCTCTTACACAGAACTCTTATATAGAGTGTTTCTCTTGTATAGAAATAGAACTGCTCTGGAGGAGACAGAAAGAAACTGGAAAAACTACCAACTAAGAGAATGTAAGGAGATTCCACTATAGCCCCAAATGGCTTTCCTCAACTAAAAGCAAATGAGATTTTCAAAGTAAATAATTCAGTGAATGAGCTGAAGGACATCCACGTGGAGGAAATACCATCTACAACAGTGGAAACCCACACAGTGTAAATCATGAGGGAAAAGCTAAGGGACTTGGCGAACAGATTTAGGAGACCTGGTATTCAAACAATAGAAACAGCAGAAGGAGAAAAAGCAATGGATGGAGAAGCGACAACAATGAAGCAACTATTGGTAGAAAGATTCCTTGAATGAAGACAGACTTGAGTCTGAAAGGGCTCACTGGGCTACAGTCAGGACCAATGAAAAAAGACAGAGACGTATACATATTCTGGTGAAATTTGTGACTTCTAAGGGTGAAGGTTAAAAGATTTTTTTACAGTTGCTACATTATATTATTTAAAATGTCCAGTTTTCAACAAAAATTTGACACACAAAGAAATAGGAAAGTGTGGCCCACACACATGAAAAGAACACAGTCAGTAGAGACTGTTTTAGGAAGCCAGAAGTTAGACTTTTTTTTTTTTTGGGCCCTGATACACAGCTTGCGGGATCTTAGTTCCCCGACCAGGGACTGAACCTGGGCCCTCAGCCATGAAAGTGCAGAGTCCTAACCACTGGGCCACTAGGGAATTCCCTAGACTTCTTAAACAAATAACTTTATTTTATTTTTTCTTTTTGGATTATTAAATTTTATGTTTTCTTCCAGTTTTATTGAGATATAATTGACATACAGCACTGTATAAGTTTAAGGTGTATGGCATAATGATTTGACTTACATGTATCGTGAAATGATGACCACAGTAGGTTTAGTGAACACCCATCGTCTCCTATAGATACAACATTAAAGAAATAGAAAAAATTTTTTTTCCTTGTGATGAGAACTCTTAGGATTTACTCTCTTAACTTTCATATGTAATGTACAGCAGTGTTAATTGTATTTATCACGTTGTACATTACATCCCTAGTACTTATTTGTCTTATAGCTGGAAGTTTTGACTGTCTCCATCCAATTCCCCTGCTCCCCACCCTCCACCTCTGGTGACCACAAATCTGATCTCTTTTTCTATGAGTTTGTTTGTTTCTTTGTTTTTTAAGTATAATTGACCTACAGCACTATGTTAGTTCCTGATGCGCAACATAGTGTTTCAATATTTCTATATGTTTCAAAGTGATCACTGTGATTAAGTCTAGTTGTTGTCTGTCACCACAAATACTTTGTCGGCTGTTATAAATTTGTTCAAAAATTCCAGATGAAAGGTAAAGTAACTTACAATGGGAAAACAACCAGAATATCAGACTTTACTTTCACAATTCTTGATTCTACAAAATTCCACCAGTTTCTAGAATATATATATTCTAGAATGTATGTATACACACACATTCAGACACACATACACATAAATATGTGTGTGTGTATATATATATATATATATATATATAATGTATACATACATGCATATGTATTTTAACATTTACATTTTTTTATCCATATGGAATTGATTTTGATGCATTGAGGAGGGAATCTGAGTTTGCCTTTTTTCCTCCTAATTTACCTGTTGTCCCAAAGAATTTATTGGCTAATCTACCACTTTCCCATTGATATAAAAGGCTATATTTATCTAGTGTTAAAAATAAACATGCTTACAGGTCTGACTTAAAACTTATTTTCTTATTATATTACTATTATATAAATTATTTGATTCTAATTATTTTGCATACATATGTATTTTAAGTTTTATAACATTATTTTATTATGATTATTATTTTCCACACACACACACAAAGTACTTTATGTAACATGATGCTTATAGGAAGATGGCCATATGCAGGGCGTGGTGCCCAACCTGCACAGCCACACATGAGGTGGCCCAGGCATGGAGCTTATGAAACAGGATGTTATCAATACCACTGCAGCCTCTTGTGTGTCTCTTCCTTATTGCATCCTCCTCTCTGCTCAGACACCACCACAGCAAAAGGTGAATTATTTTTTAATCTTTTTTCCTTAAATTTATTTATTTTATTTATTTATTTTTGGCTGCATTGGGTCTTCGTTGCTGCGTGTGGGCTTTCTCTAGTTGCAGCTAGCGGGGGCTACTCTTCGTTGTGGTGCGCGGGCTTCTCACCAGTGGCTTCTCTTGTTGTGGAGCACGGGCTCTAGGCGCACGGGCTTCAGTAGTTGTGGCACGCAGGCTCAGTAGTTGTGGCTCATGGGCTCTAGAGCGTAGGCTCAGTAGTTGTTGCACACGGACTTAGTTGCTCCATAGCATGTGAGATCTTCCCAGACCAGGGCTCGAACCCGTGTCTCCTGCAATGGCAGGCGGACTCCTAACCGCTGTGCTACCAGGGAAGCCCGCAAAAGGTGAATTTTGTTTTAGCCATTTGAGTATGTATCCCCAAATAACGTATTATGTGGTGTTAGCCTTTTCTGAATTTTATATGAATGAAATCATACTGTGTCTATTCTGCTCAGTGTTATGGTTTAAAATGTCATCTCTGTCGATGTGTGAAGCTGAGATCATTCATTTTCACTCCTCTATTGTGTTTTAGGGTATAAATAGACCACAATTTATTGATCCATTCTACTGTTGATGGTTTCTTTTTATACGATGTTAGATTTATTTTGCTTATATCTTATATAGGAATTTTGCCTTCATTTCAAGAGTGAGATTGGTATGTAATTTCTTTCTCATATTGCTCTTGTCTGGTTTTGTTATCAAGGTGATAATCTCGTAAAAATGAATTATGGGGGTTCCTTTTTTTCTGTTCTTTGGAAGAGTTTATTTAAAGATTGGAATTATTTACACTTTGAACATTTTGTAGAGCTCACCTTAAAACCATCTAAACCTGTTGTTTTCTTCATGAGAAGAATATTAAATACTGATTCTATTTTTTTAATAGTTGAAGGACCATTGAGAGTTTTCTCTTTTTGTTTTTTAGAGTCAATTTTGATTATTTAGAATTTTTCCTAAAACTTTAAAATTTCTCCCAGTATTTCAGAAATGCTGGCATAATTGTTTTCTTAGCTTGAGTTCTGAGATACATTATTTTGTTATGGCTCATTTTCCTCTCTCTATCCTCATTGCCACTGTCATCTCTCTCCTGGAATAATAGAGGAGCCTAGCTAGCCTCCCCGACTTCTGTCTCACTCCCCCTCCAATTCGTTCCCTGTAATAATAGTTTCACTTCTTTACTTAATATCCCTCTGGTGCTTCCTAGGGGTAAACACTGGCTTTGTGATCTGCCCCACCAGACCTGCTTTGAGATCCAGCCTATGTCTGCTTCTCTGACTTCTCTCCTCTTGCATCCCATGCCACGCTCCAGATATGCAGGCTGTTCATCCAGCTTGCCGTTGTTGTTCATTACACCCATGTTGTTCTAGAAGGTTCTGTTCCTCCATACTTCTCTCTGTTTTCCTGAGGAGTGCCTACGTGTTCTTTTCATCACAGCGTGGCTGTTGTCTCTGTGATGCCTTCTGTGACCCTGACTCCACCCTCCCCGCCTCGAGCGTGTCCCTCTCACGTGCTCATGTAGCATCCTGTCCCTCCTCAATGGCCCTCATCACATGGCTTTGAAGGGCCTATTTACTGATCTGTTTCTCAGTCCACACCCAACCCTAGACAGTGAGCTCCCTGAGAGCACGGACTGTCTCTCGTTCAGTCTCTGATGACCAGCATAACACCTACAGAGAGGAGATACTCAGTACATGCTTATGTTACTACTAATATTAAAAACTTGCTTTTGGAAATTTGTTTTTGTTTGTTTGGTCAAAGAAAATTCAGTTTTATTAGAAAAAGTTTAAGAAGTACATGTGAAATACAGTGGGATTGTAACAGATATTGTGCAAATTAGATTAAGATTGAAAGTTAAGCTAAGAAATTTGGATATTCATCAATGGATTTCCTACTTTTTTTTGTAATATGTCACCATTTAATACTTTTATTTCAGAATTTCCTTTGGTGTTTTTTGTTTTTTTTCTTTCTGGCTGTGCAGCACACAGGATTTTAGTTCCCGACCAGGGATAGAACCCATGCCCCCTGCAATGGAAACGCGGAGGCTTAACCACTGGACCGCCAGGGAAGTCCCCCATACTTCTTTTTTTTAAATTATTTTTTTAAAAATTGGAGTATCGTTGATTTACAATGTTGTGTTAGTTTCTGCTGTATAGCAAAATGAACCAGCCATACATATACATATATCCACTGTTTTTGGAACTTTGTGATAACAACAATCATAGTAGCATACATGTGTATAGCTTCTTACAAATTAAGTAATTACAATTATACAACCATATGTATTATTTTATTAAATGGTCACAGCAATTTTGGGAGGTATAAGGTTTTTAGCTCTATTTTAACAAGTGAGTTTTTGCGAGCACGAATACACCTTATCGAAATACACTTGCTACCTCTCTCAGAGCCCCCCTCTCCCTCTCCATGCTGGCTATTGGGGGGAAGACAATGGTTACAGTTTTCCACTTTGACTCTTTTATCCTGAAGTTATTCTGTGTTTTTTTTGTTTTTTGTTTTTAACCCTGGCCTTCATGGGCAGCTGTCTCTGAGGGCCCTTTCAGTTACCAGGCGATCACTCTGCATGTCTCTCCTGGGACTGCTTTTGGTTTAAGAAACTGCAATGACCCTCATTACAAAGGCTACCAGAGTTTTACTTTTTGACTACTGGCTATTTTTCTGCTCAGGAGACTTTTTCTAAATTCATACCAACACTATTAATTTAGTAATATAAAAAATACAGTAAAGAAACAAAAGCCCTGCCCCTTCATCTTCTAGCCCAGTTTTCCTCCTACCCTGGGGTGTTCTGGAGCTCATCTAGCCCGGTCTCCCCCGTTTAATGATGTGGTAAGACCTGGAGACGTGAAGAAACATGCTGGGAGCCACGGAGTTTCTTGTGGAGGTGGGCTGGACCCCTGGGCTCCCCACCACAAATCTGGCCCCCTTTCTAAACTTGAGCATCCATCACCAATTATAACAGGTGTCCAGTGTCTCCAAGTTTGTCTGGCTTATGAATGTGACTTTCCATGTATCCGGTACCGTTTGTAAAACTAATCCTATGTTTATTCAGGATTTAAAACAAAGTGACATTTTCATGTCAAACAAATATGGGATGATGTGATTGCATTTTAAGCATGCAAAAAACTTACGTGTCATTCCATATATCATTAAGAAATTAAAATTATTCCTTAAAAATATACCAACTTAAATCCCTAAACCTGTATTACACCCAACACTTTGCTTGGATCAAACACTGTAGTTTGCATTTCTCCTTTTTTTTGTTTTTAAACAGAAGACAGTCTGTAACAATTTCTTCTGATTTATGCCTCCAGTATGGCTTTGGTACCATTGAACTGTAGGGGTTAATGTTAGCATTTTAATTTTATAAAAAGCATCACCTTTTGTTTTCAAGAAGTCCTTAACATTTTATGCTAAACCCCCAGAATTTTTTGGTAGTTTATGGAAATTAGAGTGATGCCATTTTATACACATGGAGCAAAGACATCCTGACTGTAAATCACTATCTTCCTATTGCCTTGCTTGTTTAAGAATTCTGAAAGGCAGGAGCATCCAGACAGCAAACTTGGCAGCTCTGCTGATGCGTTAGCACTGAAGACTTCCTGCCCAACTAAGCTTAGAAAAACAAACTGGCTTAGGCTGAATACAAATGTTTTTCAGAATATGTGCAAACAGCACATTTCTGTCTTTCTCTTCTCTTGGAAGCCTACATTTTGAAAGCCTGTAGGATTTCAGCCACACGGACAAGCTGTTTCCTGAAAGAAAGAAAGCCGCGAGGGTGAGAAAGACCTTGAATAAACATGACTGTGTCCCCGACATGTTTCTGGACTGTGTCAGGCTGGGTGGTGTCTTATTGGCAAATTGGGAAGAGCTGGTAATGCTTTTTTTCTTTTCTCTCTTTCCTCCTTTATTTCTTTCCTTCCTTCCTTCCTGCCTCCTTCCCTCCCCCTTCCTGCCTGTCTCCCTCTCTCCCTCCCTTTCTTTTTCTTTCACTACTGAGTTTGTATAAGCTCGTGTATTGGGATATACGCAGATTTGCCTCATGCTTGGTAATGGACTCTGACGTTGGCAACAGACACCATGCCCATGCAATCAGTCTGTTGTCCAGTAATGGTGTTTTCTGCATACTTATGCCCGTGCTTGTACTATTAGGGCCTGGGCGGGGTGGGCTGTGGCTCAACGGGAGCAGACGTTGGAACAGCCAGGGTGGAGTGCTGGGGCCTGGGCTGACTGCGGTGCAGGGTGGTGGAGAGGCAGACAGGCAGTTGGGGCCAAGGAGCAGAGGGTCACACCGTTGCTGTAGGTAGAAGCAGATGACTCCAGGGCCAGGCAGATCCCAGCCAGGTTCCTAGAGAGACTCGATACTTTGAAGCCTCCAAAGAAAAGGGCAGGCTCCAACTTGTCTGTTTAGAAAACCAGAAAATAAAACGTGATTCCCTAAGGAACCCTGACCTACCTTGGCTTCCCCTGACCGCTCTATTTAAAAGTGCACTTTATACCCCAAGCCCCCCAGCACTTCCAACCTCTTTTTCCTATATCACATTATATAACTTACTTATATATTATGTTCATTTTCTGTTTCCCCGAATTAGAATATAAACTCCTTGAGAAAAGTGATTTTTGTCTGTTCCGTTGACTGATGAATTCTCCATGTCAAAAATGGCCTTGGTGCCTAGTAAACAGGTGCCTTGGTGCCTTGGTGCTTAATAAACAGTATGTTGATCAGGTGACTGAATAGACCCTGGACATACCCTCAAGAAATACCTGAACATTTGATGCTTTGAGGAGTCTCTCCCTCCGCCACCTGAGTAAAGTACAATACTGATTTGTACTCTATTGATTTTTAATTTTTACTTACTTATTTTTAGAAATAAATTTATTTATTTGTTTTTGGCTGCAGTGGGTCTTAATTGCTGCATGCGGGCTTTCTCTAGTTGCGGCGAGCGGGCGCTACTCTTCATTGTGGTGCGTGGGCTTCTCATTGCAGTGGCTTCTCTTGTTGCGGAGCACGGGGTCTAGGGTGCGTAGGCTTCGGTAGTTGTAGGACGTGGGCTCAGTAGTTGTGGCTCATCGGCTCTAGAGCGCAGGCTCAGTAGCTGTGGCGCACGGGCTTAGTTGCTCCGTGGCATGTGGGATCTTCCTGGACCAGGGCTCAAACCTGTATCCCCTGCATTGGCAGGCGGATTCTAAACCACTGCACCACCAGGGAAGCCCCTGTACTCTGTTTTAAAAGCAAAGATGCCTTGTCTCTGCAGAGAGGTAATCATGAGTGTCAGTGGTGAAGAGGCTGCGGGAAAATAACGTATTTCGCTTTGGGATCAAAGTGCAGATTCCACTGTCCAGATTGGGCCCCACAAGACTGTTTCTCCCTCAACCCTGAATCCCTGTTGGAGTGGAAATGATGCCTGGGAGGGAATTACAGAGATTCCCCCAGGAAACACCTCACTTCTCCACGGCACTTTTTCTGGGTCGTTCTCACTTACAGCACTTCTCAGCAACAACAGTTGCTCACGTTCCTCAAATAAATGATCATTCCCTTCTCTGCTGACTGGCTTTTGGCGGGGAAGAGCATGACCCCTTACCAGTGTGACTGGACCAGGAGGAGGGGAGAGCCTGGGAGAAGGAAAGAGAGGGTAGGGAGTTTATAATTAATTAAGATTTGCGATGACCATCCATCTAGCTTTTTTCTTTACCAATGGAACCCTGTTCATGGAATACAATTTTCAGTTTTTCCCCCTGAGGTGTTTTAGAGTTATTTCCGCATGACATTTTGCTCATTGAGTCTCTTTCCAAGGGGTCAGCTTCCTTCAAGTCCTTGAAAAATGGACTCTTCAATAAAATTTTGTGGGAGGGGTGGCCTCCAGGGAAAGA
>NW_006798027.1:1169927-1196305 GCF_000442215.2 Lipotes vexillifer
GACCTGTATTGTGTATATTGGCAGGGGCAGGCTTTCTTTCCTCTCCCCATTCAGAGTAATGGTCAAGTTTTTAAATAACCCCTTGTGAAATGCCAGCATGTGCTTCAGCCAGAGCATTCTGGTCTTTCTGTAGAGAGAAAATCAGGCATCAGTCATGTAGGGCTCTGTGGGGGTGGAAAGGGCAACCTATGTCAGTTTTTCTAGGAAAGAAAATTAATTATTGAATGTCTCCTATGCACAAAGCCTGGTGCTGAGGGCTAAAGATGGTTCAGATATATAAAGAAGTATTATGATTTCATTTTCAGGTTTTCTCCTTTCAGGGAACTGAAAAGCGAAATCTGTTCCAGCAAGATCTTTTCACTGATTACTTTTGATGTTTTTTTTTTTTTTTGCGGTCTGCGGGCCTCTCACTGCTGTGGCCTCTCCCATTGCAGAGCACAGGCTCCGGATGCGCAGGCCCAGCGGCCATGGCGCATGGGCCCAGCCGCTCCGCGGCAGGTGGGGTCTTCCCGGACCGGGGCACGAACCCACGTCCCCCGCATCGGCAGGCGGACTCTCAACCATCGCGCCACCAGGGAAGCCCTATGTGAATGACATTTGTAAGATCCACATCCCAGTTTGCTAAAGAGAGTCTTAATATGATAAATTTAAATTCAAGGAAAGACCTTCTCCATGGAACAGCTTGTTCTGAATATGCACACCCGCAAGGCATCACCCACCTTCCAGCACTAAGAGGGATCCAGAAGGGTCTGCTGAAAATGTGACTCAGGGTGAAGCTGAAGTTTGAAACGACATGGGATTTTGGTTGAGATGTACTCACACTCAGACGTTCATTCAAATGTTAGGCCTTTCAGCCCAACAGGATTGAGAGAATGTATTCATTAGTTGATGGTAAATAGAAAGGATGAATCTTAAATTCCTAGCATTAATTCTTTTTAAAGACTCAGAGAAAAAATGTGAAAACTCATTTTCTTTCAGCCTACCCTTTCAACCTTGGCAAAGTAAATACATTTTATATTTAATCAGGAAGTTTGGGGACCCCCAGGACTTTGAAACATCTTGGAATGACAACATCCTACTTGAAAAACCAAAATGATCCTGAAGGTTTCTTTTTGAGTCTTTGTTTCAGGTTCAGGAAACAAAATGCACATCCTGCTTCTTGGAAGAAAAGTGTGTTTGGTATGCTGAATTTAAATAATATTGGTTAACTTGATTATTCCCTCATGGACTTTGGAGGGCACAAACTGTAAAGTCCCATGTGTAATCCAGGCCGGGAGGAACAACCCCTAGAGACCCTCCAGAGAATGTGTTCCTGGCAGACTGTCCCCAGAGCCTGGGGATTCTCCTGTTCCACCTGGAACACACACTTTCAGACTCACCAAATATTATCATTTAAAAGGACCTTCCACTGGTAGGAGTGGTCTGCGCCTCCCATCCTGGTGCTAACTCTCTGCTGCAGATCTTGGTTGCCGTTAATTGAGATTGACTTCTTATGCATTCATATTCCTGACAGTGACCGTAACCGTCCTCTGCTAAGCCCTGGTGTCACGGGGAATTGTTCTGCAATAGTGGCTCAGTGTTGTCCCTTCTTAACCTTTAGCTTTTGTCTCGACCTAGGAAGATCCATTGGAATCTCAGTTCTTCCATCTAGCGTCTTACTTCCATGTGTTGTCTGTGTCACGGCAGAATCGGACAAGGTGTTTCTTGAATCCCCAGTGGCCAAGTTGGGGATATATGAAATGAGAAGACCCTAAGTGAGTAAAGTCACTGTCAGCCTGGAGACAGGCTTCTCTTGGCCTGGTGAAGAGCCCAGTTCTCAGCCTTGTTCCAGCTCAGTGTTTGTGGCAGTAACAAGGAGACAGATAGAGAGAGCGCGGCTCAAATTTGGGCTGATGAGAAGCAGGGAGAGAGCGATGCAAAAATTGGTAGATGGAGTCAGGATCCAAAAAGAGCCTTGACAGGCTGAAAGGATGGGCCAGATCTAAAGAGGTCGTGAATGACCGGGGATGGTATAGTCCGGCTCTCAGTCCCGAATACGGATATGGCTTAACAGTGGCAGGTAGGAAAGAGAACTTAGTGATCTTCACTGACCACAGTTCTGTAGAGGTCAGTGGTGTGGTGTTTGGCTGTGTTCACGCTCTGGAGAGAGACAGGCGTCCACCTGTAGTGCTCAGACAAGGCTGGGAGAAGGGTTTAAACTGGATTGTTGAAATTCAATGAGAATCCCCTTGTATTCTTTTTAATGGTGATTGCTCAGCCTTCGAGGAGCGTTGGGCTCTGTTCCATATATAGGAACACCCACTCCTCCTCCACTTGTTTCTCCTTCCACGCCATCAGCCAAGTCTTGATAGACATTCTCTATCCTTTCCAGGGTGTAGATGGAGGCTAGGACGCTGAAATCCTGTCCTTGAATCCCCATCCCATACTTACTTCCTCCTGCCAAAGTCAAAGCCTTCAGCTGGAGGGGGATGTGGATCAGCTGCATCCTCAGGTCCCTGGAGAGGCCGTCTGGATTCCTTCTGACCCTGTCCCCGGTGACTCGGACCCCATCCCCAGTGATTCGGCAGCTGTGGACAGTGGCTGGTGGGATGATGCATTTTGGCAGTTGCTCTCCCCGGCCCTGGATCTGCGCCCTGGGAAGATTGCACACTTCCTGGTCCAGCCTCCCTCCCCGCCACCCTGCCGTCAACTCTTGCTGCTGAAGGGGCCTGAAGTCTTTGGTCACCCTGTTGTGACTCGCCTGACACCGAGTCTCCCTGACACTTAAGAAGTCAGTCCCCATGTGGTGAGAATGTCAGCACGTGTTCTTTGCTGCCCAGGGTACTTGCTTTCTGAAGACATGAGTCAACTTAGCCATTTCTCCTTCAAGGAAGGTCCACTTTTTCCAAGACTGTTTTCCACTGAGGGAGCTGGGGGACTGGGATGGGGGTGAACTTTCACTCAGCAGCTGGGACTTCGTGTGTCCCTAGTTAAATGTCCTGATGTCCTGTGTCTTGGTTTCTTCCTGTGCTAAAAGAGGCTGGTGACACATATCTCATGGCCTAGCGGTGAGGACAGATAGAGGCAGTGTTCACAAATCCTAGCTCACAGTAGATGCTCAATAAACTTGAGCATAATAAACTTTCCTTCCTTCCCAGCTTTCTCTTCAAAGGGCCTCTATTGAGTCTGTGTGCGTGACTGTGGAAGATGCTGCAGGAGAAATTCCTGCTCCAAAGTAGGGGTTGGGATTAGACTGTCTCTAAAATTTCTTCCAGTTATATAGCTCTGTGACTCAAATATTTGTCTCTTCCCAAATCCCATTCTGTTCAGATTCTAGAATTCAGTTCCCTCTAGGGAGAGGGAAAGGCAGGGGAAGGACGTGGGGGAGGATGACAGAGGAAAGGTACCTCATTCCACCCTTGGGGAGCAGTGGGCCACTTCAGACTAGGTTGGTATCTCTGAACTTCCTAGATTCTTTTGCCCTTTTGCCTTGTAAGAGAGTGAGCTCCCCGTCACTAAAGGGATTCAAGCAGAGGCTGTAGGGCATCTGGCAGGATTGCTGAGGTGGACAGCCTGGATTAAATGACTGAGACGGTCCCTCCCAGCACTGAGCTTTCATGATCATGGGATGCTACAGGACGGCTCTTCAAATAAGCATGGTGGTGTACCCTCGCCACTATAGAGGGAAAGGACTTGGATGGCACCAGGCTGTAGCCTCGACTCCCAAATGATTGAAAAATTGACTCAGGAGTAAGGATTTTGATAAAAAGAGGTGAATGTAAAATCAGTTTATCAGTAACGCGGAGTGTGATGTGAGCCTGGAGAGAATCTGCGCTAGCCCAGGGATTCGCAGCGTTTAACTCCCACAGGAGAATGGGGGTTGGTGGGGAAGAAGGCCCCCTAGTCCACAGCTCAGGTAGTGCAGGCCAGCAGTCTTTCACTCTCATGACCTTACACCAGGCATCTCCCCTGGGGAACGCAGACAGGATGGAGACAGTCCTCCGCCCTGTGGAACTTCCTCCAAAATGCTGCACTGAGATGCCTTGGGGGAGAGACAGAAGCCTGGGATAGGAATACAATGAACAAAATGTAGGGCAAACATACATCATTTTACCCAGTCGAATTTAAGCAGAGAAAAAAAAAGTTCATTGGAGCTTATGAAATGTTTGTAGTTGCTGTTAATAGTATAGAAGCACAACAGACAAAATACTCTGGGGATTTCCCTGGTGGCGCAGTGGTTAAGAATCTGCCTGCCAGTGCAGGGGACAAAGGTTTGATCCCTGGTCCGGGAAGATCCCACATGCCACGGAGCAACTAAGCCCGTGAGCCACAACTACAGAGCCCACGTGCCACAGCTGCTGAAGCCCGTGTGCTTAGAGCCCGTGCTCTGCAACAAGAGAAGCCCCTCAATGAGAAGCCCGCGCACCGCAATGAAGAGTAGACCCCGCTCGCCTCAACTAGAGAAAGCCCGCATGCACCAACGAAGACCCAACACAGCCAAAAAAAAAAAAAAAAAATTCTGGTAGTTCGAAGAGAATTAAAAAAAATAAAAGAAGCACAACAGACAAATACTCTGATTACAGAGGCTTAGGACAGTTCCCCCCTTGCCACAGAAGGCAGCAATTTGGGATGAAATGTGGCTGCACTTTCTTTCAGCAGTAGGGTGGCTGCAGCTGCAGCGGAGCCCAGGAAAGAGAGCCAACTCAGAGGTGAGAAAGCTGAAAGGGGCAGGGGTGGGTGAGGGGTGGTCGGAGAGGGTGATAGAGACAAATGGATGATCTTGGGACCAGGAGTCCCTGAGACCTCGCAGAAGGGTATCCAAGGAGTAGGCGCAGGGGAGATGGAGGCTCCAAATCGGCTAGGGAGCATGGCCTGATGAAGGCTTTTGTGGGCCAAGGGCCCTCATCTGGACAAAAGCCAGAGCCTCCGCCATCAGTTTGGGTCCCATTCCTCTTCCTTCTCAGGGGTTTTGCACCTGTAGTTACCTCTTCTGTCTTCTCCATTCTCTCTCTTGCTACTGGATGATTCCTGTAAGCAAACAAACCTGCTCCAATGTCTCCTATCTTTAAAAATTCTACCTGCGATTCCACGTTTCCCTCCAGCTGTGGTCCCTTTCTGAGTCTCTCATCACGCTCTCTACTTCCTCTTCTCCCATTCACCTCTCAAAACCATGACAGTTGTCCCTGCTGCATCACCGTAACTACTCTTGTCAAGGTCAACAGTGACCTCCTTGCTGTCAGATCCAATGGACACGTCTCTGGCCTCATCTCGGTCTCTTAGCAGCATTCAAGACAGTTGGGCACTCTGATGCTGAATCCTTCCATGACCCAATATTTGTCTTTTTTTCCTTCATTCTACTCTAATTGATTATCATTTTTAGCCTCTTTTGCTTGCTCCTCCTCTTCTACTCACGTTCAGATATTAGACTTATTTATTTTTTTAATTTTAAATTTTATTTATTTATTTTGGCTGTGTTGGGTCTTTGTTGCTGTGCACGGGCTTTCTCTAGTTGCAGTGAGCGGGGGCTACTCTTTTTTGTGGTGCGCAGACTTCTCATTGTGGTGGTTTCTCTTGTTGTGGAGCACGGGCTCTAGGCAGGCGGGCTTCAGTAGTTGTGGCATGCAGCCTCAGTAGTTGTGGAGCACAGGCTTAGGTGCACTTGGGATCTTCCTGGACCAGGGATCAAACCCGTGTCCCCTGCACTGGCAGGTGGATTCTTAACCACTGTGCCACCAGGGAAGTCCTCAGATATTAAAATTATTGAGGGCTCCAGACAAAGCCCTCTTGTCCGCCAAACCCATTCTCTAGGGAGGATCCTTTCCAGTATGATGCTGTAAATACATATGCGTAGGAAATGAAAACGATGTCTTCCAAATTTCTGTCTTCAGCCTTAGACCTCCCTTATGAGCTCCAGACTTGCATATTGAACAGCCAGCTCAAGCTTTCCACATGGATGGATGTCTCATACACAACTCAGACTTCATGTGACCCAAACAGACCCAAACTCTCTGCCCCTCCCCAGCAGATCCCTTCCTGCCTCAGGGCAACCCACCCATTGAATCTTGTTTTTTTTTTTTCCCTTAAAGAACTTTTCTTCTTACTACTTAAGTCTCTTATTTATTTATTTAAGCTGCGCTGGGTCTTAGTTGCAGCACGCGGGATCTTTGTTGCAGCATGCGGGATCTTTAGTTGTGGCATGCGGACTTTTAGTTGTGGCATGCGGACTCTTAGTTGCAGCATGCAAGTGGGATCTAGTTCCCCCACCAGGGATCGAACCTGGGCCCCCTGCATTGGGAGCGCAGAGTCTTACCCACTGGACCACCAGCAAAGTCCCTCATACTGAATCTTTTGTAGCCTGTTGCTCAAGCCCAAACCGGGAAGTCATCCTTGATGCCTTGCTTTTTCTCACCCGTCAGTAACTTCTAGTCTATCTACCTTTCCCCTTCACCACGGCCATCCTCCCAGTCAAAGGAATCATCCCTTCTCAACTGGATTAGTGCCACGGCCTTCTAATTGACCTATATGATTCCATCTTGCATCCTCCTAACCTATCCTCCACAAAGCAGTCAGTGTTAGCTGAAATCTATAGTTCTTCAACTCCTTGCCATGGCCTGTAAGGCTTTGAATGTCCCAGCTCCTCCTTTCTCTCTTACTTCCATTTCATGCACTCTCTTCCTTGTTCACACTGGATCCAGCCGCACTGACTTCCTTTCTGATCTGCAGTTGCACTGACCTGCTTCCCACCTTAGGGCTTTTGTACTTGCTCTTCTTTTCGTCATGAATGCTCATCCTTGGCTCTTTGCGAGACTGGTTCCTTCTTACCTGTTAGGTATTAGCTTAAATCTTGTCTTCTCAGGGATGCCTTCCTGATCTTCTTATCTAAAGTTAAACAGCCCTCTCCCAACCTTATTCTCATATCCCCCTGTTTATTTCCTTTATAGCAGTTAGAGCTTTAATTTTCTTGTTTATGAATTTGTTTGCTTATTTTATTATGTATCTCTTCCCACTAGAGTATAACCTTCATGAAAAGAGGGACCTTATCTTTCTTGTACGTCATTGTATTCATAGCACTTAGAACAGTTTCAGGCATGTAGTAGGTGCTCAATAAATATGTGTTGAATGTATGGTCAACTAAAGATAAGCATCATACTGGGAGGCCCTGTGTATTAAGGGAGCTGATTTCAGGTATTGATCCAAGGCTGCTCCCAGCCCCCACTCTTTGGTAAAACGATCTAACTGTGTCTTTGCACATGGCCACTAACATGTTCCAGCCCTGGCTCCTGCTCTGTGGTGTCTGGCAGGTCTCTTCACTTGCAGAGCCTTAGTTTACTCATTTCTAAAAAAAAGGAGTTTGACCTGGATGACTCCTAAGGCCTCTTCAGGCCTTTAAAACTATGATTCTACCATCTCTGAAGCCAATAGAGGCAAACAACAACAACTAACTTTTATCAATTCTTTGCTAAGCATTTTGGTAATCAGTGTCCATGAATTACGTTAAGATAGAATCCATTCTTTACCAGCAGTTATATAAAATTTCGCCCTGAGGTTTACCTAGATGTGTTTTTATCCTTGGTGAGAAGAATGATACTTTTACACATACTCAAACTTCCTGGGAAACATACAGAGACGTACATTTTACCATCAAAGTCACCTCATATTTTCACGTGGAAGTTTTTATTCCCGCCTCACCTTTTTAAACCCTGATAAGTACAATGTAAAGTTTGGAACAGTGACTCACAAAGTGGAAGGTAATCAGCTATAGTTATAATCAAGTCGTTAAGTGTCTGCTGTTTTTTTCCCACACGAATGAATACTGAGGACTGGAAAGCTTTATTACCAGGAAGACTTTTTGCTTTTTTCTGATATTTCATGCAGAGCCCCATAGAACACTGCTAAAGCGTGTGAGAGTCCGGTTGTCCCTGTGGAGGCTGTGGCATTAGCTCCCCTTCCTTTTCCTCCCAAGGTCACTTAGGAACAATCTCCAGCACTTATCAGAGAGCTGGCTGGCCAGGTCTGACAGATGTATTCTGTGCCCTTGCCTGGGCCTGATCAGACCTCCTTTCAGGCTCTTGACACCGTGGCTTTGCTGTGGACCTCAGGGTGACCATACTAACTTTTAGAGCAGAGCCTCCCCACAGGAAGGTGACATGACAGAGAAAACCTCCACAGAACACCCGGTGGTGGTCTGAACACTGGGGTGACAGACCCGTGTCAAGGGTGGCTTCACAGTGAAGCAGGTAGAACGTCCACAGGCGTTTTTCCAATTTCCCGCACTCAGGTAGGAGTCACTGGGCCTCAAGCAAGCCATTCAGAAGGAGGGCAGAGGAGATCTGGGGCTGCAGGGCTCTGGGAAGATTCCTGTCTCTCGCTTGGTGCTGAGCCCCCGCATGTGAATGAAATTCAATGAGAAAATCTTGAAATTCTTTGAACAGGGTAGGGCTAACCAAAACACAGACTTATCTGTTCGAAGTGCCTTAACAAAGCTATCACATCTTGATTTCTTTTTTTTAACGTGTAGCATTCAAATGGCTGTTTTTACTTTAACCGCAGCTCCTGCTGCAGTTTGGAATTGTGACCTTTGGTGGAACAGAGGTGTTAGAGGGGTACTTTTATTCCCCACTCCTCCTATTTGCAGAAAATGATTTCCTCGGAGTTACACCCATGGCCTCTCACTCTGTTTCTTGCTCACTCCTTCTGGAGCAGGGGGAGTGAGGTACCCTGTTGGGGGCAGAGTCATGGACCCGTGTTTTTGATCATGTGGGGCTAAGCACTGGGGTTCCATCTCCTTTATCTTGTCCCTCCTTGAACCAATCAAGACAGTGATCCGGATAAGCCCTCTACATGCTCCAACTTCCCTTGCATGGGGACGTGGCAAGTGTTGGTAGCAAGTCCATTGGGCCATTGTGTCCAAGCCATATTCTCCAACAGATGATGTCCTTCCTGTCTTCCCTTGACCCCAACAAATGGGGCTTATGTCTACCGATTCAGATGCCAGGGCATGAGCTTTCCTTGAATCCAGTGGAGTCTTTCTGCAAAATCCATGTTTATTTAATCTTGGATTCTTTTATATATAAACATACAAAACATTATGAGAAAAAAGTCTCAAAGGAAATACATCAAAACAATTAAAAGTGGTTATTACAGGTTGGAGTATTTATGGGTGGTTTTTATTTTCTTTTGCACTCATCTGAATTTTCTAAAGTTTCTGCAAGGAAAATGCACTTCTGTTATAGCATGGGAAAAAAAGTTTGTTTCTCACTCTTTCACCAAACAATCAAAAACAGAAAGAAAGAAAGAAAAGGAAAGAGAAAGAAAGCACATCCTAGAAACAATGGATTTGTAACAACAGAACTTAAGCAAGTTAACCTCACTGTGGCTGCATTGCTGGAAGGTTGTGGGCAGGAGGAAGAAACAGGTGTCAGGGAGTAAATACTGTGTGAGCTGATTTGAGGTGGCCCAGGGTGCTATCCTGTTCTAACAGCCCCTTAACACAGATACCTGGTGTGTCTTACATGGCCTTTGCCAAGAGAGGGCACTTCCCTTTTTAAAAAAAATTTTTATTGAAGTATAGTTGATTTACAATGTTGTGTTAATTTCTCTTGTGCAGCAAAGTGACTCAGTTATAATATATATACAGATATATATGTGTATGTATACACATATCTGTATATACGTGTGTATATATATATATATATATATATACATGTCTGTATATACATGTGTATATATACACATGTATATACATTCTTTTTTATATTCTTTTCCATTATGGTATATCACAGGATACTGAATACAGTTCTCTGTGCTATACAGTAGGACCTTGTTGTTAATCCATCCTATATATACTAGTTTGCATCTGCTAATCCCAAACTCCCAATCCATCCTTCCCCCACTCCCCTCCCCCTTGGCAACCACAAGTCTGTTCTCTATGTCTTTTGAGTCTGTTTCTGTTTCACAGATAGGTTCATCTGTGTTGTATTTTAGATTCCACGTATAAGTGATATCATATGGTGTTTGTCTTTCTCTGTTTGACTTACTTCACTTAGTATGATAATCTCTAGGTCTAATGCCATTTGAAATAATGCAAATGGCATTATTCCATTCTTTTTTATGGCTGGGTAATATTCCATTGTGTATATGTACCATGTCTTCTTTATCCATTCATCTGTCGAGGGAAATTTAGGTTGTTTCCACGTCTAGGCTATTGTGAATAAGCACTTCCCTTTTCTTGGTACAGCCTTTTGGTGGGTGGATTCTCTTGGACTCACCCTTTTCAGAGACTGCCTGTTGGGAGTCCTTACTGGGGCCTTATTTGTAACCAAGTGATCTTGCCTTTCAGACCACAGCAGAGAAGTCTCCTGGGGCCTATTTCCTTCCTGAGTTTGCACTCTCCCCTCAGGGAAGTTTTCTGGAAGATACAACAGGGGAGCAGTTCCTCACGTATCGCTATGACGACCAGGTAAGAACTTCATTAAAGAGCCTATTTTTGGCTTTGCCATTTGCCAATGGGCAGGAAACAGTTTCTCAAAAATAACTTCAAAATAATTATATTTCCTCCTTGGCACCACTTATATAATAGACCCATTACACCAGGAAGGACTCCAAGACGCTGGGCTGCTCATGCTTGCATGTAGCTTCCTGCACAGTGTGTGGTTCTCGTTCTGGTTGGGGCATTGCCTTGAGTGACACATTGTCTTATTTTCATGAGAAATATTTCCATATTAATATAAATATTTAAATTAGTTCATTTCAGCTATTGCCAAATTCATCATGTAATTCTGAAGTTATCCAAAAGTTCTGTTTTCTGATTAAGCTTTACTTTCTTTGCCCTCTTAGCTCTTACTTTATTTCTTTTACCAGCACCAAAACTTTTCTTTTCCAAGCCCATTTTCCAGAAGGGGAAAACATATGCGTGCCTCTGTATGAGGGCGTGTGTGTGTGTGCACATGCGTGTGTGTTTAAATCACTGCACAAAACCCAACTGGAGAGTGAGGCCATGCTTGGCTGAGATGCAGAAACCGCACACTCGGGACTGTGACTCTCCATTCTCGATTTACATTGATGCCGTAACAGCATGGAAGATTGCATATGTCTTTGAAATCACTCACAACTCGTTTGAAACAGAGAATTTTGCCAAAGGCAGGGGTTTCTAGCTGATAGGGCCTGAACTTCTGAGGCAGTGGTGCAAACTGGGCTAGGATTTAGGATGATGAGTGATGTTGAAAGATCTGGTAGACCTTGGCACCTAAGGGGCCAAGTGTGGGTGAGGAATGGGGCAAGAGTGTCTTCTCACGGGACATGACGGGGTGGAGGAAGATGGCCCAGGTACCGAGGTCCGCTGTGCTATCCTGATCTGTGTGGTCAAGGCTGGTGAGTTCTGGCTTGAGTTGCGCAGGGCCTAGCTAGGGGGTGGAAGTTAGGGGGTGGAAGATATTGCTTGGAAGGAGGAGCTCTGGGCAGGTCAGTCTGCCGACATGAGTAGATGTAAGATGTGACAGCAGGGGGTGGTACGCGACTCTGGGGCTGGCTTGGAGGTGGGCAGAGCGCAGATGAGGCTGGGAGGATTAAAGTCTCAGGCAACATAACTGGTTGATGAAGGATAGAGCATGGAGGGTGGGTAGAGACATCTCTTGCAGGTTGCTCTGTATCCCCCTGCCCAGGGGGAGGCACCATTGATTTTGATCCTCAGCTTCTACTGAGTGACCTGTGCTTGGTACATTGAACTCTGGAGCTGGGATTGGGGTGAGGGGCAGGCTGTGAACCAGTGCATCCAGCTGTGAGCAGGATGCTATCCAGGTAGTCAGGGGCAGGGGTGGGATGAGACCAGTTGTTTTTTTTTTATCAAAATTGTCAACATCAGGGCTTCCCTGGTGGCGCTGTGGTTGAGAGTCCGCCTGCTGATGCAGGGGACACGGGTTCGTGCCCCGGTCCGGGAAGATCCCACATGCCGCAGAGCGGCTGGGCCCGTGAGCCATGGCCGCTGAGCCTGCGCGTCCGGAGCCTGTGCTCCGCAACGGGAGAGGCCACAGCAGTGAGAGGCCCGCGTACCGCAAAAAAAAAAAAAAAAAAAAAAAATGTAAAAAACAAACATTTAAGTTCCCCGAATAGCGAGTCCACAAAGAGTTATTACGGGGAGCAGGGGTGGGGTGGAAGATGATTCGATATTCATGTTATAGACCCCAGTTAATCCTTTGGACAGGCATTTGGGCCTGGTTGCTAAGAGGGCCTAAACCATCACATTGCTTTTGAACCTTCTCCCCGATGGATTTTTAGAGGGCCTATGATTTATGGCTCCTTTTAATCAAGAAATTAATGCTCTAACAGGTTTTCATATGAGAGCTTCAGAGAAACTAACTGAGGAGGCAGTAAAGGATAGTAGAGAGTGTCTGGAAAATCACGAGCTCTGTGTTTTTTAATTAAAGAGTGGTTGATGCCTTCTCCAGGTTCTGCAGATAAATGATATTTAATATAATAACAATATAAAAGCTAGCAAAAGAGGAAAGTAAGCCCCTTTAGCCTTTCCAAAAGGCCTAAAGCAGATCTTAAAAGTGTGTGTGGCATGCCGTGGAAATTTTGTCCTGGGACACAGTGTTCCAGAGATCCCCAGTGAATAGCATATGAAAACATTCTGTGTTGCCCCCACTGTGTATTTCTTTTAAGGGAAAGGAACAAGGTCAAACTATAACAAGCCAATAATAGCACCTACCCTCTGCTACTAAAGGCAAAGAAAATAGGCCTTTGTACCAAATTAGGTGTATCTGTTGAATGAATCTCAAGAATGTAATCATCTAGAGACTGTTAACCCATCAGCCCAAGCCTTGATTCTCGTTTCTCTTAATGCTGAGTGTGCAGACTGCACTGTAATATCAGGGAGCTTCTTAGGCTCAGGGGAAAAGTTAGATCAAATATGACTCAGTTTGAAAACTCCCCCTATCCTGTAACAGACCATAAAATGTGAAGAACATCTAAGAACATAGACTCAGGAGTCAGACTGCTTTGGATTTGAACTCCATTTCTGATGTTTTATTTGCTGTGTGACTTCGGATAAGTTACTTCATTTCTCTGTGCCTGAGTTTTGTCATCTGTGAAATATATGATGGTGTCAGCCTCACAGAAATGTTTTAAGGATTAAAGGAGATAATTCATATGTCTCCCTGCACAGGTTCTGGAGCATATAAGCCCTTAATCTAGTTATTGTTATTGCTAGTAATATTATTTGCAAAGGCTCAATTCAGAGAATCTCAGATATTCTTATGCTAAAGAAAAGGAAGAAGCATATTCTCCATTAATGTCAAAGGACCTCACACAATATGTTTAATTTTTTTTTCTATAACCTTTTTTTTTACCTCTTTATTAGAGTATAATTGCTTTACAATGGTGTGTTAGTTTCTGCTTTATAACAAAGTGAATCAGTTATACATATACATATGTCCCCATATCTCTTCCCTCTTGCATCTCCCTCCCTCCCACCCTCCCTATCCCATCCCTCCAGGCGATCACAAAGCACCGAGCTGAGCTGATCTGCCTGCGCTATGTGGCTGCTTCCCACCAGCTATCTACCTTACTTTTGGTAGTGTATATATATATGTCCATGCCTCTCTCTCACTTTGTCACAGCTTACCCTTCCCCCTCCCCATATCCTCAAGTCCATTCTCTAGTAGGTCTGTGTCTTTATTCCTGTCTTACCCCTAGGTTCTTCATGACATTTTTTTTTCTTAAATTCCATATATATGTGTTAGCATACGGTATTTGTCTTTCTCTTTCTGACTTACTTCACTCTGTATGACAGACTCCAGGTCCATCCACCTCATTACAAATAGCTCAATTTCGTTTCTTTTTATGGCTGAGTATAACAAGCATATAGTAAAGTACACCCATATCTGAAGTGTAGAACTTGGTAAGTTTTTAAATAACTTTACACCTCTGTAGCCACCACCCAGATCCAGCAATTAAACATTCCCAGCACCCTAGGAAGCTCCTTGGACCCCTTCTGGTCAATATCCCTCACCCAAGAAGTAAGCACCATCCTGACTTCTATCACTCTTATAGATTCATTTTGGTTTTTACTTTTATTTTTTATATAAATGGAATCATACAGCACATACTCATTTGTGTTTGGCTTCTTTTACACATCATGATGTCTGAAGGGTTCAACCAAGTTGCTGGATGCAATATAATTTAGGGTTTAATGTCTGTCTGTTGCGCTCTTTGGAACGAACTGTCTCATATTGGAACAGATCGCAGCATATTGGGTGGCATGCAGCATTGCTCTTGTACAGAAGTTCCCAAGTTGTCCCTTAGAGGTTTTCAGGGCAGCCCCTCCAAAGATTCTGTACCTGGGGTGTGGTGGAGGTGGTGTTCCAGAGTAGCCTTTGTTCCATCCCAGCAGCTGCTGGCATTCCATGGTCAGAAATAGGTCTAGGTCTGTGTGAGTTGCCACCCAGGGCAGTCAGTGTCTGTGCTGTCATGTCGCTTTAAGTACACCTACCTGTGGAGTTTGCGGGTATGTGCCAGAGGCACTGTCCTGCTGTCCCAACGGCCTGAAATCAGAGTGACAAAGTGCTTATGCTGCAGGCGCTGCTGTCTGGTTACTGAAGTTGTTGGGTCAAAACTGGGTTCACTAGGAACTTCCTACCTATCAAACACTCATTTGGTAAAATGGGAAGCAAGCAGATGGTGTGTTTGCTCTCTTCAATGACCCCTGTAGGACTTTTTTTTTTTTTTAATTTAATTTTAAAATTTTTTAAAATTTTAATTAAATTAATTTAATTTTTCTTAATTTAATTTAAGAACATTTTTATTGAAGTATAGTTGATTTACAATATTGTGTTAGTTTTAGGTGTACAGTAAAGTGATTCAGGTGTATATATCTATTATTTTTTTCAGGTTATTTTCCACTATCTGTTATTACAAAATATTGACTATTGTTCCCTGTGTTGTACAGTAAATTCTTTTTTATTTTATTTTATTTTATTTTGTTTATTTTTTTATACAGCCTGTAGGACTTTTTAAAGTATTTTATTCTGGTATATTTTCATGAAGACCTTCAGGTCAGTCTTCAAATGTCTCCTGGATTAGGTGTCTGGAAAACTAATAACCTTGAGGCCAGTAAAGCACAGCTGTGATGTGGGCTGTGTTTAATGAGTCACATAAAAGGTACACTGTGGATTATACAGGGGGCTGAGACGGCTTGTAGTGAAGAAAGCCGTTCTGAAGCCAACTGGGTAGCAGTGTGGTTCAGTGCATGCAGGACTAGTCAGACAGCCTTCGTCTTGCTTCTGCCACTAATTGGCTTGCAGTTTAACGAAGTTATCCAACATCTTTGGACCGCAGATGCCTCATTTGTCTTGAAAAACAAAGCGACCGTATTTCATGATCCGAACTCCTTCCCCCCAAAATAGTCTTATTTTTCGAAACTACAAAATGATTATTCTACGTTGCAGAGTGTTAATTGGATCATTCTGATTATGGAGGCAGGCTCGCCAGCGATGCAGTAAACTGTTACTTAGAGAATCATAGAATTTTACAACTGGTGGAGACTTTGGCTCAAATGCCTCATTTTACAAGTCAAGAAAACAGAGCCTCTGAATGTGCAAATGACTTACTCAAGGACACCCGGATGAACATGTGAAAAAAACTAAAACTTACACTCCACACCTCAGGCTCCCCCACTCTTGAGATGCATCCAGTTGCTTCTCTCAGAAGAATCGCCAGATTCTTGTGGATTGGCTATAATGTGCTTCCTCCTTGTGGGCAGCCGTGGTGGGATAAAGGGGGTTAAGCACACTTAGAAATTCATGCCCATGTGCATTTTCCTATGGTCCAAGGATTGTCTTTTCGTGTGCACATGTTGATGTAATGTTTACCTTGCCACCTTAGGCTACAAAGCACCAAAAGGCTGAAAAACAAAAACAAAAACAAAAGACACCCGAAGCGTTAACTTGAATTCCAGGCTTGTGGGATAAGGCTGGGTGTTCAGTTAGTGGTGGGTTCTGACTTTCCTAAAACTAACCTAGGGTAAATTCTAACATAAGCTTGCAGACATTTGGAAGAGAAGCACCTTGATTTCATGTCGCAGAGGTCCTTTTATACTGTCTATACCCATCATCCTTTCTCCCCTATTACCTTCTGTCTCCCCTGTAACTCCAGGTAAGGAGCCCCTGGCTGATCTGGCATTTGTTTTGTCTCTTTCTGCCCACGTTTAAGTAGATTCAAGATGTTTTTTCAAGTTAACATTGCTGTTAGCTATACTCTGACCTACCGTTGCTTTCAGCGACCTTGATTTCCAAATTCTTATTGTCTCCTGCTGCTTCCTCCTCCTCCTTTTTTTTTTTTTTATTTTTTTCTTGCGTTATGCGGGCCACTCACTGTTGTGGCCTCTCCCATTTGCGGAGCACAGGCTCCGGACGCGCAGGCTCAGTGGCCATGGCTCACGGGCCCAGCCGCTCCGCGGCATGTGGGATCCTCCCGAAACGGGGCACGAACCCGCGTCTCCTGCATCGGCAGGCGGACTCTCAAGCACTGCGCCACCAGGGAAGCCCCCTCCTCCTCCTTTTTATTTTTAAATTTATTTTATTATTGGCCACGTTGGGTCTTTGTTGCTGCGTGCGGGCTTTCTCTGGTTGAAGTGAGCAGGGTCTACTCCTCGTTGTGGTGTGTGGGCTTCTCACTGCGGTGGCTTCTCTTGTTGCAGAGCACGGGCTCTAGGCACGCGGGCTTCAGTAGTTGTGGCACGCAGACTCAGTAGTTGCGGCGCATGGCTTAGTTGCTTCACAGCATGTGGCATCTTCCCGGACCAGGGCTCGAACCCGTGTCCCCTGCATTGGCAGGTGGATTCTTAACCACTGTGCCACCAGGGAAGTCCCCTCCTCCTCCTTTTAGCTCTTAAAATCTGACTTCCAGTATCTCCTACTTCCACACCCCCCCCTCACCTTAGACGGGCATCCTTTTCAAGAATTTCACTTCCTTTCCTGGAGTCAAATCCAGGGTTTGGTGCAAATCATTCTACATCTGTAAAATGCTATGTTTGTAAAATTCTGTGTTTGTCAGTATTCTAAGGCCTTACGACGTCATCAATGGAGTCATAGCTGACTCTCCGCTTTCCTCCCCTGGATGCCGTTGACTGCCTACTTGTGCCTCTCCAACTTGTATTTTCTTTACTGTTTCCATCACCAGGGAGGTGGAGGGCTGGATGTGCGGCCCCGCCCTGACAGGCCTCTGGAATTGTAGCATGACAGAGTTGGAAGGAAGTTTAGGGACTCTGTTTTTTCAGGTGAGGACTCTGAGCCCCAGAGAGGAACAGTGTCTTACCCAAGATCACACAGCCAGGCAGTAGCAAAGCCAAATGCCTGTTCTTTGCCCTGAAGCTCAGTTAAGACATTTTTACATCTAATCTGCGGGTAGGAAAAGTATGAGAGCAATGTTTGAATGAATTTTTAATACGAGTCGTAACAATAATATATTAATAATGAAGCCTTTGTGTAGTCTTCTTTCTAGACTTCTTTTAAATGTCTTTTTTTCTTCAACGATTATGACAAACCAAATTTTCCTCTTCCTTATTTAATTATTGATTTATGCATTCTTTATAAGGACAAGAAATCTGTTTGCTGTGAGTCCATCTTTCTCAAAGTAACTTCTTCTGAACTTTTCATGAATATCTTGGCCGGGAGCTTCATTGTGGTTAAACTGTTGGCAGGCCTCAGAAATATCACTTGATGTTTCCAAGTTATTTATGTAATAGTTTTTAACTTGGGAAGTATATACCAACTTCTGAAGTTTCTAGTGAAGGGAAATGGCCTTAGCCCTCGGACATATAGGGTGTTGTCATTGTCTTTGGGGATCCAGATCACATATTCTCCACAGAGGAGAGTCTTCTGTGTTGTTTCTGGCCTATGTGTAAAATGTTTTTAAGCAGCGAGCGATTTGAGTTTGAATAGCTCATTCCTTTGTTAGTGAGTAATGTTGGTCGAATGTAGTTCCGCTCCTTCAGTATTCCAAAGATTTAGCTATCTAATGAGGCGAGCTCATGGTCTGTTAGGAGAAGACAGGAACACACTGATTGGAATGACTTGTACTCGATTCCTAGTTCAAGCACACTGCAAATACACGAACACTGCACACGCAACCGTACGTGCTGTTCTGATAGACTTTGGCACACGTGGAGTCTGAATTTCATTATCATTGAGCTTTTCACACATCAGCTCGTTCTCAAGCATAAAAGAATTAGGTCTGTTAAATGGAGAGTCAGTTCCAGCCTCTGAAACATGCACACATTTTCCTCTTCTAACGCTGTCTTCCTTGACTCATTTTTGGGATACTGTGTCATTTTTTAAATCACTTTCATCAGGTGGGTTAAATGGTAGATACAAGCTGGTGAAGTTCAAAACGTTCCCAAATGCAGTATCCCCTACACGTCCCTCACTGCAGTCAGGATTGCTGAGAGACAGGGCCCTTGCTGGCTGTGCCCAGACTTCTCTTCTCTCTGAGATCTGGCCTGTCCCTGCCCAGAGATGTTCCAGGTCTTCAAGCACTTTGAGACTAGGTCACTTCCAGTCGTTCTACTGTGTCACCCTCAATCCTTGGATGAAAGAAAACAAGTGGGCCCCCCTCTCTGCTCTGCTGCGAAATGCTTGTTTCTCTGAAGTGAATGCCAGGGCTTGCATTCTGTTGTGGTCTCTCTTCTTCAGGCATAGCAAAGGGAGTGGGTTTTAGTGGTGTCTTGCTATCTTGGGCCAATGCTGGGCTAGGGCCAGGAAGCTGGCCTTGCAGGCTTGCTATGAGGGTGGGGAGTAAATGGCAGGTGGAGGACTCACTGGAAGCATGTCATTTCTTTCTCTTGTCAAGGACGACAGAGATTGAGAGAGCTACAAAACAAAGGTGAGTTGATTTGCTGGCCGGCCGAGACAGAGCCATGTCAGGCAAGAAAAGACTGCTGATTTTCTCCAAGCTGAAGTTGGAAGGGCTGGATGTCGAGGCAATAATGGAATTTTTTTCCCTATCATCAGGGATTTTAAGCATTGTTTTGATTGGCTTATTTCGAGTTTGGAAATGTTTCTTTTTGTTGGGCCAATTCTGGCCTGCATCACAAAAGTACAGGCATGCTTGCAAAGAGGTTCCTGATGGGCTAAGGCTCTGTGAGGTTTGGGTCATTCCATGGATGCTTTTGTCTGCTCATGTTTGCAGCTTCATCACTCTGCACTGTGTTTTCTTGGGTGTGGACTTTGGGCAGTGAAGGCATTCTTGAGGGCTCTTCCAGGTGGTAGGGAAATGGTTCTGGCACGTGGATGCCTGAGACCGGTTGGAGAAGTATTTTGAAAGTGTCTATAGTGTTATTCTCTAGATTTTACCTTTTATGATACTTGTAATATGAGTCTCGTGTCAACTTTCGTAGGTGGCCAACTGTCCTAGTTTTCTTGGGACTGAGATAATCCAGGCAAACTGGAACAGTTGATCACCCAACTTTCCAGGCCGGACTTTTCTGTGCACTCTTCGGCTGGAGTTACCAATGGAGATCAGTGGCCCTGAGGTCGAGGTGCTGCTGGCTACTGTGCTTGGTGGGACATTCCAAGGGCAAGTGGGGGACAAGGGTGTAGGTGTTAGGGATGTCCCATTTGGACATTCTCTCGGCATTGCCTTCCAGTGAATTTCCAGGTCTGGTTTTATTAATGAAGCTTTCATGTGTCCATTCACTTGGGTCTTCTCCATCTGCTGTCTTTGCACAAATGGTCCCAGTTGCTTGGAACATCCTCCTCTGCTTCTTATCCCCCCGCTCCCTCCCCTGCCCTCTCCCTCCCCTCACCTGGCATCTCTGTTGAACCCTTGTTCATCCTTCAGCTCAACTATTATTACTTCCTCAAGGAAGTCCCCTGATAACATCCTCACCTTTACTGCCCACCCAGGTGAGATTAGGTCTGCTTGCTTGCTTCCTTTCTTTAGCATCCTGGGAGCTTTCTTCTTGTAGCATTTTCTGCCTCTCAAGCAGGCTATCACTAACCTTCCTGGGTGGCAGGAGGGAGTGAGGAGAGAGGAGTGGGTATAAAGAGAGAGTGTGCCTGGTCAGTTTGAATTTCTAGTGGTGGTCTGGGTGACTTATTTATCCAAACAGCAAATCCCGTGGAGATGCTGCATCATGAACTATTTCAAGAAAACATGATCCAGGATCTGAGGTTTGGAGCACTTTCGATGAGCCCCATGTCCCTAGGGTTGGCAGTGCTAGCCCAGGACAGTGACGGATGGCTTTTAATATTGCCTCTTCCCAAAAACCGTTTCAATTATATTCGTCATTCTGCACATGCACAAATGCACAATCGTTTTGGACAGGTTTCCACTTCTAAAAGTTTGTAATATGTGGCTGCTTTCAGGAATACATTTGAGTTATGTGGAAATTAAAGTACATAACCTAAAAGACACCTCTGTTTCCTGAACTGGATCTAACTCATTAAGGATGTTACCAAGTCCTTAAAGAGGACTTTAACCTCTCCTTCGAGGTTCTGACATTAATTCCCCCTCTTCTGCTCCCAGCACAGGGATTATTTCCTCCGCTGACTCTCGACTGGGCTCTGAGCCTCTTTGGGGTAGGGACTGTGTTTTTTCATCACCATAGGCTCAGATCTTACTTCATGGCCTGGCACGTAGTAGACGCACAATGAACGTTTGCTTGTTGAAGGTTACATCCCTTGTCAAAAACCTTAAGTGGGTCCCATTGGTTTCCTTCTCTGAAATAGCTCATTCCTGACCGGCATTCAAGTCCCTACATAGCTTGGTCCCTTATCCCCCATTTCTTTTTGTGTGCCCAGTGCTCTGGCCAAAATGGACTTCAGGTCCTTTCCAGCCTCTGCCTGTGCCAGGCCCTTGGCCGACCAGGCTCCTCACTGAATGTCTGTGTTTCCTGCTGTGCCCAGCTTAGACAGCATCTCCTCCAGGTAGCTTTGAGAGAAGTCCTCAGGGTAAAGCGCTTTCTTTCTGTTCCTTGGAGAGGAGCAGCTCATCCTTGCTTAGGGCCCCAAGACTTCGTCTGGGTTTGTAATTATTTATGTGGATGTCTTATCTCTTCTACCAGAATAAGAGCAATTCTAGAGCGAGCCTGTGTAACTTCTCTGTGTCTCCCATGGACACCGACTGGATAGAAGGCTGACTTCCAGCAGTGACAAGACTTGGAGAAATTCTAACTATACCTTTATTTCTGAGTTTTCTTTAAGGAATGGAATAAATGCTTCAAAAATGTTATTTATCCTTGGTTATAGCAAAGAGTCTATCCTGATTTCTTTCTTGTGTGCATGTGTGTGTATATTCATTTCTAGTTTTTACTCTCTACCTGCAGCTGTGGGGAAATATGTTCTTTCTCCCAAACACTGTGAGCCCAAAGGCTTGGTTGGAGAATCAGATTGTCCTCTGTTTTTGGACACTGGCTTCTCTGCTTTCAATTCTCAACTTTTTCCATGTGGCAGACCACCAACAAGGACAGAACTCCCAGTCCCTTTGAGTGCATCCTTCTCTTAACCTCTTCCCTCCGGGATGTAACGCTGACAAGTTTTTAATTCTGCAAAGTTTAAAATGGTTGAGAAATTTTTCCTTTCTCATTAAAAAAAGGCAAGATTTTTGACTCAAAAATTTGCCTTTGAATTAGTTTTCTGCTACATGAAAATACATGTGTATTGAATAGAGCTATGATATATTAAATATATACATTTAATACAACTATGCTCTCTATAAAAACCTAATCCTCAACGCACCATTCCCATGAAAGATTATAATGCTGTGAACTTAGGCGTTTCATATTTGACATCTGTGCTGGTAGCAGCAGTAGGATAAGGAACAGTCATTCATTCATTCCCTCAGTAAATGTTGATTGAATCTCTGCAGCATGCCAGACATTGTGCTGGGTGTGGGATGTAATGATGTGAAACAGTATTGCATCCAAAATAACTCCTGCAATTCCAATCTCGAAAGCTAGGGAAGAGGAAGCTTTTTCTAGTTCAAATAAAACTAAGATTATAACTTCTTTATTAAGCAGCCTCCATATACAGGAACTGTATCAGATATTACATGTGAGTTATAATTACAGTTACTCCTCAAAAAAAAAAAAATCCTCTGTGTGTGCTCTGTGCAGCACATTTAGTAAAATTGACAATATAGGAAGGATTAGCATGGCCCCTGTACAAGTTGGGATGAAACTTGTGAAGAGTTGAAAAAAAAAAAGTGGGAGAGAATAAGGTACAGGGGCGAGGGATAGAAGCTAAGCTTCTCTGTATACATTTGAATTTGGAATCAAGCAAATAATTTACAAAATTCTAAAACAAAATTAGATTTAAAAAGTACAATCCCTAAAAATAAAAAAATAAAATAACACAACTGAAAAAATCTGTGTTTTCAGCTGAGGGCAGTAACCACATAGAGAAGAATTATTCCAACTCACTTTAAGACATATTACTTTGACTGTAAGTGGGTATATCCAAGGCCAAAAAGAACTAAAAATAAAATCATAAAAGTTTTTGTAGGGATCACATTGTTGATGGTAGCACTGGCAATGCTATTCTGAGACTTCTATGGGGGTAATGTGGGATAAAGCAAATGAACAATACAGATGGATAATCTAATTTTTATTTCTGGCATTCTTGAGAACCCAGATTCTCAGTGAAGGAGCGAGGGGAAACAAATATAAGAGAGAAGAAATTAAGTAAAAACCCTATAGTCCTAAAATTGAACTGTAAGTATCTCTAAAAACTCCTGAGGTGTTTTATCTTAAAAACAAAATGGAACATATTTTCTCGCTCCATTCACTGAAAAGTCCTAAAAACAGTGACCAAATGGCCAACTTACTAGCAACTTACCTAATGTCCAGATTATGGTCTCTAAATACCATTTTCTACTTAAAAGGAACCAGAACTCCGTGGAAAAATGCCTTATTCCAGGTCTGGGGTGGGGGGTGGAAATATGCAAAATTAACCTGGGCCATTATGTAATTACCAGGTAGTAAGGAAGCTGTCTAGACTAATAGTCCGATCGAAAGGGCTCAGCCAACTTGTAGAGATGCTTACGAGCATAAATTGGGACAATCTGAGCATCAGTAAGAATAAAAACTGCAGGGCTTCCCTGGTGGCGCAGTGGTTGAGAGTCCGCCTGCCGACGCAGAGGACGCGGGTTCGTGCCCCGGTCTGGGAAGATCCCACATGCCACGGAGCGGCTGGGCCCGTGAGCCATGGCCGCTGAGCCTGCACGTCCGGAGCCTGTGCTCTGCAACGGGAGAGGCCACAGCAGTGAGAGGCCCACCTACTGCAAAAAAAAAAAAAAAAAAAAAGATTACTGCTAATCCCAGAAAACAGACAAAGGATATATATATATATATATATATATATCTCAACTATA
This sequence comes from Lipotes vexillifer, assembly GCF_000442215.2. Classification (NCBI taxonomy): domain Eukaryota; kingdom Metazoa; phylum Chordata; class Mammalia; order Artiodactyla; family Lipotidae; genus Lipotes; species Lipotes vexillifer. Next base: position 1,193,271 of record NW_006798027.1, read on the forward strand.
TTTAAATTCCTAAGTCAACAATGACACTAGAATGTATTAGTCAATGTTGGCAGGTGTTAGGGTATTATCAGCTCATGACACTGGAAACCAATAAGGGGAGAAAAAACCCCAAACATTTATCCTTCCTTCTCTATATGACTGTGACCAAATAGTAGAGGAGGAGATTTTGTCTTAACAGAAATACTCCTGCTAGTAAATAAAGACGGGGTGACAGAATGAGCATGTCATCACTGTGTAACCCCTAATGAATTTGATGGTTCTAGGCATTGAATATCAACAGCTGCGAATATCACAAGAAGAGAGACAACCAAACGTGATGCGTCGCATGCTGGAAGAGCACAGTACCATCTGTGCTTCCCACCACCTTCCTAAAAAATAAAGGCTCTAGGGAATTCCCTGGCAGTCCAGTGGTTAGAGCTCGGCGCTTTCACTCAGGGGCCCAGGTTCCATCCCGGGTCGAGGAACTAAATCCAGCAAGCCGCACCCCGTGGCTAAAACAACAACAAAAAAGTCAAGGCTCTAGATCCACCTGCCCATTTATAAGAAGTAACAGAGAAACAGGTACAGAGAAACGTTAAGCTCATCCATGGGTATGCAACACCAGAATCCAGACAGGAGGAAACTTTACAGGGCAAACAGCACAGTTTCTTCGACAAATATGTTGTTAAAGAAAAAAATAAAATAAAATAAAAAGACTAGACGGAAACCAAAAAGATGAAAGGAGATGTAGAAGATATATCAACCAGTTGCAATATGTGGACCTTATTTAGATCCTGATTTAAACAAACAGGAAACCCCAAATGACAATACCATTTATGATATAAGAAAATTGGAAAATTAATATTTGATTGCCAATTGCTAAATTTTAAGATGTGAAAACAGCATTGTGATTATGTTTAAAAAGAGTGTCTTTTGTAGAGGCACATGACAATGTTTACTGATAAAATGACATGATATTTTGCATTTGCTTCAAGATAATGGGGAGTAGGTGTGTGGTGGATGGATTAGAATTGACCTTGGGTTGCCGACTGTGGGGCAGAATGAGGGATCCTTGGGGTTCATTTTACTATTCTATCTTTATGTATATTTGAAAATTTCCATAATAAAAAGTAAAAGGGTAACAATTACACAACAACAAAATGAAACAACATTCCTGTGAGGTGGCTAGTATCATTTCATATTATTAATAAGGAAGTTGCAGCTTGGAAGAATTAATGACCTCATCAAACCTAGTCTTTCTCAAGGGAAGAGTTCATTTTTTCCCATACTAGGTTGCATACCTAAAATTAAATAATGCAAATTAAAAAATATCAAATTCACAGGAAAGAACTTGATTAGAAAAATATTTTGCAATTAGATGTTTATTCTATAGATGGTTCTTTAGTGTTTGGCTCCTGACCTCTTTGCCAGATTAAAATATGACATAAAATAGTTTTTATTAGTCCAAAATTATATGAACAATAAACTAAAGTTTAATTTATTAGTATTCCATGGGGCTTTGTAAAAGCATCCCATGATGCTTCCCACATTCTGAAACCAGAACATGTTTGAGAAGTATTGATTTAGAGGTTGGTGACAAAAGGTATTTTGGAGTTCCAGCATTTACAAAGATAAGAATGTGTCAGTGGGCATTGCATTCTGAATGACTGTGTTCAGCACTAAAATATTTTAATAACACTAAGTATGCCCTGCAATTGCAAGTGAAACTGTGTTACCATTAACATATTTTACAAGTTGAGTCTATTTTGTGTCCTAACTTGGAGCAGCTTAATTTCCTGCCCCATTACAGGATAGTGCTCTTAGTACACAAGCATCCCAAATTCAACCCTTTTTTTTTTTTTTTTTTGTGGTACGTGGGTGTCTCACTGTTGTGGCCTCTCCCGTTGCGGAGCACAGGCTCCAGACGCGCAGGTTCAGCGGCTGTGGCTCACGGGCCCAGCCGCTCCGCGGCATGTGGGATCCTCCCGGACCGGGGCACGAACCTGTGTCCCCTGCATGGGCAGGCGGACTCTCAACCACTGCGCCACCAGGGAAGCCCCCAAATTCAACCCATTTTAAGACATGGATTTATTAATGCCATGAACTTGGGGTAAATTCTTAGCAGAAATATTTTAACAGCTTATTTCCTCTTAGTTTTAAGACAAAATAGTCACAGTTTTTAAGTTAAAAAATACTTCATTAAACTTGCCAAATTTTATTGCAGAATATTAGAATAAGAAGCCTAAAAAATAAATGCAAAAATCCTTTTGTTCTTTCCCAGGTTCAGATGAAGCGTATAGGAAGTCTTTTTTCTATACAGTTTAGTTATATATATCGATACAGATACATCGATATATATAAATGTTGCAATTTATTTAGGAGCATAAGTACTTTTTTTTTTTTTTTGTGGTACGCGGGCCTCTCACTGTTGTGGCCTCCCCCGTTGCGGAGCACAGGCTCCGGACACGCAGGCTCAGCGGCCATGGCTCACGGGCCTAGCCGCTCCGCGGCACGCGGGATCCTCCCTGACCGGGGCATGAGCCCGCGTCCCTGACATCGGCAGGCGGACTCCCAACCACTGCGCCACCAGGGAAGCCCCATAAGTACTTTTTAAGTTAGCAAAGCTGACCCATTTGGCAGAGCTATCAGCGGTTGCCTTGAAGTTTCATTTTGGTCTGCCATGTGTGATCTTGTAGCGATGCTCTACCTCTCTCTATTAGGCCTCCCTCTTGCCACACAGTGCAGGAAATCTTGTTTTAAACGACCAGAATTCAGGAATTCCCTGGTGGTCCAGTGGTTAAGACTCTGGCAGGGGGCGTGGGTTTGATCCTTGGTCAGGGAACTAAGATCCCATATGCTGCGATGTGAGGCCAAAAACAAACAAACAAACACCAGAATTCATCTGATCATCAATATCATTAAATACCTGGCATACTCTAATGCTCATGAGCGTTTAGTGGTGTTGGACCCCACGGTCATTTTGCCCCATGTGCACCTGCTGGTGACTCAGACTCAGAGATTCCTTTAAAGTATTGGGGTGAATAAGGTGTCTTTCC